>NC_085877.1:21379254-21516754 GCF_034702125.1 Engraulis encrasicolus | reverse complement strand
AAAATGCTAGCGACCGACTAGCCACACAGTTGAAAGATACTTACAAATAATCTTCACGGTTTAAAACCTTCGACGTTCACAACGACTCTTCACTCCGTCAGTGGAGTAAGTAAACACTTTTATCTCATAGATGGCTTTCAATAATACACTATTGAATGGTGTATTTTATCGGAGGTAAGCTTAAATCAGTGGACATCAGTAGACGAGGACAAACGGAAAGTCTTTCGAAGAATGTAAACAGCCCCACGAGCGGACTAGGTTCCCATGGCGACGTTATGACTCCACGAGCAGATGACCTGGGTTACACCCTCCCCCCCTAAAGGTGTGTACGTCCCGTTACACCTAAGTGGGCTACCTGAGGAATCTGCACAGCCAAAACCTTTTCGGAGTGAGATCTGTTGCATTGATACAACAGCGGGTTGTTGAGGGCGCAACCTAATCACAGAATGGCATTCACAGTGCACATACACAAAAAGGGGAAACATGTGGCTAGAACAGGCAAGGATTGTCCAACTACACTGTCTAATCTGAAAACAGGAAAAGAAAACCTGAATATCTCCGAAGCTTCAGTGGCCTACCCAGCTCGAGACTTCAGAGAGCCCCCTCCTGGGATATCCACCCGGAAATGAAATAAAAGCGTGAGCTGACAAAAATAGACAATCCAAGCCAAGCAGGCGCAAAATGAGTGCGGCCAGCACCACATCAAAAAAATGGAAGACTGGGGTGTGCTGTGAGCCTGTGACATGCTCGTACCTGTTATCATACTCTGGACAGTGAGGGGATTCCGAACTGGTCGTACTGTAGTCTTTCAGGCTGTTCTCTGCATCTTTGGGAGCGTCTGGGAAGAACATTGTGCTCATCTAGAACACCATACCTGGTAGCAAGTAGCGCATCTCTTTCGATTGGCATAGGCTCCACAGGAGCTTGTGTTGACCTCTCTAGATCAGAGATGAATCCATTTCCTTCAAATGACGGTCTAACGGCAGAGCTTGTGGTCCTCTCAGTCAGGTTGGCAGGAGCGAGGGGTCCCTGAGTAAGAGAAAGCGTTGGATGATTTACATCTCTGATCTGTTCTTCCATCAATTGTACTTCATCTGGCCGGGTCAAGATTCTTGCTTCACTAAGGTCGGCGTTCAGCATTTCCCTGGATGGATAGAAGAAGTGATCGTCATCCTCAGAGTAAGAGGCATCATCCGCCACCTGGGTCTCCATCCTGGACTGCCTTCGCGTCCTCGGCCTATTGCTCTGCCTTGGACCCGGAGTGGCCTCAGGTTCAGACACCGGTAAGAATCCACACGGCAGTAACAGGTCGCGATGTAGTGTGCGTGACGGACCCTCCTTGTTCTCTGGCTTGACTGTATATACAGGTAAGTCACCTGCTCGTCTGACTACCACGTGGACATCTGCCTCCCATTTGTCAGCTAACTTGTGTTTCCCTCTGAGCCTCACATTCCTTACGAGGACACGATCACCTGGTTCAAGACAGGATTCAACTACTCTTCGGTCGAAGCGAAGTTTATTACGGTCAGCAATCTTTGTGAAATTCTCAGTGGCAACACGGTAACTCTCCTCTAGACGGTCTTTCAGGTCATGCACATACTGGGAGTGGGACTTAGGTTGACTGTTTGTGTGTAGTCCAAATGCCAGATCAACTGGCAGTCGAGGTTGTCTTCCAAACATCAGCTCATAAGGACTAAATCCAGTTACGTCATTCCGAGTGCAATTATAGGCATGCACAAGGGGTTTGACAAACTCTTTCCAACGACACTTGTCTTTGTTCTCCAAGGTGCCCAACATCTGAAGGAGAGTGCGATTGAATCGTTCTACTGGATTTCCCCGGGGATGATAGGGGGTAGTTCTAATCTTTTGAATACCAGCAAGAGAGCACAACTCTTTAATGGTGTGAGATTCAAAATCAGGACCCTGGTCACTCAGAAGTTTCTCGGGAAAGCCATAATGTACTAGGAAGTTCTCCCATAAGCACTTGGCCACGGTCTGCGCTTTCTGATTTCGCGTTGGTACTGCAACTGCATACTTGGTGAAGTGGTCTGTCAGGACTAATATATCCTTGGTGTTACTTTGGTCGGGCTCCAAGGATAAAAAGTCCATGCAGACCAACTCTAGCGGTCTGCTGGTCTTGATGTTTACCAAAGGGGCTGCTCTTTCAGTTGTCTTCTTCCGGCGCACACAGCGCTCACAAGTTTTGATCTTGTGTTCTACAGACAGAGATATTCTGGGCCAATAAAACCTTGATCTTACTAGATCGTCAGTGCGCTCTATGCCTAGATGACCTAGATCATCATGAAGACTTCTTAAGACTGTGGCTCTGAGTTGACTTGGTAGTACCAGCTTATGTGTGACTTGTCCATGCTCTTGTCTGGTCCTGTACAACACTCCATTCTTCATCTGTAATCGATTCCATCCTCGGAGCCACAAGGCAAGGTCTGGAAGCTCCCGCCTCAGTGAGGGAGATGGCATATCTCCGGACTCCTTATGCTCAATGATGATTCTGAGTTCAGGGTCATTTCTTTGGGCTTCTCTCATCTCGTCCTCAGTCCATTTACCGATCACAGGAAGTCCATGGTCATCTTCCTGCTGGAACCCTCTGGGTAGAGCATCAGAGTGGATAGCAAGTGATTCCACAAGTGTAACAGATGGATTAAGGTGTGTAGCGCACTCATGTGACCACTGAACATCATGCCTCTCGCAGATGGCTTTTATGGCGTCAGGGAGAACAATGCTTGGACTTTCTTGATCTTTGAGACAGTGTAGAGTGAACTGCTTAATCCTTTCACGTTCTTTTCTTGACGCAATGTCATCCTGAAGCTCTCCATGACTACGGCGCGAAACTCCATCTGCGTCTTGGTTTTGAGCCCCTGCTCTATACTGAAGCTTGAAGCTGTATGTTGATAGAGCAGACAACCACCTATAACTTGTGGCATCCAGTTTAGCTGATGTCAGAATGTAAGTTAGAGGATTACTGTCAGTGACCACAGTGAAATCAGTACCATATAAATAATCACTGAACTTAACAGTAACAGCCCACTTGAGAGCGAGAAATTCTAATTTGTGAGCAGGGTATTTAGCTTCACTCCTAGATAGTCCTCTACTTGCAAAAGCAATAGCCTTCATTTGCCCATCCTGTTCTTGATACAATACTGCACCGAGGCCTGTGGTGCTTGCATCTGTGTGAAGGATGTATGGGAGCTTAGGATCTGCAAACCCCAGAATGGGTGCTGTAGTGAGCTTGTTAATGATGTTCTCAAAAGCTTCTTGGCATTCTGGAGTCCATCTCTTGCCAAAGGATTCAGATGGGTAGAAGTAACGGGCAGTTGTTTTTCCCTTATCAGGTTTCTTTAGAGGTGGGTAACCAGCAGTGAGGTCATTGAGGGGTTTAATGATCTTAGAATAATCCTTCACAAATCGTCTGTAGTATCCGGAGAAACCAAGGAAAGAGCGCAGCTCTTTTAGATTTTCGGGTACTGGCCAGGTCGTTAGTGCCTCAATTTTTTGTGGATCGGTCTCAACCCCATGCTGTGAAACGATATGACCAAGGTACTTTACTGAGGTCTGGAAAAACTTGCATTTTTCTGATGACAATTTCAACCCATAGTCTTTCAATCGCTTGAGGACATGGAGTAGTCTTGACTCATGCTCTTCCAAAGTATCAGAAAAGATTATGAGGTCATCAATAAAGACTAGTGCCTCCTTACGGTTGAGATCTCCCATGCAGCGTTCCATTAGCCTTTGAAACGTACTTGGAGCATTAGTAACTCCTTGTGGCATTCTGTTGAATTCCCAAAAGCCGAGAGGGCAGACAAATGCAGTCTTTTGCTTATCAGCTTCTTCCATCTCAACTTGGTAATAGCCTGATTTAAGGTCAAGGACTGAGAACCATTTGGATCCATTGAGCAATGAAAAAACCTCTTCAAGATTTGGCAAAGCGTAGGCATCTTTTATGGTCTGTGAGTTGAGTTTTCTGAAGTCAATACAGAGTCGCACTGATCCATTTTTCTTCTTAACAACTACTATAGGGGATGCAAAGGGGGACTCAGATTCACGAATGACACCAGACTCCAACAGCTCATTTAGATGTTTCTTAACAGCGTCTACATCTTGTGGATGGATGGGCCTAGGCCGATGCTTGAAGGGGGTCTCGTCACTTAGCTTAATACGGTGTTTAACTTTATCCGTATGACCAAAGTCCATGTCGTGTTGTGAAAAGACATCGGGCATGCTATTGAGCAATCGTGTTACTCGCTCTTTCCACTCTGGGGGTAAGGGGGACTCACCGAAATCAAACTCCATGGGTTTTATGTCAGCAGCGGGCAAGAGAGTGGATGATTCGGGTCCCGTCACTTGCTGAACAGCATGGATCTCTGCTAACACTGCTCTTGGGGGAATGCTTATATCATGTTGTGTCTCATTCTTCAGCAAGATTGACATAGAACATGAATGCTTGACAGGGAGGCTGTTCAGGGTGTTAGCAACTAGCAGTCCTCTAGGAAGAGAGGACTTAGAGGGAGCCTCTACGACGACAAATCTGTCAGCGTGAGCACTGTTCATATGGATTTTCCCCCCCATGACAATGGTTTGACCAGCTGGTACTACCGCAGAAACTTCGGTTTGCATCCTCACACATCCCAGTACTCCAGTACTGGTTTGCCGTTGCCGTGCTTCAAGGACTTTCAAGATTACTTTATATCCCGGGAGGAAAGATTGAGGTCGGCAATTGTGGTCTTCCACAAAGTTTGAGTAGAGGACATCCAGTGAATTTGTGCCAATGAGGACTTGGGGCACACTGTTCATATCAGGAACCACTAATGCCAGCGTAGGGACCGCAATCTCTTTCCCCAAGAACTCCTCTGGGAACAAAAGGTTTACTTCCACATACCCAAGGTAAGGAACAGCCTCTCCATTGGCTCCTTCTATCTGCAGTTCTACATCCAAAAGATCTTTCAGCAGCTTCAGATTATGATGGGACAGATGACTCTTGAAAAAGGACAGTGGGATAGTGGTTACCTGGGACCCGGTGTCTAATAGACAATTAACTTTGTGACCATCAATTGTGACTTGTGCAGTGCATTTGGTTCCGACTAGCTTTGGTGTGGAGATGGGGTAAGTGGTATTAACATTACTAGATTTGCTAACTACTCTTCTGAAATTTCTAGGGCTCTTCATTTTGCCTTCAGTCCCTGTCTGCCCTGCAACAGGGGCTCCTAGAAGTTTAACTGATGGTTTCCAGTGATCTCGTTTTGCTGGTCCCATTGCTCTTGCTTCTCCTTCAGCAGTCGTCGTTTTTCTTCAACCAGAAGAGGATTTGGTTCGCTCACACAGTTGCTGGCCAGATGAGCATCCTCTCCACATCGGAAGCAATACCATGGCCTAGGTCTGCCTCTCGCTGTCAGCTCTGAATTTGGGTGCCTGGTTCCAGCCCTGCCAGATGGTTGTCGTGCCGTCATGGAGAAGTCTCTAGCCTGCATGGGCAATGGTGCCTGATGGTTCAAATTCTGTGGGGGCTTCACCTGTGCTTGTGCATGTAGAATGGCAAGCTCATGTCTCATTGCATTCACTTCAGCTGACTCTAGATGGTAATTGTGGGCTTCTTGAACTACTCTCATATCTGCAATCTGTGCCTTAACATCAGCAAGCTGCCTTTTCAAGATGTTCATTTCAGTGTCTTCAGAATGCTTGCTTTTGACTTTACACGGTGTTGTAGTCTGCATGACAGCAATCTGTGCTTGCATCTGATCAATTTGCCTCCTCAAAGATTCTGCTTCAGTGATCTCTGTTTCGATTGTGGGGAAATTGCAGGCTGTGAGCTGTTGTGTTGTAGCTCTCATCTTTGGAGCGGCGGGACTCTGCTTGTATAGTCCAAGATGTTGTGTCATGCGATTCTGCTTGCTGGCTTGTTTATCTTCTTCCGTTCTGATGAGTAAAACCAGGTCAGTGAAAGTCAGTGGTACTGCAGTTTTTCGTTCTAATTGCAGGTCAGAGATCAGCACATTATTCCAGCATCCTCGACAGAACTGCTTTAGGAGGTAACGGTCCCGTTCAGTCTCTGAAATGCCACCCTCGCCTGACTACAGCACTCAAGGCGATTTGTAGGCGGTTTAAGTAATGGGATGGCTTTTCATTGCGGTCTTGCAGCGTCACCATGAACTTCGCCAGCAGCTCATCTCCATCCTCTACTGAGCCATAGACTGAATCTAACAGCTGAAGGTACACTGATGGCAAGGCATGGGGGTTGACATGTCTAATGACGTCAGTAGCTGGGGGCAATAGGCTGTCTAGGATTTTTCGTGTCCTATGCAGGTCAGACATGGATGGATCGGTTAAGATCAAATCAACATTTGCCCTCCAGGTTTCATAGTCAAGTTCACTGTTTGGACGTGGAATTTTCCCGGAGAAGGGTCTGAGACGGAAGGAGGATGGCATTGGAGCTAGAGCTTCGTTGGTACGCACTACATGCTCGACAACCATACGCTGTACAGCAGGTGGATTCACATCATTCATCGTAATGGCTGGGGGCATCACTGCAGCTGTCTCACAGTCGCCTCTGTCTTTGTTCAACAGAGGGCCTTGGCGGTGGTGTAAGTTGACAGGCAGTTGAGAAGATAGGGCGGTTGTCAACATAGCAGATGGTGACGGGTTGTTAATTGTTATAGTTGAGGGCAATGACTGTGGTCTCCTCATGGTAGTCTGACGCGGCAGGGAAACAGCATGTGTTGGTGATGCTTGTGTAAATGCCCTCGATCCAACCTGACCATGGTGAATTGAAGGAGACGGTGGCAACACTGTTGGCAAGGTCTTAACCAATTCAGGTGACACTGGTCCCAGCAGGAGGGAGGGTTGCTGCATGGATGGCACTTCTACATTCTTGGACTCTCTACTAATGGCAGGGATAGACACATCTTTTCCTCTTTGCATCTTCATAAGCTCTTCTTGGAGCACCAGTTCAAAAGACCTTCCACTCTTATTGGCAATGGCTTGCAGTTCCTCGAGGTAGCCCTTGGTAGCGTTACTACTGGCGGTACTAGTGTAAACACTGTCTAAAGAGCGTACAGAAAAAATAATGTTTGCGTCAGCTGAACTTTCGAAGACTAGCGGAAGTGAGGGTCTTAATGTGTGCATTGCAGTGTTATAGGCGTACTCTACAATGGAGCAGAGATGAAACTCTGATCTTTGGTTATCAATAGTTAGTATTCTATTTATTGAACCGTACTGTTTTAGGTGATTTCCTACCTCTTCATCTATTTCCGTGTGGGTTAATCCGGTGACAATAACAGAATTTGGGACATCAATCTGTTCGCTCATTACTATCTCCATTATTCTACCCTGATTGTAGTTGGTTTGTTTTACTCTTGTTGGTACACTGCTCTCTCCTGGCAGGCTCGCCAGAATTGTAACCTACTTCTAACTATTTCACTAAACAATATAATAAAAATATTGTCTTTACCCTCTGGGCTTGCGTTGCGCATCAATAAAACCTAGGCTCGCTACTTAAGAAAGGAGTGTACCAACACAGAGCAAAAGCAAAACACACACAGACGGAGTTTGTAAGTTAGAAATATTGTATTAAGAATAATCAAGATGATAAGTAGGGGAGTATTAATAATTCATAAATTGGTGAGTGAATAACTTAGTGTAGTGGGCTATCTTTCCAATAAGATGGACATAAACAAACAACAATCAGATAAACAAAAGAGAATCTGCAGATTCAAATAAAATAAATAATTAAAAATAAAATATATATTGCAGACGGTTAAATCTGCAACTACATTCACCAGATATAATCCAAATGACAACTAGGCCAAATCACCCGGGTGAGTAGATAGAAATATATAAATAGGTAATAGAAACTATAGCATGACACGTTGAATACAGTGTATTACAAAAGAAGAAGAAGAAAACAAAACAAAACAAAATAAAAGAGTCTCATTCATTCAGTTATATCAACAGTTCTTATCTGAAGGCCAGGCTCGCCACAGCTGTTGGGGTTCGCCTTCACGGTGCTTGAAGGCGATCGCACAGCAGCTGAATTCACTTGAACAGCAAGAATCGATCCAAACGAAAGACCCGGCCTGTACAGGCCAAAACAACATTAAAATCGGTTCTCTTCAAGATGTAAATACATACATAGAACACACACATTATAATACAGAACGCTTCCATACATTCAGAACAATTGAAGTGAAGCTAAGTGCAATACGGTATAGTAGAGCCCCATGACTGCTTTTAAAACTAAATTAATCACTCACCAGATATCGACGTGGAAAGAAACACACTGGGTTTGGACTCGGACACTCGGACGCCAATCCGGTCTTCAACGCTTTTGTTTTTATGAACACAAGAGACATGAAGTTATAAACGGATCATTATGTTGCTAACCGTAACGTTTGGTTGCTATGTAAAATGCTAGCGACCGACTAGCCACACAGTTGAAAGATACTTACAAATAATCTTCACGGTTTAAAACCTTCGACGTTCACAACGACTCTTCACTCCGTCAGTGGAGTAAGTAAACACTTTTATCTCATAGATGGCTTTCAATAATACACTATTGAATGGTGTATTTTATCGGAGGTAAGCTTAAATCAGTGGACATCAGTAGACGAGGACAAACGGAAAGTCTTTCGAAGAATGTAAACAGCCCCACGAGCGGACTAGGTTCCCATGGCGACGTTATGACTCCACGAGCAGATGACCTGGGTTACAATTGCACTTACGTACACACTTGGCACTTACATCAAGGATAACATTTGGCCTTCATTTACACTAAGTGTTGTGTCACACTATATACTAACCATCTGTGCACTGGGGACTTTTTTTCAGTACACAGTGGGTTGTCGAAATTTAAAAAAAGATATCCGTTCAAAACATCAGATAATTTTTAATTATTTTTAAAAAATATATTATTTAATAATTTGTAATTATTTAATCAGATACGTCATACATTCACGCCATTCATTCCCACTGCGATCATTCAAGTCAAGAGTATCCACGTCGTATTTTATCACCACATGGATGGACAGACAGACGTGCCTGAACATCTTAAATATCAGCATGCTGTAAAACCCAACATTTTATGTGGTGTGAAGCACACGCCATCAAGCTGTCAGAATGGTTTACAGTCCTTACGGCAGGGGGTTAGGGGGTATAGGGAAAATAAATCAGGCTTTCACTTAAAAAAAATGGCACCGGACACCTCAGTGCAAAAGCCAACCAAGGGACCACTTGACGCATTTACAAATTTACAGTATGGCTGTTTTTCTAATAAAACAGCTGTTTGGCCATTCGACTTAAAAGTGAGGTTTTCTCAAGTGAAAGAGAAGATGTATTGTGTACAGTAGCCTATATTTTTGAGGCTGAATTGGTTTATTCATTTCACAGGGATAACCTGTCGTTCACTGGGTATTACCGTAGGTAATACCATTTCATTGCAATGTTCTGATATTAGGACCAATGCCAATAATTGGCTTTCTTGTGATTATACATATGCCTACATCTATAATCTATAAGTGAATGGCTTCTATATACAGATATGGTATGTTTAAAGGACATTGTGTTACAATCAGGCTATTGGGTAAGACTTTTACAGCAGAGAGCATACTTGGTAGTATAACTATGAGCTAACTTTGAAGAAAAGATGTGACCTTATGAAGGCTATTTGCAAACTGTAGAGGACAGGTACATAGTATGTTTGGCAGTAGAGCTTTTGGTAAATTTGAAAAAATGGATAGTGGTCTTGTAAATCAGGCCATTGGTAAACAACAGCTATTGGGAAATACATAATGAGAGCAGTGATCATATCCTCTACGTGTAAGTTGTTAGGTACGTTGAAAGGGCAGATCGGAACCTTATGAATTAGGTTATTAATTAGCAAGTTGCAAACCATAAGAGTAGAAATATCGCCATGTTTTAAGGACAATGGAAAAATGTACGTAGGTCTCCACAATACCATTTGAGCTCCAAAAATAAACTTAATTTAATGAAAACATGCAGCCTGGATATTCTACCTCTTTCTGATGTCTGACCCTATTGTCTGGCACCTGCAAAAAGTTACTTTGGATGTGAGCACCCCACTACTGACAACGGCATATGTAAAGGGCAGACAGAAGCCTTAGACAGACAGTGAGTCAGTTTATATGTACATCAATAAACCATTTATAATCAGAATTTTGGAGTAACTGGTTTATTCAAGTGCTCATATAAACTGAACAAACAGTTTATGATAATTGGTTTATTGCAGTTATCGGTTTATGAGAAATCCGATTTGCACAGGTAGGTTTTTGGCTAATAAACTGATTCCTCAAGACATGTATATATATATGCAGGTTATTATCGGGTTATTGACATTCTAGGGCCCTACTGTGGCACACTCGTCTGCTACGCAGCCAACCGGCAGGTTCGATTCCCGGCCCGGGTCCTTTGCCAGCCCTTGTTCATCTCTCTCTCCACACTCACTTCCTGTCTCTCCTCCACTATCCTGTCTCATAAAAACAAATAAAGGCTTGGAAAGCCTCCCAATAATAAGTAGCCAATCACAAGCCTTAATTCCAGTTTTGTGTCACACACTTGCGTGGAGCACAGCCAACCGACTGCATGTAAAGAACAATTAACAGTTTTCCCAATAACCTGTTTATTCCTATAACCCGATTACTGTGGCATTGTAAACAGGCTCATATCAGTGATATCCAGCAAATGAGGGCAGTCATGGGTGAGCGGTAAGGGCGTCAGACTCGCAACCCAGAGGTTGCCGGTTCGACTCCCGACCCGCCAGGTTGGTGGGGGGAGTAATCAACCAGTGCTCTCCCCCATCCTCCTACATGACTGAGGTACCCTGAGCATGGTACCGTCCCACCGCACTGCTCCCCATGGGGCGCCACTGAGGGCTGCCCCCTTGCACGGGTGAGGCATAAAAATGCAATTTCGTTGTGTGCAGTGTTCACTTGTGTGCTGTGGAGTGCTGTGTCACAATGACAATGGGAGTTGGAGTTTCCCAATGGGCTTTCACTTTCACTTCAAATGATCAAGGACAGCCAAGGCCACGAGGAGATGATTTGCTTAGGCGGTGCTGGTGAGAGGTGCCTCCATAAATAAAAACACAGCTGTAGTGCGCAAAATCAACTGCAGCAAACAGGTAATGTGTTTTGGGGGAGTAAACTTGTTTATGGATATGTTTTCAAGGACAAATAGCTGAGATTTAATGAGTCGGGCTGTAAAGAGGAGAGCAGCTGCGAGAAGTGTTGGTATTGACAAGCAGTGGCAGGGCAGCTGACAGCTTTGGCTGGGCCCAAGACAAAGTCATCTGAAAGGGCCCCCCACCCAATACAATCAATGTGATGAAGAAACAATGATGGGCCCCCTATGTCCCTGGGCCTGGAACAGGGGACCCCTTTGCCCCCCCGGGGCTCTTAGACAGACAGTGGTGCCCAGGAAAAGGGCCGCTGGAAGATGATTTGGTTTGGGGGGATGCTGATGACAGGTGTCCCGGTACAAGGAAATAAAAACACAGCCGTAGTGCGCAATATCAACCACAGCAGACAGATAATGTGTTTTTTGGGGGGAGTAAAACTGTTTACGGGTACGTTTTAAAGGACAAATGCGCTGCGTTTATAACTAGACCTGTCATCGTATGAGTGGAGTCCCCGAACCATCTCCCCCCCCCCCCCCATCCTTGGAATGGTGCAGACTGGCTTATACACAGGGATGCTGACAGAGGGGGACAAAGGGGACAGTTGTCCTGGGCCCAGGGACAGAGAGGGCCCAGAATTGGGTTCTCATTACATTGTATGTATTGAGTGGGTGGGCCCTTTCAGATGACTTTGTCCTGGACCCGGCCAAAGCTGTCAGCGGCCCTGCTTATACGCTACTGTCCTTGGCAGATGACACTGCACTGCACTCGCTGCCTGCCTGCATGGATCACTGTCATCATATACTATACGGGGACAGAAGAGCAGTAGAAGAGAGGGATGGGGGCGGGGGTAGACGGATGAGGGGGAGGGTGAGGGTGAAAGATGGATATTTTAGAGAAGGAGAGGATAGAGGGAGCGAGGAGGGAGGAAACCTCTGCTCTGTGCAACGGATTTTGAGAAAAATGGAGGAGGAGAAAAGGAGGCTGGGAGAGAGAGAGAGAGAAAGAGAGAGAGATAGAGAGAGAGAGAGAGAGAGAGAGAGAGAGAGAGAGAGAGAGAGAGAGAGAGAGAGAGAGAGAGAGAGAGAGAGAGAGAGAGAGAGATAGAGAGCCCTGCACTTCCACTCAATGATTTTCTCTCCACAGTGATTGTTCACCATCAATGAACAGAGTGAATATATTCACCATTATTGTGTGGTATGCCTACATTGAAATGCTAGACCTATAGCGTAGGGATGGCCGTTGCGTACATCCCGACAGGGCACTACTGATTGAGTAAAGCTACAGTAGATCGAATCATTTCAAGCAGAGCTTACATATCCAGCAAGCAAACATTTCTTAATGCAGCATCACCAGAACCTCGCTTCAAACCCAATTTTAGTTTACCAGGCCTTAGAGAAACCAGGCACAGTACAGAGAGAGAAAGAGCACTAGAGGGGATGGTGAGGTTACACATAATAGTCATACTAGCAGTATAAGCAGACTGACAATTGACCGCCGAGTACTTATTGGTCTTTAGGGTAAAAAAGACACCTATTAGTCCGACATCTCATTAGTCCAACCACACACATTAAAACCATACCCAAACCAAAACAATTTCTAACCCTAACCATCAGTAAAGGCCTGTTCAGTATACAAGAGCACTTTTAAGTTAACTGAAAAGTTAAAACTATGCCCAAACCGAAACCCAGAAGCCCAAGCTTTGCGCACATCTGTTGGACTCATGGAATGTGGGACTGAGGGGATTCTTGTTATGCTCCTCTATGGCTTACTGTGGGACTTGAGCTGTCTGACTAATAGGCTGTCGGACTAATGGGCCGCCCCCATAGGTTTACACTCTTGGGACTGGAGAGTCAGGCCCGTAGCCAGACTTGTGGTGGGGGGGATCTTTTTCCCCCGAAAGTGGACTTCATTTGGCTCCCTATTTCAATGTCCCCAAATACACGAACATACTTCAAATATGTTAATTTAAACATATTTTATTCATTATGAGTTTGCTGTGAGTCTGTTGCTGTCCTTAATTGTTTGTCTGTTGCTCCCCATTCTTAACATAAATGGACATGAATTGCTTCAAATTACTGCTATCTGACAGTTATTTTCATTGTTAGCCCAGTGTTGGGGGGTACGAGTGGGGGAACGAACCCCTCGAACCCCCCCTGGCTACGGGCCTGAGAGTTGTTTATGAGTGTAGTAGACACATCACAAAACTCTCTTTAAACTCAACTCATTAATGTGAGGTCTATGGGGAGTGACTTGCGTGTTATGTAATCCCTGACAGGCTGATTATGTGTTATTAAGGTAACACTGGCAGCAGTCACCGGTAATTGGGGAGAGCTGTTTACATAGGAACAGTCACCACTGGGACGAACTGGACTGCACTATGATGAACTATGATGAAATATCCAAAGCAGCCCTGCCATGCGGCCGACCCGGGTCCGATTACCGACCCGGGTCATTTGCCGACCCCTCCCCGTCTCTCTCCCCATTCGCTTCCTGTCCACCTCTCAAGCTGTCCTGTCAAATAAAGTCATAAAAGACCAAAAAAGCTCTTTGAAATATCCAAAGCACTTGTTGTAAGGATTAACGCATAGGCTAGATATGGCTGCAGCCCTAGGGCCCCCCAACCTGCCCGGGAGCCCCAGATTGGCCAAAAGTGAAAAATTGCTGAATTTTGACAGTATTCAATATTGAAATGTACCATTGGTAGACATGTTATCCTTGTAACATACTTGTATTTATGACTAGGGACATCTCGTTGTACAGATGGGTCAGCCGGCTGAAAAGACTTCCATCATAACAACATGGCTTTGACATTACAGAGAAGCTTCAAGTGATACTCCACCACTTCTGGAAATAGCATCATTTGACATCTTGAGTTAAATATTTGATTTTTACGTTTCACCTGTATAGTACTTCTACTACTAGTTCTTTTAGTCTGGTGATGTCACGTCTCCAGTTGTCATTCAATTATATGCGACCAGCTAGATGCTAGTTTTCATAAAGCTTTAATAATAATAATAAAATAATAATAGTAATATAAAATAGACTAATCTTTAAACTTGATTCATTAAAGTGCATTGCATTTGAAGGCTCTGGGGAGGGGAGTGACTAGAGTGTTATGTAATCCCTGACAGGCAGATTACTGTGTGCATGTTATTAACACAGGCAGCAGTCAGCTCATTGGGGAGTGCTGTTTACATAGGAACAGTCGCCACAGGAACAGTCTGGGGACTTTCACTCTTGGGAACTGGGGAGTTGTGTGTGACGGTAAACATGTCAGACAGCCACACCTCTGTTCTGTTGCAGGGTATACCATCCATATGGATTTGTGTTTTTTATATACTGTATCTGTACTGTGTGTATGTGTGTGTGTTGTGTGTGTGTGTGTGTGTGTGTGGTGGGGGGGGGGGGGGGTTGATTTAAGCTTGTGTGCCTCTGAATGTGTGTGTGAATGGGTGAATATGAATGTGTGAGTCATGGGCTGCAAAGCGGTTTGAGTGCTTGAGTTTTGTAGAAAACCTCACAGAAATGCAGTTCATTTGCTGTCCATTTCTTTTGGGTTTCTCTCCGTACTTCAAGAGCACCTACAGATTGGAGTCTGATTCTGAAATAAGGAGTGCTCAACATTCAATTTACTTCTATTTACCAATGTAATTTATAGTAATGTATCTGTGTGTGTTTGCCTTGTTTGCTCCCGCCCCCATCAGGAGAGAGCTGCCAAATGGCGAACGTCAGACGGCTTGATGGACGGCCTGACGACCAATGGGGTTCTGGTGATGCACCCGGCCGGGGAGTTCGTGTCGGAGCCGGCGCCCGGCGTGTGGCGGGAAATCTCCGTCTGCGGGAACGTCTTCGCCCTCCGAGAGACGCGCTCCGCCCAGCAACGGGGAAAACTGGTGAGAAGAGATAGATCAATAGATAGATCAATAGATCAATAGATAGATAGATAGATAGATAGATAGATAGATAGATAGATAGATAGATAGATAGATAGATAGATAGATAGATAGATAGATAGATGAAGCATCTGTGGCCTAAGTGTGAAGAGCATGGGCTTTAGATTAGAGGGTTGCTGGTTCGAATCCCGCTCTGCTCCAGGAACTGTAACCATAAGCTAAGTGAGATGTAATATAAAGAGAGAGAGAGAGAGAGAGAGAGAGAGAGAGAGAGAGAGAGAGAGAGAGAGAGAGAGAGAGAGAGAGAGAGAGAGAGAGAGAGAGAGTTAGGAGGGCACATGAATGAGAGGTAAGATTAAATCACATTTGATTGCCTGGAAACTGATTATCATTCCCCTATAGCTACATAAAAAGGAAAGCCACCATACATACATACATGGTACAAAGCCCCTGCCTACTATCAAGTCATGTCGGTGCAGTACAGTGTGGTTTCATGCTTGAGTAGAGTCTGCAAAGTAGTCTTGTGCTGTATGAAAAGTGTCACAGAGGGAAAACACTACAGCACTACCCCATGGTCACAAGGAGAAGCACATAAGCCCATTTGTGTGTTACAGTCCACAAAATTAATATTTTACACACAAAAAATGTCAATGCCAGGATTTTACACTTGTACATGAGTGCTATGTAACAATTTATATAGCCTACTACTACAGTATATTGCCGCAGTGCAACCAAAGATTTTCGATATGGTAACAAAGATAAAACATGCTGCTAGGGGTGGTAAATTGCACGTCACCAGTGCAACAAAGTGGCATCACGTCCAGTCTTCTAAATGAATGTGACTTTCCCATTGAACTTCACTCTGAATTCCCACTACTCTATACTAAGCTTATATGGCAACCATATATGATGACAGCTAGGAACCTTCCGTCATATTGTTTCCGGAAGAAACTCCTTATGAAGTATCTCTTCCTTATCAACTGTCTCAGGTGCAAATTGATACCTTGCGCATGAACTGTGGGCCTGTTACAAGACTGGTGCTTCTGCACTGTCTGTAGTAATAAAAAAACAAGGAATGTCAAATGTTAATACATTGGACACCAATGGAGTTAATAGAAATATTAACTATGTAGGCTACTAAATATACTGTATATAATAAATCAGATCAAGCATCTCCGTGTTCGAACATAACAATTACGGTGCTGGTGGATGGTTCCCTCCCCACTATGTTTTCTCTTCTGATTTTTATGACATTGTCATTTGTATTTACATCAGGTGTGTGCTCGATTACGTACAGTACTGTGTAGCATCCTCTCCTCTCCTCTCCTCTCCTCTCCACTCCTCTCCTCTACTCCCCTATCGTCTCTCTCCTATCTCTCCTCTCCTCTCCTCTACTCCCCTCTCGTCTCTCTCCTATCTCTCCTATCTCTCCTCTCCTCTCCTCTCCTCTACTCCCCTCTTGTCTCTCTCCTATCTCTCCTCTCCTCTCCTCTCCTCTCTTCTCCTCTCCTCTCCTCTCCTCTCCTCTCCTCTCTTGTCCTCTCCTCTCATATGTGTGCATGTCAGCAGCGGCGGTAGCTAGCTAGTGTAAGCTAGCTGTGTCAGGTGTGGAGATGGAGGCGTCTCGTTTCTCCCTCTCCTCGTTTCTAATCCTGTCAAGGTTACGTTCCCCTCTAAGCACGTGCTCCGAGTAAACAAGCCCCCTCGTCGTTACCCACCCTACCACCCGCTGTTCTGTTCTGACAAGTGATTGAATACAGACTGATATGAATGCAGAGAAGTGCATCTTGCAAAATGATCCACCGACAGGTTGGAACTATGAAGTAATGAACCGTACAATAATATGCTACCAGGAACCTGGGTCTTATTCCGACCCGAGGTCATTTCCCGATGCTTCTTCATCTCTCTTTACTGTACTGTCTCAAATAAAGGAACAGAAAGCCCGTAGAAATATCTAGTCTTTTGAGAATGGGGTCACATATAATTATTACTTGATGTAAATGTAAATTTGGCTGATGTCATTTCATAATCTGTGAAATTGAAAATGACAAAGAGCAAAGGGAAGCAATTTATTTT
Source organism: Engraulis encrasicolus (assembly GCF_034702125.1). Lineage (NCBI taxonomy): Eukaryota > Metazoa > Chordata > Actinopteri > Clupeiformes > Engraulidae > Engraulis > Engraulis encrasicolus. The sequence continues at coordinate 21,499,645 of NC_085877.1, read as the reverse complement.
CAGAGGTTGTCTAGGTTTTTCATCACTGGGGTTTCCTGAGAACAAAATATGCCAGTAATTAAAATAATGAATTCCTTGTCAAATGTTTACTTCCTGTGTAAGTAGGGCCTACACTTATCAACCGGAACCAATGGGAGTTGTTAGTCTCAGAAATGTAAAATGATCTCCGTATCAATCTGAATCTTTAGTCTGTGTAATTTAAAGCAGATTTTCGAGGTGATTCAAACCCAAAAATAATAAACATAATACATCTTGTAAAATAGGGAGAGGTAAATGTACCAAAATACACAGATGTCTTCCATTGTTTTATTATCCATTATGAGTAGCATCTTTTCATGTTAAGATGTGAGTCTTGCCTTCTCTGTGTAGGCATTGTACAGTGTGTCTCTTTGGATTAAAGTATCAGTTAAGCAAATTATAATAGAGATACTTAATTTGTCCCAAAGGAAATTATTGTAACATTGTGTGCTGTGTAATTTCTATAACTGAATCCCCCCCCCCTCGTCTCTCTGTCTGTCTTTCTCTCTCTCTCTCTCTCTCTCTCTCTCTCTCTCTCTCTCTCTCTCTCTCTCTCTCTCTCTCCTGTGAAGGTTACAATAAATGAGTGTTTAATCTTTCCTCCTCCCTCTCTCCCTCCCTCTCCCTCTATCCCTCTCTCTCTCCCTCCCTCACCCTTCTCTACCACCCCCTACCCACATCCCTCTCTCTCTCCCACTCTACCTCACCCACTCCCCACATCCCTCTCTCCCTCCCTCCTCCAGGTGGAGAACGAGTCCAACACGCTGCAGGACGGCTCCCTGATCGACCTGTGTGGCGCCACGCTGCTGTGGCGGACGCCGGCGGGCCTGCGCCACACGCCCACCCTCAAGCAGCTGGAGTCGCTGCGGCAGGAGCTGAACGCGGCGCGGCCCCAGTGCCCCGTGGGCTTCAACACGCTGGCCTTCCCCAGCCTGGCGCTGGCGGCCACGCAGCGCGCCACCGTGGACAAGAAGCAGCCCTGGGCCTACATGAACTGCGGCCACGTGCACGGCTACCACAACTGGGGCTTCCGCAAGGAGAAGGGCGGCACGTCCAGCGGTGGGGGCGGCGGAGGGATGGGTATCGGGGGTGGGATGGGAGGCGGGTTCGGGCACGGCGGCGGCGGTGGTGGTGGTGGAGGCGGAGGGGGTACTGGGTGCGGTGGGGGGCATGGGCACGGCGCCGGCGGGCACGGGGGAGCGGGAGTGCCCCATGTGCAGGCGCGTGGGCCCCTACGTGCCCCTGTGGATGGGCTGCGAGGGCGGCCTGTACCTGGACGCCGGCCACCCCACGCACGCCTTCTGCCCGTGCGGCCACGTGTGCTCGGAGAAGACGGCGCAGGGCTGGAGCCAGATCCCGCTGCCGCACGGCACGCACGCCTTCCACGCCGCCTGCCCCTTCTGCGGCACCTGGCTCACCGGCGAGCACGGCCACGTCAGGCTCATCTTCCAGGGGCCGGTCGACTGAGAGAGAGAGGCAGGGATGGGGGCGGGGGCGGGGGGAGGGCACAACCAGTCACACCCTCCAATGGGCCAACGGGGGGGAGGGCACAACCGGTCACACCCACCCCAAGGGCCACCAACAAATGATCCCACACTATCGAATGAGACGCGGTATGGGGACACCAAATCCATGCACCCAAACACTTCACCACACCCATCTTCCAGGGGCCTATCGACTGAGAGAGACGCGGGATGGGGGTGGGGGAGGGCACAACCAACCAGTCACACACCCCATGGGCAGCCGGGGGGGAGGGCACAACCAACCAGTCACACCCACCCCAAGGGCCACCAACAATGATCCCACACAATGGAATGAGACACGGTATGGGGGCAAGCAACAAATCCATCCACCCTACCACTTCACCATACCCATCTTCCAGGGGGGTGGACTAAGAGGTAGGGATAAGGGAGGCGGCTACAAAAACAATGTATGTGTGTGGGGGGGGGGGCACAGTTGTTTAAGATGGGCCACAAACGACACACTATTCCACCCCGATGAACAAGATGGCACCCTGTTTGTTCGCCCATCCTACCGCATACCCATCTTCCAGGGGCCCATCGACTGAGTGGGTGGGGATGAGAGAGGGGCGCCACAAACAAACCATCCCACACAATTGAATGAGACGGGGCATGGGGACAACAAACAGCACCCTCTTCACACACCCAACCACCCATCACTGCATACCCACCCACCAACCCATCATCCCATACCCATCACCCATCCTGCAGGGGTCCGTCCATCGGTGGTGGTAGTGGTGGTGGTGGTGGTGGTGGTGGTGTGTGTGTGTGTGTGTGTGGTGGGGGTGGGGGGAGACACAACCAGCCACATCCTCCAGGGGCCACAAACAATCCCACTCTATCCCATTGAGACGGGGTACAGGGGGCACACAAGCAGAACGCTGTCCATCCATTCGCCAACTTCGCCCACTTTGAGAGGTGGAGATGGTGGGGGCCACAAACAATACAGTTGAACCCTATCCATCCACTCACCCACTTCCCCATACTTCCCCATTTTCCAGGGTAGCCTGGGGTCATACCAGGCTACTTCCAGGGGCCCTGTTGACTGAGAGAGATGGGGGTGGAGGGCCACAAACAACACAGTTGATTAAGATATTCATTAAGATGGCCCACTCCCCACCTCATCAAACGAGGGGATGGGGGTCGGCAGGGCCAGGGCCCTCCCGAATTGGTGTTGGGAGCCCTTTTATACCTTGGCAGGTCGTCTGGGGTGGGGTGTAGGGTCTTTTCAGTGTGTGTTGCCCGAGGGCCCAGTGTGCAATTGTTCTGCCACTTTGTGCTAGCGAGTGCAACACGCCAAACCCAGCCAAATCCCCCAACCCAACCCATGCCTGTCTGTCGTCCACACACATGGATATGCCAAACCTCTTGCACACAGACCTCTTGGAAAAGATAAGGGTTAGAGAGGATGGCGAACCATCCACCCCCATTCCATCCCCACCACCCAGCCACCATGACCACCACATCCTCATCCACACATGACTACTGAAATCCCCTCAACCCCTCCTTCCACCGACCCCACAGCGCCCCCGAAAGAAAATGTTTATTTTTTTCCCGCAAACCTCACATTCCACGCACCTCCCAACAAGCTGTGGGTGACTAATGCCTCTTTTCCACTGCCGGTTTTCTGGTAGGCCTTCAGCTTGACACAGGGCAACTATGCCGCCACTTTTTGCTTTATGATTGAGCTATGTCGTGCCAATTCGAAAAAGCAAAAAGTGGCGGCCGAGTCAGGCTGTGTGGAGCTGTAGGCCTTCCAGAAAACCTGCAGTGGAAAAGAGGCAATACAGTATGTAGATGAAAATGACATGAAGAACGGATTTGGTGGCGCAGGGCCGACTGAATGCAACGCTGTGGGGACAGACGAGGGAAAGAAGGACGGATGGATGGATGGATGGACCCACAGTCAGGACAGGGCAGGGCAGCACTGTTAAAAGGACTTATAATATTATGCAAGAGCGAAACTGCTTGGCTTTGAGACATGCTGACGTGCGTGAAGGAACTTGCAAGGAAGGAACTCTGCCGTGAAAGGGGGGGTGGGGGCTTGTTTTTGTGAGTGGGGGGAGGGGAATATGTAAATAAAAAGAGGTTAAATGGAAAATTCTCGAGGTCAGTTGCTGTTTTTGGTGTGTGTGATTTTGTCTCTTGATCCCCCCCTGACACCATTGAGTGTAGCACATTTGCATGATGAGGTGCTGTACCAGTGCTGGACCGAGGCCAGAAATCGGCCTGGGCATTTTTATTTTTTTGGGCCTGGATGGACCGGCCCCCTCTCTCTCACACATTCACAGGCGATACTTTCATACTTTAATCTGGATTGGTGCAGTCTAGTGTTTATTTTGGAAGACGGACCAATTTATGGGATGCCCCTTTCTAAATTTTGGGGGCGATCCCCAAGGAAAAAGAAACAACGGCGCCACCCCCTGAGGACTGTGGGCCCACCGGGAAAATGCCCTGCTTGCCAGATCACCAGATCACCAGTCCAGCCCTGTGAGGCACGCTATCAGCAGAGGCAATGATGAATAATGGAACACCTTGCTTTTGCATTTTTATTATTTGCTGGAGTTGAGTGGAGGGGTAAGTAGAGGAAGCACATCAACAAATGTTGGCACCTTTAAAGTTATTCAGTACAGCAGTGTTTTCCAACCAGGGGGTACGTCTACCACTAAGGACACGCAGGCACACGGTAGGGTGTAGTACGTGGAAACACAATTATATTAACAAATGTATGGAGCACAGTCACATTAGGATAGAGGCGGAGATATAGAGCATGAGTTAGGTACTCATGTTATGACAAAAATCAGTTACGCAAGACAAAAAGGTTGGGAAACACTGCTGTACTGTGTACGATTTTTTCCTCCCACCTAGTGGTAAGGTCTTGCATCACAGTAAGTGGATCACAGTAAGGAAAACAAAGTCTATATTTTTTTCTGAGGGTTGTCACCCCTATGTCAGCCATTGTTGAGCTGTACTGCAGTAAATGGAAATGTAAACATCAGATTCAAAGTAATGTTAAAGATTGCTAAGTTTACCCACCTGCAAGCATTGCTCTGCAACCTGTCTCTTTTTTTTACAATTAAGTTTAAAAGTTAAAGTTTAAAGGTGGAGGAGACGCCCTCACACTATCACCTAAGGATACTCACAGTTTTTAACCGAGTGCTGAATCCCACATAAACCATAAATGAATGAAGGAAGCGAAGGACAGCACTCTTTTTTGTTCTCAAGGTACTCAAGGGAACTCAGTTCCCCCACCTCTTAATTTTCATCATCAGAGTTCCTGCACTAATCTTTTCAGTGCCTTGTCCGGCATGAGGCACAGCATTAAGCCGGACGCCTAATTGATTTAAATGTATGAAAATGCATCTGAGAAAACCTAATTTTCTTGGGGAAGGACCCCCAAATACCCCCTCCAAAAATACGTCCTCCTTTTTGCTATATATTATTTTGCTCTATTAGGTAGTAATGGGATTGTGGGGAAATCAGGGTTCCTGCACTTCTTTTTGGATGCTATTTTCGGACGATCAGGGTTCCTGCACCTCTTTTTTTTTCACTTCAAGCACTGCACATACCGCTGCATTTAACAGACAACATTTCAACACAGGCAACCAGACAAAAACCTTTAGGGTCAAAACATTGTCTGTAAAATCAAATCACTGGGAGCAGCCGCAGCAGTGCACGGGTATGATGTTATTTTATTATCTTTGGATCCTATTACTCTGTACCTGCAACGTGTTGGATGTAGGGCTGCTCGATTATCAGAAAAATCAATAGCACGATTATTTCAGTCAATATTGATATCACTATTTCTTTTAGATGATATTTCTTTTAATGACAAAAAAATTGTACTGAACAATTCACAATCTTCCCTCCCTTCAGCAGTGTGAGTGGAGGGCCATAGAGAAACACACAATGATGTTCTGCATGAGTGTTGGGTAGCAAATCTGCTCAAAATGGCTCAAGCGGAGGGGAATGTATTGCGCTTAGCGTAACCTACCTTTTGGCAGTAGACAAATGACACAAATATAGTTTCAAATCGATATTATGAAATTTGATATTGTTTGAGAGCAATATTGATATCACAATATACATTCGATATATTACACAGCCCTAGTTGGATGTGCACATTCTCTCGACTACAACTGGAACCAACCGGCCTAGTCAGTCATTTTAAAACAGGTCCAGCTCTCACTACTACATCAAAGCAAAAAAAAAAAAAAAAAACCACTAAGCACAGGAAAGAGCCTTTAAAAGACAGAATTCATTTATTTTTCAACATGGTGCATGATGCCAGCAGAGGCAAGCAGGGAGGGAGACATTTTTATTGTTGAAGGTGACCCTTGGTCATTCCCCTGCAGCAATCAAGCAGCAATCCCTCCACTTCTGCTTTGCAATGGAGATTAAATTTTTATATAAAGTGTTGTGATAGGCCACCGCTCATCTGTTTAGAAGGTGCAGGATTCAGTAGAAATTTCTGTATAAAAAGGAGACAATCCGAACACTTCAGGTCTTTTTTGTCAAGTAAGGTCAAGTCAAGTCAAGCTTCTTGGCACAAAAAAAGACCTGAAGTGTGCGGATTGTGTCCTTTTTTTACATTTTTATGTACAAAAATAATAATCGTGAATTCAGCTTAAATTCGCCATCCATGTGTCTGGTGTGGTGTTAATTAAGGAACGCTGTTCAACTGGAGGGACCCAGCTGATAATGTGACGCAAGGGCAACCAGAAGGCTTCGCTTCATCCCCCAAGGGGGAGAGGAGAGAGCGAGGATGTCCTCCCTTCCTCTGATGTTGACACACAGACACAGACACACGCACACGCACATGCACACACACACACGCACACGCGCACACACACACACACACACACACACACACACACACAGAAATATAGCACACATGCGCACACAGCGAGACATGGCCACTGGCAGCTTTGGTTGGGCCTGGGACCAAGTAATCTGAAAGCCCCCCCCCCCTCAATACATACAATGCAATGGGAACCCCCCTCTTTCCCTGGGCCCACGGCAACTGACCCCTTTGTCCCCGCCCCTGTTGGCGTCCCTGCGGAGACACATGCACAAGCATACCCATGCATGACACGTTTCTCCATTTCTCTGCCCCACGTGCATTGCATTCTCACACGGGCGCAGGCACATTTGCTCAATCTCTGTTTTACACGCGCACATACATAGCCAGCCTACACACACACACACACACACACACACACACACACACACACACACACACACACACACACACACACACAGAGCATCCAACGCTCTGTTGTCCACACATGCTCACATAGTCTCTCTATCTCTCTCTCACACACACACACGCACACAGAGCATCCAATGGTCTGTTGTACACGCATCGCATGCTTTCTCACTCACTCACTCACCACACACACACACACACACACACACACACACACACACACACACACACACACACACACACACACACACACACACACACACACACACACACACACACACACACACACACACACACACACACACACACACACGCAGCATCCTTCGCCCAGGGGAGCGTCTGCTGCAGTTGAACTAGTCTGCAGCTCCTCTGCTGCCTGCACTAAAAATAGCACTCAAGGTCATCTGTGCCTTTTCTGCCATTACCACCACAGCACCGCTTCAGCACACACACACACACACACACACACACACACACACACACACACTAGCAGAACCACACACACACACTAGCAAAACCGCATGGTCGCAGACACTCAAACACACACACACACACACACACACACACACACACACACACACACACACACACACACACACACACACACACACACACACACACACACACACACACACAAACACACACACACACACATGTAAAACCGCACACACTCAGAAACACACACACACACAATTATATATTCCAACTTGTGTGAACATACAGTATTTACTGTACGTACTCACATGATGAGCACTCAAGCACTGTTATGGACAAACTCCAGCACAGCCTCAGCTCACATAGGAGCACATCCACACACACACACAAGCACACATCCGGGCATGCACCCGGGCAGGCACGCCCACACACACACACACACAGTAGGGACAAACTGCATACTGTAGTTCTACAGATACAGGGAATCCTCATGACCATACCATAATACTGTAGGCCTACATACACTACAGTGGAGCGATGCAGCTTTGCAGATAATCTTCACCTGCACACACACACACACACACACACACAAACGTAAAGGTCTGCAGTTCTGCATAAATTCTTCACCCTACACACACAGAGAGAGAGAGAGAGAGAGAGAGAGAGAGAGAGAGAGAGAGAGAGAGGAGAGAGAGAGAGAGGAGAGAGAGAGAGAGGGAGAGAGAGAGAGAGAGAGAGAGAGAGAGAGAGAGAGAGAGAGAGAGAGAGAGAGAGAGAGAGAATACCCTAGCATCAGAGCAAATACCTCTTGGAGAGTGGATTTGACAGACTTTGACAGATTTGACAGAAATTGCTTAAGCAGCCTGAAGAGAGGAAGTGTATGTTCAATTAAAACTTCCTGAAAATGTGCTTATCAAGGGTCCAGAACACAAATCATCTTCACATATACATTAACAGGAATTCGAGGCTTGCCGATTCCAGACTTATGTACGAATCTTGAAAAGGTCCTTTAGTGTCTCAAAATTACGAAATTACACGTTCAAAATTACACAGCTATTTCCAAGATTCCATAGCCAATTTGACCTTTGACCTTAATTTGAAAGGCTGCAGAGGGTGTACTGAGGTAGCCTGGCACTCGCCTGACCATAGGACCAGGGGAACCGAATCACAGCTGGGAGCCACTTCTTTTAGAAAAAATTACCTAGGGGTGGAGTCAAAAATTTGATCTTCTTATAACACTGAATAAATAATTAAAAACCATTCAAGAGTCAGTTTTTTTGGACGGCTCTTCGAAAGGGGCGAGCCACTGTAATCCAGATCCTGTCAAAGACCCATAAATCCAGACCATAGTTCTGACCAGGGGGTCTTTTCTCGACAGTGCCTTTGCTAACGACTTTAGCCATTTTGTTCGTTCTTAAGACCAACGCTGTAACCAAGGTCTTGAGTTGGTCTTAAGTTGTTCTTAAGTTGTTCTTAAGTTATTCTTAAGTTGGTCTTGCGTCTAAAGACCAACTGAAGACCAACTTAAGACCAACTTAAGACCAACTCAAGAGCAACTTACGACCAACTCAAGACCGACTTAAGACGGTTAGCAAAGGCAAGAATCGAGAAACGGACTCCAGCTTTGCGGGCCCCACTATGGGTAAGCAGCACATGGAGCCCTCGGCAGAACTGGGCTAGTAGTGATCTACATGTGGGGATGCCATGGCCCAGAGAGCTCGTGACCCGTGGGTTCAAGTCCAACCTGAGGTGAGTTACTTCAGTCACATTCAACAAAAGTGTCCACACATACAGGGTGCATCCCAATATGTGACCTTGCCTCCTCCACTTGTGCTTGTCTCCTCGTCCCGCCTCCTGGCCCCTCCTCCGTGGAGAAAACGATAAAGTTTCCCAGCTGTCAGCCTAGCCACAACAACTTTTGAGGGACTGTTTTTCATTCACCATAACAATTGCACACGAGAAAAAGACTCTACAATTGAGCTTTTGCAAGATATTGAAATATAATGCTGTTGTCAGTGATGTCATCATGACGAGAAGCGAGTGGAGGAGGCAAGTGGAGGAGGCAAGGTCCCATATTAAGATGCACTCACAGTAAGCGCGCACACAATTGTCATCACGTGCGAAAAGTCACAAATCAGAAACATCCACAGATGTGCATAACACACACACACACACACACCCTTCAGTACCTCTGCGACCCCCCTAAGAGTCCCAACCACCAGTTTGGGAATCACTGACCACACGCACACGCACGCACACACACAGAGAAAGAGGCCATGCATTTTTACTTCATTTTTATTTGTTTTATTATATATATATTTATAGTATGTACAGAAAAAAAAAACATGATTAAACTGAGCGATGACAGCACCGGAGGGGGTGTGGGGGGGGGGGCCTTGAGAAAAGCAAGGGAGGATTAGGGAGGGTAACAAGGAGGAGGAGAGGAGAATAGGATCCAGTCCGGTGCTGAGCCATTTTTTGTGTTTTTTGTTGTTGTTTTTTTTGTTTTAAGAATGCACATATGCCTTTTAAATTTCTGCTTAAGAGGAGAAAAGAAAAGTGTAACAAATGAAAGACAGGGGTGCATTTCTTGAAACCAAAGTTGCTTACTACATTAACTACTTTGTTGTTTTCAATGCATTTTCCCATTGGCAACTACCAAAGTTGCTAACAGGCTAACAACTTCTCTGTTGAGAAATGCACCCCAGAAGCGAAAAGAGAAACGAAGTGTGCAAACAACAAAGTGAAAAGCCCCTTTTGAGAAGTAAAAAAAGAAAGAAAAGGAACTTCCTTAAAAAAAAACAAAAAAAACATTTAAATCATAGCCATAGTCTCCAATATCATAATTAACCTTCACATTCAAAAGAACCCCACCCTTAACAGCCAGTTCCTCTGATCATTGGCCTGAACCTCCCAACCCCATCCCCAATTTCAATCCTTCACCTAAAGCCTAAACCTCAACTCTTCTACCCTGCTTCTCAGCTATGGACCAGTCAACAATATTACCACAGTATTTTTTATTTTCCAACGTAAAGATTTATTTTAAAAAAAAAACTGATCTGCAACCAACAAAAAAAAAAAAAAAATTACATAAATGTCCACAAGGCATCCGAACTGCAAACTCATCTACAGTTATAGACTTCAAGTCCCATGATGCAATGTGAGGGAGGGGGCCATCTTTGAAAGGCTGCCGTTTGTGGCTTATGACAGTAAGTGAAAAGTATGAGATGAAATACTGGAAAGAGTTCTCAGGGGTTCTATGTTTTTCTTCCAAAGCTCCAGTAAGACCAAGATTAGTATTAGTCGACATTGCTTTTTGGTTGTTGTTTTTTTTCCCCCTCAGTCGGTCTTGCTTTTTTGAAGATCAGGAATGTCGTACACAACCTTTTCACCCTGATTACACACTCTCACTGTACTGTGCCCTCCACACTATAAAGAGACTACAAGAGACAGTCAACCCAGTTAAGGACAACAGATAGATCCAACTCCCACATACGTAGGCCTAGCTGACAAAATAAGCAAAATGAAAAATAATTTTAAAAAGTCTAAGTGATGGATAAGTTGTGAATTCATGGTAGTGTTAGAGGTCGTGACCCTAGACTCTAAACAGAGGTTAGCAGGTTAATACAGGAACCACAACGGGCTAGTAATACACAAATCGTTGTCATGGCGATGATGATGATGATGATGATGCTGACGACCATCATCACCTCCCAGGGGCCAGTTGTTTAACAGTGATGCTTCAGCTCCACTCTCTTTGTCATGATGGCTACCGTACATTGATTCTGTGCACTTAGGCGCAGGGCACCACAAAACACAACACCACACAGTATCAGTCTTGAGCTACTTCTCCTACTTCTCTCCTGACACGATGGCAATGGACTGCCAGAGGATGGGGCACAATTGTATAGGGTGCTGATTATAAAATATTAGTATTTACCTCATAGAAAACCACATATCAGGCGTTTCCCCCCCCCTTTTGAAACACACTTTTCAAAGGTCAGCTGTGGCACATTCTAGAAGCTCTTGACAACAACCCAGGCAAGGAAAAAGGGGGATAAAGTGAAAAACAGACATCAAATCTCATGTTGCTGCAGAGCAACAAGATAGAGTGTAGTGGAAAGTGCGCACATCCAGCAAAAAAGCATCAGCAGGTGCCAGATCAAAAAACTTCCCGCTCCTACATGCTGCAGAGCAACAAGCCATTTTATTTCCATGTCTATCTCTCGCTCACATCCATCCATCCATCATTTGATAGATACCGTCTATCTCAAAGTCTATTTCTCTGACGACGCAGAAGGCCTAGGGGCATTTATGTTGCTGGATTCAGGGTGGTGAAACCCTATGGGTGCAAGTTAAATAATTGCCTCCCATACTTCCCTGACCCCCGGCCAAGTGATGCGAGCTTCAACGTCATCAATAAGCCAAGTTTTTATTCAATATCTTGCAAAAGACACAATTCAAAAGGTCGTTCTCTCATTTGCAACGGTGATGTTGAATGGGAGAAGGCCTTATAAAAGTCCCTCTGTGCTGACTGACAGCGGAGTCACTATCAGTTTTCTCAACTGAGGCGTGGACGGGAGTAAGTAGTTTAACTTGCAGGCCAGATCTAGACTGGTATTTGTCTTGGATTAAGAGAAGTGTGTGTGCGCCTGTGGCACAGGTGTGTGACCGAAGTGTCTGTGTGTGTGTGTGTGTGTGTGTGTGTGTGTGTGGCAAGGGAGACATGTAGTTAGGCCTTCCCCCCCCTTGTATTGAATTGAGGGTGAATGTGAGTGTCTGTCTGTGAGTGAGTGTGTCTTTCAAGAGTAAGGGACAGCACTACCTCACTGAAGGAGCTGTGACTGTGTGGGCAACGTAAAAAAAAGCGAGAGAGAAAGTTCTGGGAAGTCATATCCGGTCTCGCCTCTCATCTCAAGACCAGTCAGTCCCAGGCCCTGACAAACAGTACAATACATCACACTAAACAAACACCCACCAACACACACACACACACACCCTGGGAGTATCCTAAGAACATGGTAAAGTGAGAAACCTGGCTAAGTTAACCTACAGGAAGAGGTAAATCATCTAATAGATAGACCAAAGGTGTCATTTAGTTTAAAAAATGAGCAGCCCAGGCTCTTCTATTAGGTGATTTACCACTACCTCAAGGCTAACTTAACCTGGCTTACTACTTAGCCAGGTTCTTGGAACACTCCCCAGTCTAAGTATTTCAGTCTTTCTAGTACTAATGCATGTGTGTGACCCAGGAGGGCTAAAGGAGTGTTGCAGAGAGACAACAGTTCCTCATAACACATCACACAGCCTGTCTACAGTAACAAACAAAGCAGACGTGTCTGAAGCTCGCCACAACCTCAAGTGTAACTAATGTGCCAACCATTGGTTTAAAAGGATAAAATGGAGTGTGTACGAGTGTGTGTGTTTGTGTTGTTGAGGCGTGAGTGAGGGGATAGATGAAACCAAACACTTTAAATACTTTTCTTACATTCAAACACAGACAATGACGAAACAGCCAAGCTGTCCCGCAAGTTGTGACAGCTAAGCCAGCAAAATGAGACCTTAAGACATCTCTACCCTTCTCGGCCAGACCCGTGCTAAGGCCAAGAGCAGAGTTTAAAATCTCTCGACGCCAAGAGAACGGCCAAAGGTCAAAGGCCATTCTCAGGCTCCAGTCGTAATATTCGGGGCCATGCCCCCTTCGTGTGGGGAAGTTCTCCACATTCTCTGCAGAGCGTGATGCTTGCGCAGCAGAATTCCTAGGTATCTATAGATATAGGATATAGGGTGAATTCCGGTAAATTGGTCCACTTTTTTCCATTCACTTATATGCAAAAAAGTGGCCCAATTTATCTTAATTCACCCCTACATTTAGATCAAATGCAACACTGCAATTTGCACTGTCTGTTCAGGCACAGCAGTATCCTTTAATAGAAAGAGAGAGTGGATTGCAGTGGAGTAGGGGCGAGCGGGCGGTGGAGGGGGGAGGGGGATGTCAGGTGTTACGGATGGTGGTTTTGTTTGGGGGGGCTGTGGGCCAACACACAAGTGGAACTCTAAAAACCGGACAGCAGCTTAATTTACCCAACATAGAACAGTGAAAGAGACAGCGAGAAATTGAGAGTGAGGAAGGAGGGAAAAAAGATGGGATCAAGAGAAAGGGAGAGAACATGATTGAAAAAGAGAGAGAAAAGGGAAGTGTAAGACTGAAAGAGGAAGAGAGAAACAGAGGGGGAGTGAGACGGATACCCCTGTGCTGCCAGGCACCCAACCCAGAACATCTTTCACCATCTGCTGTGGAAAAACAGGCCACGCTGGCGTCAGTGGCACACATACTAATAATAATTAAAAAAACTGGAACATCAAAACAGACCAATGGGGCCCCCACTTCCTCATTGCTCTAAGCCCCTCCCCCCACAACCACCTGCCAGCTATACCCCTCCCCTCCACATAACCTTTTCATGATTAGAAGAAAAAAACAAAACCAATAAAAACAAACTAGTCCAGAAACATAATAAACCAAAACATGTTCATAAAAATCACCATTATAATAATAATAATAATATCAACATTGTCCAACTATTAGGATGCACTTGCAAAAATCTAGAAATATTGCCAATTCTTGTTTTGTTTTAGAAGACCCTCTTCCGACTCCATACCCAAGCAGTGGCTACCCCACCCCACCCCACCCTCAACCATACCAACCCCCATACACTGTGTGTGTGTGTGTGTGTGTGTGTGTGTGTGTGTGTGTGTGTGTGTGTGTGTGTGTGTGCGTGCGTGCGTGCGTGCGTGCGTGCGTGAGCATCTGTCTGTGTATTGGATGCATGTTACTTCAAAGACACATAATTCCACAAGTATGATAGACAAGACGTTCAGAGCTTATTGTAAAGGGGACATGTTGAGGAAACTGTTGAGAATGCCTGTTGAACTGTTGAAGGCCACCCACATCACCCCACCCACCAAAATATAACAATCATCGATCTTGCCCACCGACCCAGACATATTATATAACACAAGACCTCCAGAGAGCAATGTTTCAGAATCTGCGTCATCCGGGCGTCTAATGACTGGGAGGTACGAGAGGCAATTGAAGTAATAGGCATTGATAACTTAGTGTCCAATGAGTCAGACTCTCAATGCGGTTCATTGGAGAGGGGGTTGGGGTGGGGTGGCTAATGTTGTCAGTGGACAAACCCTGAACCTTGTGTAAACCCAGCCAATGATAACAGAGAGGGAAAAACACAATAAAAAAAACCACAGAAGCCAGTTTTTGAAAATACGTTCAAATCCACTCGACTGCGCAAACTAAACTTGAGTTTGATAAGTGTGTGTGTCTGTGTGTGTGTGTGTGTGTGTGTGTGTATACGCGTCTGTTTGCCCAGTAGGTTATTTGTATGTTTTAGTCAGGAGATAAGAGAGAGTGAAAGACATACAAACGCTGAAACCTGGACCCAGTCCTCTTTCTTTCTTTCTTTCTCCCCCTCTCTCTACGTAGATCAATAGCCTTCTTTTCTAACGGCTCCTGACCTCTCTCCTTCACACCTCCTCATGTGAAAGTCATCGCTAAACAGCTTTCACCCTTCACCTCAGTCAGTCTCTTCAGTTCCTCTCTCTCCTTTCCTCTTCCTCATCTCCGTCCATCCTCTCTTTATTCTCTGTCCAATTGACCCTGACCCTTATATTACACACTGCTCCCATCTCATTCTTCCTCCTTTTACATCTCTCTCTCTCTCATTTTCTATCTGCGTTTCTCTCCTCTACTTGAGCGCTTCAGGCCTATTTGCAAGCTCCAGAGAGACGCTTCTGCCTCACCCTACCGATGTTACGCTATGTTTCGGGTGGGTGAGATGAGAGGGTTGGGCTAGGGTGGGGCTGGGGTGGGTAAGGTGTGGTGTGGTGTGGAACAGCAGAATGCTGGACTCTGGCCAACCGTGTCAGGGTGTGAGAGCGAGGGATGGAAGAGGAGGAGGAGGAGGAGGAGGAGGAGAGGTGCTGGGCTTCTTTGTTTGAGATTTTGAGATTGTGAGACTGTGTGTGTGTGTGTGTGCGCGCGTGTGTGTGTGTGTGTGTGTGTGTACGTGGTGCAGACGTGGTAGGACTGGTGTGTATAGGTGTGTACATCGGTATATGGTGTAGGTGTATGTTGAGTAGATGGGGGTTGGGGGGGATAGAGGAGTAGGGGGGAGTAAGGAAGTCCGGGAGAAGGTCCATCCGTCCCAAACATGTGTGCGTGCGCGTGTGTCGTGTTACGTGGTGTGTAAGTGCTCTTGCATGTGTCAAGCAAACGTACACACACAAACACACAGACACACCCCCATCCACAGCAGCCTCCACCTTTGTGTGTGTGAGTGTGTGTATGCGAGCATACACATCAAGCAAGCACACACACACACACACACACCTACATCTACACACACACATTCATCCATAGACAGATGTACAACAACGAACGGCGCGTGGGTGGCGGGCGGGCGGCCGTCGTGTTTAACAGCAGCCCCCGCCGCCCTGCCGCACCGGCGTGCTCTCGATCTTGAGGTTGGGCTTGTCGCCGCCGGCCGTGGCCCCAGGGCCCATGCGCTTCTTGATCTCCGCCGCCATGGTCATGAAGGCCTGCTCCACGTTGGTGGCGTTCTTTGCACTCGTCTCCAGGAAGGGAATCGCCAGCGAGTCCGCAAACTCCTGCAGACGGGGGGGGGGGGGGGGGGGGGGGGGGGGGCGGGGGGAGAGAAGATAGAAAGAGAGGGAGAGGGAGAGGAGAGGAGGGGGAGGGAAGAGTGGAGAGAGAAGAAACGGTTAAAGAGGGGAAGAGGAGGAGGAATAGAAGAGGGAGAGAGTGAAAGAATATGGAGAGGGGGGGAATGTTTAGACCGAAAATGGTCTTCATAACACCTCCTTTATCTTGTAACAAAGCCTTATGTTCCAAATGTATCCTGTTTCAGAGATATTGGTTTGTCAAATTTGCCGTAACTGCAACATCCACTCTAATTACCAAGGCATTGGCCTTTCAATGTTGGCGTAGTTACTGCACTTTGCCTTTGTAGGGCAGATTAGTTCGCTTTATCCCCACAAGGTGATTCACAACCTCCGACTAACTTGGAAATGTAGGAGAATGGCTCCTTACCTTGGCAGTGGTGTAGTCCACTACTTTCTTGGTGGTCAGGTCACACTTGTTCCCCACCAGAAGCTTGTTGACATTCTCGCTGGCGTAGCGATCGATTTCCTGAAGCCACTGCTTCACATTGTTGTAGGACTCCTGAGGAACCAATGGAGCAGACATACATGGTGATTAAAGGAAACATTCCCACTCATTTCAACATGCAGGCGTTGTGCTCATGCTACCCTTCACTAGCCAGTACTTGATGATGCAGCATTTGCTGTTCAGCCCTTTCTGAAATCCTGGGGTAGGGTGCTCTAGTGGTTCAGGAGATGGGCTTTAGATCAGAAGGTTGCAGGTTCGAATCCCACCCTTCAACTCCCTATCTCACTGACTCTATGGCGGAGGTGCCCTTGATTAAGGCACTTAACCCCACACTGCTCCAAGGGACTGTAACCAATGCGCTGTACTTACAATACCTGTTAAGTCGCTTTGGACAAAAGTATCCGCTAAGTGTAATGTAATGTAACACCCATTCTGATGGGGACATGTTTGGTTGGTTTGTTTGTTTGTGTTTTTAACGCTTTAACATTTAACACAAGTTAGTGCTGTTTTGTAAGGTGGGAATAAAAAAGCCAACAGACCTACGCCATGTTCAATCCCTCCAAAGACCAAAACCAGTTTCGGATGGATGGCCAGAAGTAGCGGCATTTAGATTTGCCGCAGAAGACCAATATGCATTGTAGTTCTCATTCCACTTTTACCTTATTTCGTACTATGTTTTTTTTTTCTTGAGCGTGAATGATGTGTGTGTTCAAAAAGCTGATGCATCCCCCCCCCCCCTTCACACATTCATTTCAACGACCCAATGCATCTTCTGTCTGATCTGAGGAGACCCTGAATTATTCACTGAAATGCCTCTCCCCCTCCCCGCGCTCCCTTTGTCGTCATTAACCACCTCATCATTCTCCTCGTCATTGCCAGAGACAAGCACAGAACCAGCTGAGTCATAGAGGTCTGGTACCTGTTGCTAGGCAACGATGAGGATTCCGCTTCTAGACCCTTCCAGACACCCCCCCCCCCTGCTACGACCCTCTCTCCTCCTCCTCCTCCTCCTCTGTCCAGCATCCCAACCCCCATCTCATCCCATATGCCATGCTCTCTGTTATGCTGGGCTACACTGGATACGTTAAGTCGAGGACTTACCTTGTTACTGTAACAATAAGCTTCCACTATAATCAATGGAAGTAGCCACACCAAAACACAGCAGAACATCTAACATTCTATAATCTATACAAAAATGGGCCATTGTTTTTACATGTGTTTTTGGTTAAACTTGACTTAGCACACAGTCACACAAGCAGAGAACAATGCATTAGAGGCAAGCAAAAAGAAAGCAACTAACGGCTCAGTGGCTGGAATCAATTAACAGTCACATAACGCACCCAGTGTTGCCCCAGCCTTAGGCCAGGCTCAAACTACTCGACTATCGGACCGATTCTCAGCTGAAAACCCCCCTTACGGCAATTGATGGAACATTACCCCGCAGGACAATCGCGAGTGAGTGCCGGGCAACTTTTCCTGATCGAATAGAATTTTCATAGGTTTAAAGACTTGTCTATCACAATCGTAGATACAGTATCAAACAGCGTTTGATATTATGACTCGAAATAGAACATCGGGCATTTTTGACAGTTGTGATTCTCTTCTCTTTATGTGTGCGGCGCAACCCAGCATCAAAATCGGACACAAAACCGGGAGTCGTGAAGTATGAGTCTGGCTTTAGCCTCCGCAGTCTGACAGGGCAGTTAGTTAGTTACCAACCTGATCTGTGACATCATAGACCACGATGATGCCGTGGGCCCCGCGGTAGTAACTGGAGGTGATGGTGCGGAATCGCTCCTGTCCTGCAGTGTCCCACTGGAGAGGAGAGGAGGGGAGGGGAGGAAAATGGAGAGGAAGGGGGAAAGAAAAGGTGGAGAAGGGGAGGACAAAAGAAGGGAGAGAAAGCATTAATGAGAGAAGCACCTTCGCCATCCCAATGTGCTGAGGATAAGGACGTCTTTGACTTTAACAATAAGTGCATCGCAGATTCAACACTCTACTACTGGCACGAGGCCCAATACTTATACGATCTTGCATCCTCATTGTCAAATAATAAATAATAAAGAGTGCTGCTCATTATTGCAGCATTGCTTCGGAGCTGCACTGCACTTAATAGCCAAGGTTCCATCTTGTACTGTTGTCATATTGAATAAATCACCCCTGTGTGTGTGTGTGCGTGCGTGTGTGTGTGTGTGTGTGTGTGTGTGTGTGTGTGTGTGCACGCGCACAGCTCTGCTCTCCGTGCCGTGGCGCACTGCTCTCTGGATCTCACTATACCCTTCTTTTAATAAAAAAAAAGAATAATGTCATTCCAACAGAGAGCACCTCAGAACACTGGGACAGTCCTAGAACATTCTAGAATGTCAATGTGACCGAGGGCTCATCCCTTCTCCATTAACATGACATGAGAGGTCCGATGAGTCACTCGTCATTCGGACGCTCAGGCCTTTTCAGTTCAGTTTCCCCGGCAACCAGAGAGCATCGTCTGAGGTGAATCGGACTTGACACGCCTGTCTGTACAGATGACAAAAAAAACCCTCAAATCCAGGACGTCAAGTTGTCTGCATTTAAAATACCACTGAACAACCACACCAGTCAAATAAGAGTGTTTGTCTTTTAGCTTCTTTCATTCTATGTAAACTACAGTATGTAGTGCTTTTAGGCACTAGATATAAGTTACTCCTTTGCATTGCGTATGTGACACTGTTGTACAATGCAAACGTTTAACTCACATAAGTAGGTAAAAAACTGTTGATACAGATACTAGGTGGGTATACAGTGTTTCCCACACACCAAGTAGGATGGTGCTATACTACAGGCACAAAAGTCGGACCTGTGCGTGTGTGCGTGTATGCGTGTATCCCCATTGATATGCATGTGCGGCTGTTGATTAATTCAAGGTGCTCGATTTTCATTCTGTGGTGCTGCAGCTGCACCATGGAATGGTCTATGCATGGAAAACAATAACATATTTGACATGCTATGCACAGACTGTGCATGCCTCAGAAAACTACATCATATCAAAAGCTGGTGGTAACCCATAATTCATCTTGTGATCAGAACCACCACTCTACAGTACCAATTTGCCAACCCATATGGCTCCGTTTCCTGAAGGCATGGCGCGGGACACAAACACGATAGAATAACCTACTTAGCAGTAACTCATAAGAGACTATGACTGAGTTGCAGTCACAGAGAGCTCCTTCGCAGAGATGTCCTGGGTTTCCTTAATGCTCCAGATACTTGTGCCAGTGCTTCTCATAGTAGGGTCTGGCCTGGGACCCCTGGGGGTCCAGAGCGCAATGCACTGCAATACCAGAAATAGCTACAGCAGTAGGTCTACATTTGAGCAAAAAAAACAAACAAACAAAAAAACACTGTTCCTACATTGAACTTTAACATTTAAATGACTATTTAAAACAATGGGCCAGCT
This sequence comes from Engraulis encrasicolus, assembly GCF_034702125.1. NCBI lineage: Eukaryota > Metazoa > Chordata > Actinopteri > Clupeiformes > Engraulidae > Engraulis > Engraulis encrasicolus. The sequence goes on along the minus strand of NC_085877.1, from coordinate 21,479,828 downwards.
ATTTTTGTGGTGTTCTTATGAAGGGGTCACTGGGAAATGTTCTGCTCCATTAGGGGTCCGCAGCCCAAAAAAAGTTTGAGAACCCCTGCCATATACAGACCGGAAGCGCACAAGAATAGCAACAAAGAAGCATAGGACAGGAAAGCGGAATAGGAAGGTGATGGCGACGGGGCAGATTGCTGTGTTTGGGTAATAGGTGCCCCAGCTCATCTCCAATTGGCCAGGGTACTGACTGACTGAAAATAACTTGCCTGGTTAACACCAGACGACAAGTGAGATAGACTGGCGGCTACCTATGCAATTTCTCGTAGGAAAAGTGTGGTTTATGATTGCCCGTGGCTGTTTATTGGGCGTTACGAATGTGTCAATACATAGCCCACGGCCAAACGTGTCAGTTGTATCTATTCAAACAAACTGCAGTCCACCACAGCGTCTTTCCACCCCTGCCCGATCTCTGATTGGAATTAGTATCCATGCTGTCTTTCAGATTGCAACAATTGTGCAAAGTAGCATGGCATTTCCCAGGCTAAAAGATAACTAGGATTGGATGAGGTATTGAGCGTTAAGACTGACCAATGGGCCTCAGCCATAGCTCAAACAGCTAAGGAAATGACTGGTATCCAAGGACCCGGGTTCAATTCCAGCCCAAGGTCGGTTCTATTCCGGCCCGAGGTCGGTTCTATTCTGGCTCGAGGTCGTCCAGCCGGGTCCTTCCCCGCCTCTGCCCCTACTTTCCTATCACCATCTTCACTGGCCTATGAAGGAATAGAAGCCCGAAAATATTTTTTTTCCCCCAAGTGACCGATGGCACAGAGTTAAGGAGCAGGGCAAAAGTAAAGCAGTGCTGCTGTTTAGGGAAACTTTGGTAAAGGGTCATTGACGTTTTCAGAAGCAGACGTTAGGGTGACGCAACCACCACTAATCGCACCATTGTGTTGGCTTGGCACATTAAATACATTACATTACATTTGGCAAACGTCTCAATCCAAAGCGACTTATAATGGAGGACATAATCATAGTATACAACCTTTACAATTGAGCAACACTATTCATTTATGTGGACTGAATGTTTCTTGTAAACAAAAATAATTTAATTCATGCAATAGTGGCATTAGCAGTGGTTGCCACCTGACTGCCATTAAAAACATAAAAAACTAAATTGCTCAGCAGCTGGTAAAGTAGTAGCAGTTCTGTCTTGGTAACTACACTGAAACTGGTAGCAGATCTGTAACACATTTATAACATAGGATTAAAAAATAAATAATGCAATCCACGGTGGTTGACGTAAGTTAATTGCCGGTCCTCAAATCTAAGAATTTTTGTTTCTTAGAGTTGCAGTCATCTTGCACAACATGTCTTTTAAAACAATATTCAACCTCATTTTGCAATGAGCCAAGACATTTCCTTGATGTGAAGCACTATGAGATCACACCCCCTACGCCAGTAAGTAAAAGTTATATTGACATTTACAGGCAGACGTGTATCGTATGTATTGCAATGCATGTCGTTCCCGGCGTCTTGGCTTCAAATTATACAGCTATATCAAACCTTTGGCCACATCCCCCAGACTTCCAGCAGACTGCAGTAAAGTCAGCATCTGTTATTGTTATGTGAGGGGCTACGGATGACCATATGAGACATACACTACAACCCTGGAGAGCCTTAATAGATCGGTTTTATATAGCGCTTTTCTTGGTACTCAAATCCGCCTTGCATTGATACAGTCAGGACCCTGGCGTTAGCCTTCCTGACTGACTCGTCCAGCCTGATCTCCAAAAATTCTGTGCTCCTGGACACGGATGTTAAGGACACAAAATCCGTGTCCTGGAGCACGGATTTTGCCAAAATTCTGTGCACCTGGACACGGAATTGTTTTCCGTGCTCGTGGATACGGAATTGTTTTCCGTGATGGGCACACAGAAGTGCTTTCTAAAGGCTATTACCACAGCACTGTGTTAACTCTATAATTAGAAAATACATGCCAAATGCTAATCCTAAAGAAAATAATGCTATAGTTATTTAAGTTGCGCCCTGACCAAAAGATTCCCTAACCTTAACCTGTTATTAAAGACATATTTTTGAGAAATACCTATTCCAGTTGGTTGCTAGGCTATCAAATTCATATAATGAAGGAAAGAAAACTATCTGTGCCCAGACCAAAACAATCCCTAACCCTAACCTGTCAGTAAGAAATGTTTTTTTGAGAAAAAATACTTGAAATTAGAAAAATCCTGAGAAAATTCAAGACTGTGGAAACATAGAGCTGTGGGAGTATAGAGAGAGCACTTCTGTGTGTCCATCACGGAAAATAATTCCGTGTCCAGGAGCACGGAATTTTGGCAAAATCCGTGCTCCTGGACACGGATTTTGTGTCCTTAAAATCCTTGTTCAGGAGCACGGAATTTTTGGAGATCATGTTGGACTCGTCTGTGGGCACCCGAAGCCCAAGTACCAACCTGGCCTTCTCTTGCATGTAGCCCAACTGTAGTGACTTCAGTGGTAGTTGCAGCATGTTTCTTCAGAGAGAGAGGGCTTGGCCCAGTTCCCTTGTGGTTAACTTTTTCAGATCTAGTATAACTGTAGCAACATGGCATTAAAGCAACACACTTAACCGAGGGAGAGTCTTTCCACCCATAATCGCCACATTACTTGCCTATTACGCAAGATTAGTCAAACCCGCCCAGTGGCCAAAAACATTTGTGCCTGGTGAGTTGGTCTGGCCCTGGTTCTTGTGAGATGGCCACAACAGGCACCAGCCAGGGCCCACCAATCATAGTGCAGGTTTCTCCCAGTTCATTGACTTATCAGCCAATTGAAATCATCTTGCTGCCCAGCGCGAGCTATACATTTACAAGGAATGAGCGGGGCAACTCTCTACACCTCTACACAAACAAGACAACCTGACCTGACTACACCAGTGGTCCTTTTCCTAGTGTACATCACCTGTGTTTCATCCATAACGTGTGTGTGTGTGTGTGTGTGTGTGTGTGTGTGTGTGTGTGTGTGTGTGTGTGTGTGTGTGTGTGTGTGTGTGTGTGTGTGTGTGTGTGTGTGTGTGTGTGTGTGTGTGTGTAAGCAACAATGTCCTTTTAACGAAGCTGTAGTGACATAATTTGGAGAGGGAAACACTTCAAGATTGTGTTCAAGATTAGGCTAAATTCTTAAATTTAACACATTCCATGTGCTTCCTCCCAAACTAGCTAATACCATTAACTGCGCCCCAAATACAAAATGTGTTGAGTCTAAGAATTCTACCAGATCATCCTATGCATAACCCGTTTGTAGATGTGCCAGCTAGAACACTGAAATATGTTATTGTATAGTTCAAGCCCTCCAGCCATACACTGTTTAATGCATGTATTCTATTTATTTATTTATTTGAAATATTGTCACACTTTAATAAATGTTTGTGTTACATAACTATTGCTACATTACTACATTACTATTGCAACTACTGTATAACATAGTTTCACCACGAGTGCTGCTGAACTGCTTTAGGAGAGTATAGTTTGACTTACTTCCTATCCAACACTACATATAAGGTTTATCAGGGGAATGGCTGACATGGCCTGACATATTCTAGAACAGTCTACTCACAATCTGTAGCTTGATGGTCTTGCCGTCCAGCTCTATGGTGCGGATTTTGAAGTCAACGCCGATGGTACTGATGTAGCTCTCTGTGTAAGTGTCATCCTGCAAGAGAAGCAGCAAAATTGAGGAGGGAAAAAAAATACTGTTACTGTTGTCTCCATTGGCAAATTCATCCCCTTATCTACTATAAATTACTTAGTTGAAAATAAGTCTTTTTAAGACGTTTTAAAGATAAGAGGAGACCCTGTATTACAGCGTAATCGAGACCAAGCTGTTACAGGTGGAAGTTGACTAAGCAAATGATGTTCTTTGCCTGCAATTACTAATAGCACTCCACACAGGAGTCGATGTGCAAATCATACCCAAATGAAGGACCCCATAGTAAACTCAGTGAAGCACAAGAGAGCGAAGGTTGTTTTCTTGTTTATACGGAAGGTAAACACAGGTGTGATACTTACAGCAAATCGAAGTAAAAGGCAAGATTTCCCCACACCAGAGTCGCCGATAAGGAGGAGTTTGAATAGGTAGTCACTGCAAATAAGAGGACATTAGACAGTTCAATAAAACAATGTTAATTTAATAAATATACTATGAATTAGCACTATGAAAGAGCACCACATCACCCCATGCCCCAAAAACAGGCATCTGCTTCCTAACCTTTGAGGTGAGGTATGGCGAGCAGGTTAAGATGCTAAACACACAGTTTTACAAAATAACCCCCCATGGTTTAGTGGTCAATGGCAACCTCTCTGCTCAAGAGGCTCTTTTGGGTCAGACCAACGTTTCTCACCACATTGACAGTGGCAAATCCCAGTTCGCTTGAACTATGGAGCAGCAACATGCACACAAGCCAATAACTTACAGTTCACACACTAGACATCAGGGGCCTACACTACAAAGCTGGTTCAGGAGTAAACTAGGTTAAGTTAAGAGGTAAATTAACTAATAAGAGCCTGGAGCCCTCATTTTCATAAAATGAGAACTCCAGCCTCTTCTATTAGGTGATTTACCTCTTAACTTAACCTGGTTCACTTCAGAACCAGCTTTGTAGTATAGGCCCCAGGTGAAAAGCAAACAACAGCTTTTCCAAACAGCCTGACCAAGCAAGGGGTCATTTCAAATATTTCAACAGATTCATAACATACAAGTCATCTAGGAAAATTCCCCTGTCAATGCAAAGGTAGTCTAAACATCATTCTGATCTAAATAATGAAATCAATAGATGCCTAGTCTCACACAGATAATACTTCACCAGATTTTAGTATGAATACCATCTTTGTGTCAACATGTTGGATAATTCAGTGTGAAATCAGACACATTCAGAGGCAACCGGCAAGGATTTTATTGAAACTTAAGTTGGTATGAGTTTTCACAAAGAGGCTGAAGCGAAGTAGTAGTAGAGTACGGTAGTAAGAGTACCCCATCTGACATGAGTAGCACACCTGACACACCACCAAATTTAGCCCATTTTGGGCAGATTGTCAGGTGATTTTACCTACCCGTGTCAGGGTGGGGTACTCTATGCTGTTTGTGTTATTTGTATAGTCAGACAACTTAAAATTAAAAGCTTTGTGGCAGTGTTAAAACCATTTCTCAGTGAGTGGAATCTCCTGTGATGAAAGAGGATGATTGCATGAGGTACTGCCGATCTAAATAAGATTTTCTTAGTCTGTTTCTCCCTTAATGTTTGTGTCAGATTCGTGCAAAGGCCATTCGGGGATTCTATCTTAAAATGCATACCGCGAAGTCTCAGTAAAATCCGAGCCTGAAAGTCCCGAGAGTTTCACCTGGAATAACCCTGTTGTGGTCGCAGGTTTAAAGGTATGACGAATGTTCTCGACCCCTCTAGAAAGCCCACCATCACAACAACACAGCACCTTTGGCTAAGTGTGTCGCAATCAGTCTATTCCTGACGGCAGTCATCCTCCTTGCCCAGCAGAGCTGAACAACATGGCAATATTGCGTCACATGTTAAGTTGGTGACTGAAAGGCCTTCGCTAATTGGAAGTGTTTATAGAGGATCTCTCTGGTTACACAGCGCTACCAAGACCATTGTATTGACTAGTATAACTGTGATAATCTGAGAGAAATAATCGGATGGCTTCCCTTGAGCTGACTTGACTTGCTAACTGCACTGACAAAGGGTAACACTTCAAACACTGCCAAAATAACGCGTTATCAAAACTCCAGTTCTACCCACACCCAGACCTCCTCAATACTACAAAAACACCAACACACTACTTCCAAACACCTGTCAACAAGAACGAGAACAGCTGCATCACGAGTTACCTGTACAATGCCTCAACATCAACAACACAGACAAGTTAGCCACAAGTTTATTCACTCAGTGTCACTGCAAGAGTGGTCGTGTGTGTGTTTGGTGTTATTCAACTTCCTTCTTAACTATTACACAACAGATTTCTTGTGTTGGATTCGTGTACAACATGTCATATTCAAGTCCACGTCAAGCCGTCAAATCAGCTGGCTATATTGCTAATGCTACATTTGCGCTAGTCAGCTGTTACAGTAACTTTCTTGTAACCAGCTAATGTAACAACTGCTTCAGCCGGTCGCGTCACGTTTCTTATGTCGCTGGTTCTTTTACTTTACTCTACAGCTAATCGTGTAAGGTGTGTGTTAAAGAAAATCCTAAGAAAAGCAGACAGGTCGTCGGTGACATTGCACTTGAAACAAACGATATCCCGTTTCCCCAATCCCCATCTGTTAGCAAAGTTAACAAACGTCAGCAAATCCATTTTCACAAAGACAAGACTCGGCGCTTATATATTATCTACCGAATCGTGGCGTTGGCTGTTACCTTTATTACAATGCGTCTACCAAGCTGTCAAGGGAACCACATCATTGTAGTCTAAACCCTATCCATGAATGTTATCGATAGCAGGCTAACATTTGCTGACTAAATTAGCTAGCATTCTCTGCTAGATATTCAGTCAGCTGCTAGTTGCTGTTAGCTCAAATGTTAGCTGTGTTTCACAATGCCATCGCCCAGCATAAGTAGACAGCTGCAATCGCGGATATAACTAGGAAAAACATGAATGTGACCCTTTCCCAGGACATACATAGTGGCAATGTTTTGCAAAACATTGGCTTTACTCACTATTCAGGATTCATGGTGTGACTGTGGGCCGGGTGTTTTCTGTCGATTTGACACTGTTCCTTCCTCCTCTTGCGCTCCGCTTTGAGGCAAATTAGATGGCTTGTATGTCTGAAATTCCGGAGGCACTTGTCTTGATTCTCTTAGCTTTTCTTCAGCTATCTCAGTGATCTGAAATCTAAACGCGTCGTTCTGTCGATTTTACTTGACGGACATTCCTAAATACTGCAAAATAAGTGCGTTATTTTCTCCCAGCTATTCTTTCTTTCTGCTGTCCTCTCGCTCGAAGTACAAGATGGCTGCGCAGGTGCGGCAGTGACATCAGATGACGTGGCACACGGAGACAAATTCCATCAAAAGCACAGAAGCCGGAATGTCTGAAGTGCCCCAAGGTCCGCAAGCAGAAGGCACTTCAGTCTTGCAGCGACTAGAATAAATAACTGAAGCACACTAATAGTATTTATTTAGTTGTCATGAAAAGAACAATATTCGGGCATTGTTCCCATCACTTATCAAATTGCTATTTCCAAGCTTCAATTCATACACAAATAATGTCTAGATCAATAGCTTTTTCATGGGAAGATAGGCCTAGGCCTAGATATTGGGCTACTACTGTATGCCTACAGTAAAAAATAACTCACTGATAAACACACACCACTGCTGAATATTATACAAATTATTTCATTTATTTTGTTGGTTATATAGGGAATTAAACAAAACAGAAATGTGAAAAATAAAAAACAAATGATAAAAATAAAAACAAAAAATAGAAATGTAGGCTATTTACAGTACATCATGTAGCCTAGCCTATATGCATATATACAACAAAAATAACAGAGAAAATGTATAGCCTACATGTATGAAACAATGAACCCTGAGTATTCCTGTCCTGAAGGTGCAACAACACATTTAAAACCTTCTCTGGTCTATGCAAAGTGCTCACTCTTGTGTCCATCCGACGTACCGGTAGTACCACACTTCACAAACAACAAATATCCCTCCTCGTCTCTCTCCAAACCCCCTTCCTCCTCCTCACGCTCCACCATCTCCTGTGGAGCAATAGAGCTCCGCACGCCCACGCCGGGCCCTGGCAAATAAATATTGCCCAACGTGTTGGTGCCCCCCTCCTCCTCCTCCTCCTCCCCCTCCAGTTCAGGGTGCACTCCGGATGCGCCCCCCTGACTGCTGGCTGCGGCTGCTGCCGCCTCCAGGCCCATGTTGATGTAGTGGGCCTCCTTGTTGGCCTCCAGGTGGGGGAGCTCAGACAGAAGGCCTTTAAGCCTGAGGCCGAGCTCCGCAAAGCCGGGCCTCCGCACGGGGTCACTCTCCCAGCAACTCAGCATCACCTCGTACCTGAGAAGGGAAGAGAGAGAGAGAGAGAGAGAGAGAGAGAGAGAGAGAGAGAGAGAGTTTAGTGTGTGTTTATGACATTGTGTGTGTGTGTGTGTGTGTGTGTGTGTGTGTGTGTGTGTGTGTGTGTGTGTGTGAGAGAGAGAGGGAGAGAGAGAGAGAGAGAGAGAGAGAGAGAGAGAGAGAGATACTTTTGACTTTTAAAATCCCTTTATTGAACCAACCATGGCCCACACATTAGGGCTGCTCGATATTGGAAAAAATCAATATCACGATATTTTCTGCAAATATTGATATCACAATATTGTAAGCGATATATACGAAATTCCCAACCCCCGCCACTATTATCGTAGTGGAGTAGCATGCATAATGGCTTTCTAGTTTCTAGTGCTTTCTAGTAGCATAATGTCTAGTAAGTCTGCATGAATGTAGACTTGAGGAGAGCGAGAGACTCGAGAGACGTCTATTTTTCTCGACATAGAGCTAGTTCTGATGTACCACCCCTGCGTTTTGCTTAATCCCTTGGCTGCCATACTGCACCGTAGCGTTGCAAATCACAAATTACAAAATATCACGATATATTAATTTTGATACTGATATCACGATATATGATGAATATTGATATCGCGATATAAATACGATATATTGCACAGCCCTACCACACATCCACCAAAACCACCCCACCTCCCACCCCACCCTACCCTACCCCATTAAAAACACCCCTTACCAAAGAAACCTTAACCCACCACCCTCATTAGCTGTCCACACCCCTTTATCCACACACCACTTCTTATCGAATAGTTCAGGGGAAGAGAGAGAGAGAGAGAGAGAGAGAGAGAGAGAGAGAGAGAGAGAGAGAGAGAGAGAGAGAGAGAGAGAGAGAGAGAGAGAGAGAGAGAGAGAATCCATTATTTGTCAATGTTGACTCAGTCTGATGAATTGACATGACATAATGGCATTGTCAATATGCAGTTGGTTGGAAATGTAATGCCACTATTTGTTACCAGTCTTCCTTTTGAACACAAATCCACTCTGTTTGCTATTTTGACAGCCACCATATGCAGCTATAGGTACTGACATCTGACAGCTATTACAACTTCAACTCATCTGGGAAGGCTGTCCACAACGCTGAGGAGTGTGTTTATAGGAATTTTGAACCATTCTTCCAAAAGCGCATAGGTGAGGTCACAAACTGATGTTGGTCAAGAAGGCCTGTCTCTCAGTCTCCGCTCTAATTCAACCCAAATCATGTGTTCTATTGGTTTCAAGTTCGGACTCTGTGCAGGCCAGTCAAGTTCACCATACTCACACTCTATATTTTTGTTTTAGAAAAAAAGTATTTGAAATTATAAAAATCCTGAGAGAACCCAAGACTGTATGAACATAGAGCTGTGGGAATATAAAGAAAGCACTTCTGTGAGTCCATCGCGGAGAACACTTCTGAAGAAGATGATGTTGTGAGAGAATAGCAAGAGAAGAAGAAGAACTCTAATTGGAAGACATGGTGGTGATTAGCATGCACATCACATCTGAAGTTCGCAGCCGGGAAGGAAGGAGTCTCTCTCTCTCTCTCTCTCTCTCTCTCTCTCTCTCTCTCTCTCTCTCTCTCTCTCTCTCGCTCTCTCGCTCTCTCTCTCTTGCTCTGTCTGTCTGCCTGTCTGTCTATTTATCTGTCTGTCTGTCTGTCTGTCTGTCTCTCTCTCTCTCTCACACACACACACACACACACACACACACACACACACACACACACACACACACACACACACACACACATCCAAAAAACCACAACTTCTCCTTCCTTCAGTCCCAAGACCTTACATCCTCCCAACACCCAAGGGATTATTTCCGCATATTATCCAGACCGAAATTCATATCAAGAAGTGGTATAGCGCGTGTGTGTGTGTGGATCATGTGTGCTGCCTTTTTCTCCCAAAATTCTCAAATCGACACATGGATCCAAAAGTCTCTCCAGTCAGACGTCCATGCTGCAATTGATATCAATACACGTCAAGTGGCGTAACGTGTGTATATCATGCGCACTGCATTTTTGACTGCATCATTCTAAAAATCAACACACAGATTCAAAAGTCCTGCACCAAAATGTGGCATGTACTGTATGCCCCCGCCCACCCCACACACCAACATTCTCAAATTGACACACAGATTCAAAAATCCCCCTTCTCAGAAATCCATGCCGAAATTCATATCAAGAAGCAGTACAGCTTGTGTGTATCATGCATGCTGCTACCCCCCACCCCCAAACATTCTCAAATCAGACTTAGAAGTCTGAGTCCCCCTACTCAGAGGCATCTTCTGATGAATAAGCCCCTCTGTTTTGGGTCTGAGTCAGGAGAAATCCTGTGCCCTGCACATACCGAGAGCGCTCACACTGATTCAATTAGGTGTAAGCCACAGGAGGAGAGGTAGGTTTGACTCTCAGAGAGAGAGAGAGAGGGAGAGAGAGAGAGAGAGAGAGAGAGAGAGAGAGAGAGAGACAGACAGACAGACAGACAGACAGACAGAGAGACAGACAAACGGGCAGACAGACCGGGAAATGATTAAGATGATGGGCAGAGAGGATGGAGAGAGGGAGAGAGAGAGAGGGAGAGAGAGAGAGAATGTGAGAATGATGGGCAGAGAGAAGGGATATACAGTAAAAGGGTGTGAGTAAAGGACAAGGAGAGAGGGAGGACGATGGGCAGGAAGTAATAGAGAGAGGGGGGGGGTAGTGTGAGGAGGGAGTAATAGGGAGAAGAAAAAGAGAGCTAGACAGAGAGAGAGACAGAGAGAGAGACAGACACATTCCTTGCCAGCGAATACTAGATGAGCACAGAGAGGTTTCTACCGTCCGTTATCATGCAAACCACAAACACCACCAAAAAAAACGAGCGTTGACAATGGGGAAGATATTTTCTTCCACTCAAGACACGGTAATTTGTTAAAGGGGTAATTTGATTTGCAGTTGGACAGATGCCCACTGTTTTAAGTACAGACTAGTGGATTCATATAAGGGAGTACTTGTTGCACTACTTACCTTGAAACAGAATGATAATGTTTTGAATGATAACGATAAGTGTATCTCTGATGCTGTACAACTACACAATACATTACTTTACATTAGATTGCACTTAGCTGACGCTTTCATTTATTTAAAGCGACTTACAGTTTTTTCAGGGTATTGGTTACAGGCCCTGGAGCATTGTGGGGTTAGGTGCCTTGCTCAAGGGCACTTCAGCCATGGATGGAGATGTAGGGAGAGGTCAGGGGGGGATTCGATCCTGCAACCCCTAGATTGAAAGACCAACTCTCTAACCACTAGGCTACGGCTGCCCCTACACCAGAGCCTAAACATGACTAGTACAGTACAGTGAGTATGATGAGAGGTAGAATGATTGGACAAGTAAAAACAGAATACAAAGCATGATTGAAAATACTCTAATATGGAAAATAAGTATGTGTCAACTATTTAGCACGAAGAAGAAAAGACAAGACAGCATTTCTTACAGTCCAGTACTGCAAGAAAATCTCTATCAGATCTATAAGAGGGTATGTCCGTCCGTCTGAAACACATTCTTTAAATCGGCCAAAACACGGTCTTCGTCGCCTTCGCGTTACATTGACTTGTATTTATTAATTTACATCAATAAGCAACAAGTGGACGCATGTTTGTCCGCCTGTCGGACTTGTTTTAAAGTGGGTGTTGTCAAAGACTGTTGTTACTGAGGCAGTGGAACAGCAGAGTACCCTTGTTAACTAGTCGAACCTGCCTAGCGGCCAAAAACATTTTTGCCTGACGAGTTTGTCTAGCCCCAGTCTTTGAATAATTACCACAACAGACACCAAAACTATCCTATCAATCACAGAGCAAGTCATCGCCCCCCCCCCCTCCCGGTTATATCTGAACCATGAGATTCCATACTAATATTTATGTTTTAGTGTGTCTCGTCAGACTAGCAACAGGGGTGAGGGGAAAAGGTCCCTTTTGCGATAGTTCTGCTGCGTGTTAACTGAATGGAAATCATTCAAGAGTAATAATTAAGGAGTATCAATAGACAGATATTTTTATTGTAGCAGGGAAAGGGGGACTGGGTTATCACAAAGCACAAGACGAAGCCTGCAAAGAGAATGGCTTGTTATTTTTATTTGTTTCTGATTGAGAGCCCATGCCATCTACTTTGTGCAATAGGCCCAGAGTTTGATGCTATGCCACCATTTATTAGGAGTGTAAATCACAGCCTCCATGACGATATGATTCAATATCGATTACTTAAAGCAGCAATTCGATAATTTTTAATACTTAAAAATGCCCCACTCCATGCCATACGATATGATTCGATTCTATTCTATAGGGAATTGGGCAGGGGCCAGCGATTCGATTATTTTCGATACATAAGAATGCCCCACGATACGAAACGATTCGATACAATTCGATTGTTGGCTGTAGGATCGATGCATCAATACATATTGGTTATTATCTACACCCATACCATTTATAGAGCATTGCTCATCACCTCCACTACTGCATGTGGTGACTGCAGTGTTGCCAGATTGGGCAGTTTCCATCCCAATTAAACCATTAAGCCATAAAAAAGGCACTTGGGCGGGTGTTTCTGCCAATTTATGGCCATAGGAATCAATAGAAATTAGTTGAAATTGGGCAGGATTTAGTGCTTCTAGGTGGGTTTGAGCAGTTTTGGGGCTGGAAATCACCTGTCTCACCTGGCAACCATCATGTCACACCCACACCATCGTGCAGCGGGTGAAAAAGAAATAAAAACACACACACACACTCACAGCTTGCTATCGCACTCTGCAGGCGGGCTGAGTCGTCGGCCGGCTTCCAGGTAGGCCAGGAGCTCGTGGTTGTGGACCCCAGGGTACGGTGTCCTCCCCCTGGACATGATCTCCCACATCGTCACCCCAAAGGACCACTGGAGTAGCAAAGAGTGACAAAAACACCTGTCTTTTATTATATATTAGATCAGTGATTCCCAACCTATGGGCCGGGGCCCACTGGTGGGCCCTGAAGGTATTCCAGGTGGGCCTTGAAATAATTTTCCCAAAATAATAATCATATTTTGGTGTGTGTTGTTGTTGATTAATTTGAGTTTTATTCTTAATTGGGTCAGAGGTGGGCCCCAAACATTTTTGACAATTTCGAGTGGGCCCCAAGTTGAAAAAGGTTGGGAACCCCTGTATTAGATGAACAGAAAACATACATACAGGTCGGCCGTGGGCTAGTGGTTAAAGCGATGGACTTTTAGATAGAAAAATAAAACTAAAATAGAAAATAAAACTAAAAACCTAAAAAAACTGCTTCAGAGACACAGGTGAAATGGGCATGACAAAGTGCATTTGAGGAGGGGTGTGAAGAGTGGGAACATTCCAAGAAATGAATTTAAATTTGGCGTTTTATCTCTTTTTTATCTAGGGGACATTGTGATGAAGTGGTCCGCACACTGGGCATTAGCTCCAAAAATATAAACTTTATATTGGGATCTTCTTTTTGGAGTTAATGCCCAGTGTGCGGACCACTTCATCACACTCTCTAACACTTTTGTTTGGCACCTGGATAACTGCTTTGTGGATGTGCACACCCCAACTTCCAAACTCTATCTAGGGGACATTGACATTTGGGGGAAAAAACGCTGCCTCTCAATTAATTGTAAGTCAATCGATAACGATAAGGTCAATCACCTAACAATGAATGAATCGATGATATCCATCCATGCTTGACACGTCTGCTGCTATAGAGCATGTGACTCACCACATCTGTCTTGGTGGTGAACATGTTCTATGGGGGGACTCTACTCACCACATCGGTCTTGGTGGTGAACATGTTCTATGGGGGGGAGTCTACTCACCACATCTGTCTTGGTGGTGAACATGTTCTATGGGGGGACTCTACTCACCACATCTGTCTTGGTGGTGAACATGTTCTATGGGGGGACTCTACTCACCACATCGGTCTTGGTGGTGAACATGGACTCGGCCAGGCTCTCCATAGCCATCCACTTCATGGGCAGGCGGATGGCCACCTTCTGGCGGTAGTAGTTACCGCTGTACACGCTCTTGGACAGCCCGAAGTCCGCCACGCGCACATGCAGGTCATCCCCCAGCCTGCCATCATAATGCAGAAGTTAGTTACAGTGTGTTTGACTACCGCAGTGTACTTATATTCACTTAAGCATCCTTAATAAGTACATAATATAGTCTCTACATGTATCTACTGTGGTTCTCAACCTTTTATGAACAAACGCCCCCTTGGCCCCATCACAACCCTCAGCCTGACAACGCCCCCCTTAGTATTAAAATGTAAAAAATTACTAATAGCCACTAAGCACCGCCCCCTCTCAACTGTATCCTTCTCATCGCCCCCCTATAGCTCCCCAACGCCCCATGGGGGCCTGTACCGCCTCCATTGAGAAACACTATTCTAACAAGTAGACAACACAGCCAGATTGTTCAGTCTTCAAGAGAAGGTACATGCCACAGTCTCATATTTCATTTGGAGAAGTGCAAATAGCCTAATTTCTCAAAAACAGGGGCTTATATGGGATATTAAATTCAGAAAAATGTGCTTACATACTCAACCGCAAAGCGGGGATATTTAATATCCCCACGATATGCAGGACATTCATGTGCATGCAAATGTAGTCCTTGGCAGATAGGGAGGCAGTAGATACCCTTGTGATTTAACATTCTTTCTTTCTAAACTCTCTGTCTAGCATTTGTCTAGCTCTTTGCCAACACCCTCAAAGCTTCGCACCAGCAGTCGGTGTGGTCAAAAGGTTGACATTTCAACTTAGGATGCCAGCTGAGCAGGGTTGCCCAAACATTTCACTGGAACCTTTGAATTCATTAAAATGGGGCCCACCTAAACATTTTTCCAGGAGGACGAAAATTCCTTAGCCCACCACACCCCCTCTACCAATGCATAGACATGGTACTATGTGTGTGTGTGTGCGCGCAGTTACAGTACAGTTGTGCTTTGTCTCCCCCTGCTGGACTCACATGCAGTTGCGGGCTGCCAGGTCTCTGTGCAGGAAGCCCTTGGAGCTGAGGTACTCCATGCCAGCTGCAATGTCCACCATGAAGTGCAGGAGACTCTGGCAGGGTACAAACTGAAACAAAAGGACAGCAGTCAAAAATAACAGCCGTCAGAAATATAAGGAAAATCTTAGTCTTCCATCTCTCATATCTTTCTTCTTCCATTATCTTTCTTTGACTTAATACATAAACATCACCACTCATCATAATAGAATCATTGTTTTAATTCTAAGTGTAGCTGCACTTGCACTGCTGTAGTTGTATTTGTAGGTGCTGCTGTGTGTGCGTGTGTGAGAGAGAGAGAGAGAGAGAGAGAGAGAGAGAGAGAGAGAGAGAGAGAGTGAGTGTGTGTGTGCATGCGTGCGTCCGTGCGTATGTGTGTGTGTGTGCGTGCGTGCGTATGTGTGTGTGTGTGTGTGTGTGCGTGCGTGCGTGCGTACCATAGGAATGTCCCCATAGCGAGTAGCGATTAGGAAACGCCTCAGGTCTCCGTGCTTCAGGAAGGGCAGGATCACCAGGGGCACAGGGATGGAGGACTCCCCATCCTGCTCTAGACTGACACCTACAGGACAAGCACAGGAACTGCATTTAACTACTACTGTACTACAGATCCATAACAATTAAAGCTGCAAGCAGCCTTGGCGAGCCCTCGCACGTGTAGCACTGCAGATAGTGAAATGGCTGCATCCAGTGGCGTGCACAGACATTGTGAGGGGCAGGTGCTCGAGGTGGGGAGGGGAACATGTGGAACTTCCAGCTGCCTTACTAGGATATAGAAGAGGCTAGTATTATATCTGGCAAAGGGGCCGGTGCTTTGACACCAGCACGTCCCTATCTGTGCAAGCCTATGGCTGGATCTATAATCTTAGATAGATCTTAGTCTTCACCATCTGCAAATATCATTTTAATATCTAAATTGTCTAACAATTGCCCATGACTAATCAGTTCTATTTTGAAGGCATTCGATTAAAAGTTACAGTAAATGTAAGCTATGTTTGTAGTATGTATAGTAGGTCTATTGCATGCTTGTATGCACTGTATGCATGTACGCACGGTAAGTAAGTAATGTAAGTAAGCACGAAACATTGTAATGTGCCTGGAAGGGAATTCAATCTGCTGGGAGACAGGAATTCAGCTCCTGGCCGCAGGTGAGCTATCGCATCTGGTATGCCACATTTTTTGAGTTTTTGAATGCCATCTGCAGACAATATTCGTGCCCTTAAGAAAAGAGCACATCTGCATACTGACTGCTTTGCTGTGAAGCTGCAGTTGCCATGTATTCTGCCCCAAATCTACAAATCAGTAACTCTGACAGAGCGTTCTGTAATTATGACTTGGACATTGCCATTCTGGTAACAGTGAATTTATATCACAGGTCATGTTTTAACATATTAAATCCAGTAGCCACACTTTCTTCTTGTTTCATGGTATTTCCCATTTCCCATTCAATAACTTAGCCAGCAAATATTGGAAAGTTTCAGATGTACAGGAGAAACTGTTTCTGTGTCATTCTAAGGACTGTAGAAACTATCTTACCTAGCAAGTTGACAACATTTTCATGGTCAAAATCTCTCATAATCTCTGCCTCCTTCAGAAAAGTCTCCAGGTCCTCCTGAGAGTGGATACCAGCTAAAAACAAGCAAACAAATAAACAAAGAACCAATGACAATTATTATGACAATTTAAGTTTCACAATCCTTTGTTCTGATACGGTAAGGGTTTATCTGCCAGGTTCGGAAAGTGTCAGAAAATGTCCTGTCTCAATTTGTTCTGCCAATTTCATTTAGGTTCTGGTTGCATGTATGCAGATATTTTTAAAAGGATATTTCTAGACCAGTGTTTATATCCATATACGTGTAACCTCTTAGCATACACGACCCATGAGCTAAATGGGCTAATTGAGCTTCAGCAAAGTGAAACTGAAAGTGAAACCTCTGTTAGGGTAAGAGCAAAGACAGAAACAATCCATGTTTTAAAAAAACAGGGTGTCCCAATAATATGTATGCACACTTTATATCTATGTAAAGTATGTTTTTTAAATTAAAATTGTAATTGTAACATGTAATTTTCAAAGTGTAATAGAATATACAGACATCAAATTTATTGTTTTGTCAGTGCCGATTCTCAAACTAACGTCTAAGTCCATGCTATGAGTCCTGCAACAGTCACTGAAAGTGAGTGCAACCACTGGAAATGAATGCACAAAAACTTTGAAGGAGTTGTGTGTGATTCGCGTTGTCAGCCGTGCCTGGACCAGAATTGATGTCAGTTCTAGAACAGGTGGTGATAAAGTAATAACATGTTGTCTGTAAATTCTATTACACTTTGGAAATTACATGAATAAAAAACGTCTTTAAAAAATGACTTTACAATGTTTTACAGTAAAGTGTGTATACGTGTGTGTGTGTGTGTGTGTGTGTGTGTGTGTGTGTGTGTGTGTGTGTGTGTGTGTGTGTGTGTGTGTGTGTGTGTGTGTGTGTGTGTGTGTGTGTGTGTGTGTGTGTGTGTGTGTGTGTGTGTGTGTGTGTGTGTGTGTGTGTGCGCGTGTGTGCGTAAGTGCGTGCCTAAGTGTGTGCGCGTGCAGGCGTGCCTAATTTCCACACTCACCTCTCATGGTTTTTACAGCCACCTTCATCTGTATGCCCTCCTTTTGAGTGAAGACCGCCTCGTACACTGACCCAAACTCCCCTATGGGGTAGACACAGCAGACATACGTAGTACAAATTAGGGCAAAGGGCACAAATAAAGTAGAAGTTGGACTTCAATCAGGGTTGTAGTACTTGAGTCCAGACTCAAGTCTGTTTTCTATGGACTTGGACTTCTTTTAGACTTAGCAGTGGTTGGACTCAGACTTGCCTTGGACTCTTGGACACTGGTCTTGCCCAATATGGCTTTGGGACTCGCCTGAGTCTGTCTACATTTTGTTTAGAGTGATTACTAAGGGAGGGGGAGGGGTGGGCACACAGTGAGCAACTTGTGGATTCCCGGCTCTACTCTACTCTCTACCCTTTAAAAATTGTAAAGGGGAGCTTGAAATCCAATAACATACTAGTTTATCTTCACATGCGTAAAATATGACAACAGGGGTGAGGAAAAACTCCCTTTTCACTAGACTATCCAGAGAACAATCGGGATGTTTGTTAAGGAAGATTAGGGTTGAGCGGGAAACTGGTAGGAAAGTTTGACAGTCTGGTTGAATAGCTACAAAGGTGACTAGAGGTTAGGATTCACTGAAAGTGAAAGTGAGGGGTCGCTGTGGCGCAGCACGCTAAGCCCACCACATTTGGGCTTACATTGCAAATGGGGACCCCAGTTCGAGTCCGGCTGGGGTCATTTCCCGGCCCTGCCCCATCTCTCTCTCCCAATCATTTCCTGTCTACTCTCACACTGTCCTATAATAATAAAGGCCAAAAAGCCCCAAAAATAATACTTTAAAAAAAAGAAAGTGAAAGCGAAAGCCCAACAGGGAAACTCCGAGTCCCATTGTCATTATATCCCCGAAACGCGGAGGCCAACACTTTCAAGATGGCTGAATTCAAGATGGCTGAATCTTGGTTTGGCCCATAACTTCTGACCAGTTGGATGGATTTGTCCCAGATTTGGTGTTTCAATGTTCTAGGGTAGATTCATGAACTGATTACATTTTGGAGGCCAATAATTTCAAAATAACTTCTGACTGGGTGGATTGATTTGCCCTGTAACACTTTATTTTAAAGGTTCACCCTTTCAGTGGATCTACCACATTAGGTACAGTGTAATAACCAGCGTAATGTATTTAATACCATGTAATAACAGTGTAATACCAGTGTAACAATATGCAATATGCAATGTAATACCACTTACACACAAATACATAATGTAAGTACAAAATTGGTACATGGTCTTACACTGGTATTACATGATATTAAATATTGTTACACTGGTTATTACACTGTACCTAATGTGGTATATCCACTATAATAGTGAACCATTAAAACAGTGTTACCATTTGCCCCATTTTTTGCTTCCTTTTCACAATAGTCGTTTGGTTTTAAGCCTATGCACGTCTTTGATCTATGTATAGATATTGAATATATTTATTTTATATTTTGTATTTATCATATACATTTATGAAAAGGTGGACGGGAGTGGTAGGAATGATGTGAGACTGGAAGCGTCGCGTTTCGGGGATATACCTTAAGCAGTCGAAGGCGACTGCACAGGCAGTCTAGTTGTGACACAGCACTCCACAGCACACAAGTGAACACTGCACACTGCACACAACGAAATTGCATTTATGCCTCACCCGTGCAAGGGTGCAGCCCCCAATGGCGGCCAAAAGGGAGCAGTGCGGCGGGACGGTACCATGCTCAGGGTACCTCAGTCAGGGAGGAGGATGGGGGAGAGCACTGGCTAATTACTCCCCCGCACCATAACATATAACATATAATATATAACACGCAAACCACATTTACAATACTAGAAGTCCTGAATATGTGCATCTTAGTTGAACTGTCATGGCAGCGAACTGAAGGCCTAACTTTGAAAATTGATAATAGTCCTCCACACACCAGGCTCCCGTTTCTTTTCATTCAATGTGACGTGTCTGGCAGCAGATGAAGGGCATGATGAAGAGCATGCTGCCCGAAACAGGGCATGCTGCCCTGTCACGTTAAATGAAAAGAAACGGGAGCCTGGTGTGCAGACTTTATTTTCAATTTTCATGTGACTTTACTGGTCCTACACCCAGAATATTTTTGAGACGGATGTGCATGCTTTTTTTCTTTCCTGAAGTGGACTGTACCTTTGCCAAGCTCCTTGCCCAGTGTCAGTCTCTCCCGATCCACCAGAACCTCCCTCAGACCAGACAGCAGCCTCTCACTCACTCCAGCCAGGGCCTGCAGAGGAGCTGAGACGAAGAGGAGGAGAGGTAAGTTGTAGAGAAGTAGACAGAGGAGGAGGAGGAGGAGGAGGAGGAGGAAGATTAGGAGATCAGACAACACACTCTCACTCCAGCCAGGGCCTGCAGAGGAGCTGAGACGAAGAGGAGGAAGAGGAAGAGGAAGAGGAGGAGGAGGAGATAACACTGCAGAGGGGCTGAGAGGAAGAGGATGAGAGGTAAGTCATACAGAACTAGATAGGAGGAGGAGGAGGAGGCAAAAAAGGAGGAGGAGGAGGAGGAAGAAGAGGAGCAAGGGCCTGCAGAGGAGCTGAGATGAAGAGGATGAGAGGTAAGTCATATAGAACTAGACAGGAGGAGGAGGAAGATGAGGAGGAGGAGGAGGTAGAGGAGGAGGAGGAGGAGGAGGAAGAGGAGGAGGGCCTGCAGAGGGGCTGAGAGGAAGAGGAGGAGAGGTAAGCCATAGAGATGTAGACAGAGGAGGAGGAGGAAGAGGAGGAGGAAGAGGAGGAAGAGAAGGAGATCATACAGCAGCCTCTCACTCACTCCAAGGGCCTGCAGAGGAGCTGAGAGGAAGAGGAGGAGAGGTACGTCATACAGAACTAGACATAGGAGGAGGAGGAGGAGGAGGAGGAGATCAGAGAGCAGTCTTTTAGTCACTCCACCCAGGGCGTGGAGAGGAGCTGACAGGAAAAGGAGAGATCAGCCATGTAAAAATAGACACATTTTAAGGAGGGAGAGAGGGGAGGAGGAGGAGGCGGAGGAGCAGGAGGAGGAAAGGTTGGAGGAGGAGGAGGTGGAGAAGAAGATCATCACCCTCAATCAGTCCACCCAGTTCCACCAGGGGAGCAGAGGAAGAAAGGAGCGATAACAGAGAGGAGAGAGACAGCATATAAGGAAGGGAAGGGTTGCATAATGACTAACTCAGATAGCAAAATAAGTACAACATCGTCATACAAAACATGACAAGGACAGACAGAAAGTGAAAAGTAAGAAGGAAAATAGAAGGACAGACAGATATTGTCAAAAGGGGGAGAATGAAAGAGGGACAGGGAAAGAATGACAAAGGAAAAAAGAGAAAGAGAGAGAATGACAGCTAGAAAGCAACAGAGTGCCAGAGAGAGAGAGATGCTATCAATAGTACAATTAAACAGGAAAATTAGGATAGAGCGGGAAATGGGAGGGAAAGTTCGCCGTGTGGTTGCATAACTACATAGGTCACTTAAGGTTAGGATTCACTGCTCTGAGGCTCTCAAATATTTGACACATCAAAAGAAAACACTTTGTGATTCACATTAGCCACTAAAACATGCCTAATTACTGTCTGTATAAGTGTCTTATAAAATACCTTAAGGGCCTACTGGGTCCTTTTATGATAATATGATTAGCCTACAGGTCTTACTGGTGAAGAGGAAGTATTTTGTGAATACAACCCTAACAAGTCGTTGATTTTGTTCAACATGTGTTATAAATGATTTATATAGGGAGTTACGCATTAGTGACTGACATGTGAACCTCAACATTACTAGGAGGCAACTACTTTTGGTCGATGATAGATCATGTGTGATGTATTCAGTATGCTGGCTACTTTATTAACTACCGGTATACCATTGTAAGATTAATGCCAAACAAACTACAGACTTCAAAGAAATATAATAATGCAATAAAAACAGTTGTTAACTGGGCATCTGGGCCTCCTACCACGAGAGGGTGTTGGGTCCGACTGTGTTCCGTGCCGTCGGAAAGTGACTACAGGGTGGGTTGGCAACAGCGGCTCCTCTGGGAAAGGCCTAGAGTGCAGAATGGGGCACACCAAAGCACCATCAGGGAAATGAAAAATGAAAGCGTAAAAGAAGAAGGAAAAATCTGCACACTGTTGCTGCTCACCGATTTATTGAACACAACTTTTCGACCTCTCGAAATAATAAATATATCATAAATATATTATATTAATAAATCGGTGAGCAGCAACAGTGAGCTGATTTTGCCTTCTTCTTTTACGCACGTTTGTTTGATTCAGCACCTGTTTTACTGGATGTGCGCACATCCACAGCACAAATAGTGAACATTGCACACAACAAAATTGCATTTATGCCTCACCTGTGCAAGGGGGCAGCTACAGTATCTACAATAATCTACAATATCATGACCAGTACTAAAAAAACAAATTTTGTTTCTTGCCATTCAAGACATCTCCCAGATAGATCTGTTATTTAGTGAGATCACCTTCTTTAAAGCCCACATATACTAGTAACTGATAATTTGTTTTTTAAGTTTGTTTTGGGATTGTTTTTACATTCCATGGTTTCGTAACACATGTGGCCTTCTTGTCTTGGGTACTCATCACAATCAGAGATGGTTGGATCAAATTTGTGATTTTGTATTTTCTGAATCCAGGATTGATATTTTTTGGTCAGCAGTACTTGCACAGATTAGTAACAACAGCACTTGAAAATATATCAGTCGTCTTACATGAGTCTCTTGTACTTCTTGCGCAACAGAACGAACACAGCAGGCACTAGGACTACGAGCAGCACCACGCCACCCAACACCCCGACCAGCAGCTGCAGGGATGGAGACCCCCGTTCCATAGACTCCACCTGAAGACTCTGCCTGTTGGTGTTATTGGATGTTGTTGTGGTGGGGTTGATGACGGGAACCTTCCCTATTAGTATCAGACATATACACATGTGCCGAAAACATGAATAAACACAAACAGGCAAACACATGTTACATGTAGGTTACATTGCATCTTGTTATGAAGATAAACAGTCTCTGTGGAGAAGAGTCTTGAAGGTTTAGAGAGACGTCCCTACTCTTGTAGCAAACATTTATGATACGTGTCACAGAAAGGTTGTGTTACAAGCTGTTAGTGTGTGGGGGGATGGGGGGGGATGGGGACAGTGGCGTAACAATCGCACACAGGGTCCCGGGGCAAAACACTGACAGGGCCCACGATACGATATATGCAAAGGTATGATAATATGGCCCCCACTACCAATAGGGGAGGGCCCTGGGCCCAGAGACAAATGCCCTGCTTGCCTCCCCTATAGCTCCTCCCCTGCATGGGGACCCAGGTTCGGACCAGGTCAGGTATGGGTCATGTTCCAACCTTACTCCATCTCTCTCCCACACTAGTTTCCTGTATCTATCTTCACTTTGTTATCTTTGATTATTTTAAGGCTAAAAAGCCCCAAAACACAAACACACACACACACACACACACACACACACACACACACACACACACACACACACACACACACACACACACACACACCGACTGAAATAAATCTGGAACCAAATTTGAATTCATTCAATCACACCACACAACATGGGCATGATACTGCAGACCACCGCTGACACTGGCGTGGCCACCAAAGCATTTCCTGTTGTTTTAAAGGCCACACAACACACATAACAGCCCTGCCCAAAGCCCACGCCGTCCGAGAATGGGGAATGCCAGTGTTTAGTTCCTCTAACAATCTGCTTTCTGAGTAAGGGTGCCGTCATCACTCCTAAATAGTGCTTCCCCATCTGGTTTCTCAACACAGTAGTTTCTTGGTAGCCCGGCAAGCCCAAGCATGTATAACATGAAAAGGATAGTCTGGTACTGTTGACCCGTTTCGATGTTGACTCAAACACACACACACACACACACACATAAACAGACAGTAAAGACCCTAAAGAGAGAATACCTGCCGTCCTGAGGCGTGTATGTTCGTAAAAATAGAGATCCTGAAAAGTACACTTGTTACGCTATTCCGAGAGGAAATAGGCTGTTCCAGAAGCATACTATGTAGGAGATGTTTGTGGTTAAAAGAAATTAAACGTACCGACTGGACTGAGAACACCATCAGGAATGCCTGTGTCTGTGGCGCCCACTTTATATCTGAAGTTATCGTGACCATCCATTTTCTTATTTCGGAAAAAATACCTGGCAAGTTTCTTTACAAATGTGCGGTACATTGCCTGGCTCCAACAATGTGCCCGCAGCCCAATTACATCACATCTGTGTACAAACAGTAAAGGGGTCTATACCGGCAAAGTTGGAACCAATAGTTGACGTTCATAGACATGCTTCAAACTGTTACACAGTTTGACAGTAAACTTAGTTACTCTACTCTACTCTACTCTACTCTAATGAGACCAATGCACAGCCTTCCATAACAACTTGCTACTCAGAATCAAACAGAAAAAAACACACAGACAGAGTATTGTGATTTATTGACGGACATGTTTTCCTTCCTTCTGGATTATCTTCGATGGTGCGGTGCTAGGCCAATTTACCAGGCAAAAATATTTCACGCCCCAAAGAGAGTTTGTCTAGTTCGTTAAGCTAATTTCTTGGTAGATTTCAGAGTATAGTCGGTCAAAAACCAAAGCAGTCTGAGACAGCACAGGAGGAGGATCAGTTACCACACCCCAACCAGCCACAAACCTCTAGGCTCTGGTGTGTGACAAGAAACCAAGAATTCCAACCGCATGACCAGACAGACAGACAAATCCAAAGGCTTTCCACTACAGGTGTGATGACAGAGATCCTGAATAGGCCATTAACACCCTACACAGTATAAAAATGCAGTTAATTCATATAGAATATTTATATCCATATATCTCAGAATACTGTTGAATTAACACTACATTCTCTATTGTACAAGACAATGATGTGACCAACCATATTAGATGGTATCATAATGGAATGTGGTGTTTGTATTCTCTTCAAAAGAATGTTCTACCTTGAATAATAAAGTTCTCAAAATGACATAATTTGTACCACAAGTTACTGAATGTGTGATATCTATGTTGCCCGTAGACTCCGTACAATTCAGAAACTCCCTTTAGTCTGCTTTGGTCCTGACCAGATCCCAAAGTAAAGCGGGTGTAGTAGTCTAACCTGGTTCTCACGCAATGGTTGTTACCAACCATCTGGAACATTGTCAATCGCTTAGCTGTGGAAAGGCCTGGGTGTGTTCAAAACAGCTAGAACTTGATTGGAGAATTCACATGTCTTTTATGAATCACGTACTACTTCAACCACTGACTTGTATATACTCCCCCCGCGATTCTGATTGGACAGGCTGTGAAATATCTGATTCCGTACGGGCTCATCTAAGATTTCCAGACCTTCGTGCAAGCTCACTAAGTTTAAAGAAGATGCACGAAGCACGAAGGGTCTGCGTGAGAGCCAGGCTAGAATTAAAGCGGGTGTAACCAACATTCAATCAATCTTGCACAATAACATGCTGATTTTATCAAGTACCAATCGGCTTTCCTGCTTTGGTCCTGGCCAGGTTCCGAATTTCGGTGGGTGTAGTCTACACTCAATAAACCTTGTACAATAAAGTGCTGATTTGATCAAGCACTAATCTGACTTCCCCATATGGAACAACCAATTTTCTATTTATTTATTTATTTTTGGCAGATTTGAGGTCAGTCTGACCAGCTCTGACTAGGGCTGGGCAATATGACGATATATATCGTTATCGTGATATAAAAGTGTATATCGTGACCTTTCTCCTATATCGTTTATATCGTGATAGTAATTTTATCAGTTGTATACAATTGAATATCATTTAATTACATTTCATGTTGTCACAATACACACTATGGTCATGTAACTGTAAAAATAAGAATAAAAAGATCCATTTTAAAGAAAGGTTATTTTGCGACATGAAAAAATAAAGAGCAAATAAAGAGAATAACTGAAAACGTATGTAATTGTGCTATATCGTGATATATATCGTTATCGTGATATAAAGTAATCCATATCGCAATAGGTTTTTTTCCATATCGCCCAGCCCTAGCTCTGACTACAAATACAAGTCCCATTATTAAGTGATCTCCTCTCCGTGCATTTATCTCTACACCAAACCAATTTCTTCCCCACTCTCTACAGCTCTTTTATTTCAATAACAACGCAGTCTATCTACCTCATTAAGTACAGTGGAATCATTGACAGTATATATAATTCTATTTACTGTCAATGAGTGGAATACATGGTGTAACGACATAATATCATGTGCTCATGTTGTACTTACAGGATGAATTTACTTATACTTTTACTTTTGACACCTCTGGAATCGGACCTCTTAACCTGACTCTCTCACACATACAGTATTCACATTTGTGGATGGTGGTGGCAGTGTGGGAGTTGGATCCCAGGTCATTACTGGCCGTCACCCCCAGATAAAAAGGAAAAAAGTCTGATTCAACCAGGATTTTCCGCTCCCACTTATTGAAATGAAATAATAAAACTAGAAGCACTCAGAGAGCGCAGACCTCCGCCAAGGAAGCTGCTTGATAGAACATTTGACTATGTGACACCTGTCTTTCTGCCTTCTTTTTGTGTAGTCCCCGCAATTAAATTTTTGGTCACTAGGGGCGTCTAGACATATAGGCCAGCAATGATGAAGAATCTTTTAAAAAGTCCTGGTTCCTGTTTGTGATCCGGATCACCACCAGAATGTAATCACTTGTTCCTTGGGTCATTACTAACAACTCCACAAAGTTTCGTCCAAATCCGTTGATTAGTTTTTGAGTTTTGCTGCTGACAAACAGACAGACAAACAGACAGACAAACCAACGCGACCGAAAACATTAACTCCTTGCCGGAGGTAATAATATATTGGCAGCAGAAAATCCTGGTTGAAGCAGACTCTTTTCCTGTTTATCTGGTCATTTGTTTGTCCTGCTCCCAGGTCAGATGGTTGGCTGTGCAGGCTTTAACCTACTTTTTGGCCCTCACCCACAGCTGGTAGTCCAGATGGGGCTGCAGACCTGTGACATTGGCAAGGCCGAAAATAGCAAAAGTGGGAACACTAACTAGACTCCAAAAAATGTATATCCCATCAAGGGCTGCACAATTAATCGAAAATAATTGAAAATTGTGATTTAATCGTGATATCGAAATCGTGATTTCGATCTGGATTTAATCGTGGCAAAAGTGACCTGCCTTTGCGCGTCCTTGAAGCCAGAACATATTGACATTTTGGCCAGAAATCTGTCCACCTCAGTTTCATGCTATTGCCTCTTACATGATTATTACAATTCAGTTGTATTTTGCACGCCCCGTATATCATTCATTCTTGGTTATATTTCAATTTGTTATAATTTGAAAGGAAATTCTGCAAAAAAAAAACAATAATTGTGATTAATAATCGGGATTCCAATTTTGACCCAAATAATTGTGATTATGATTTTTTTTTCCATAATCGTGCAGCCCTAATCCCATCCTGTCTTTACTCTTTACCTTTTACTATTTTCTCCTATTTTCAAAACAGTTCTTCCTGATTTGCATCCAGCTCTTGTATGTGTTTCCTTTTACCTGATTTCCCCCTGCATTACGTTATTTAGAATTACGCACTGAGCGTACCGCCCTTACTTGTTGTACCTCACACTCTCTACAGTACTCACATTTGTGGATGGTGGTGGTGGTGTAGGAGCTGGAGCCCAGGTCATTGCTGGCCTTCACCCCTAGCCGGTAGTCCAAGTGGGGCTGCAGACCCGTGACGTTGGCTGCGGTGCCCGTGAGGTGATGACTTTGGGGCAGAACACGGGTGATGTTACCACACAGGGCCCAAGGGGTGGCGGAACTCGTCGGCTCGCTAGCTTTCTGCCGGCATTCCACTGCGTATGTCACTTCCTGGCGTCCACCGAGGTCATTGGGGGGGTCCCAGTGCAGAGAGAGGGTGGAGTCATTGAGGGGCCTGTACGTCAGGTTGACGGGCTCTGATGGGGGTCCTGAAAAAGACAATCAGAGAAATAGGAGATATTGATAATTGCGTCCTGGAAAGCAATCAACAACATAGTACAAGACATTACTTCTTTTCATTTCTTTTTTTGGGGGGCCGCTGTGGCGCAGCGCACTAAGCCCCCTACATTTGGACTTGCATGCCCACCCACGGGGACCCCGGTTCGAGTCTGGCCAGGGTCATTTCCCAATCCTCCCCTGTCTCTCTGTCCCATTCGCTTCCTGTCACCATCTTCCACTGTCCTGTCAAATAAAGGTATAAAAGCCCCTAAAAATATATATATATTGTTTTTGTTTTTTTTTTTGGGGGGGGGTGTTATTTTTCAGATAGATCAGTGGAGGAAAGACAGGAAGCGAGAGAGACGGGGAAGGATCGGGAAATGACCCGGGTCGGGAATCGAACCCGGGTTGCCCCTGCAACAGTCCAGTGCCCAGCCGCTAAAGCCACGACTGGGCCACAAGACATTATTTCTGACTAGTTTGAATTTTCTGTGTTCATGGAGAAATAATACTCTGACGGTGTGTCAGGTTGACATATGGGAGACACATTGTTTATTTGGTTAAGAAATGGCCGCAGGCGCAGTTATAAGTTTGTTGCTAACAAGAGCGGCAATGACCAAGTCGTAATATTTTACTAAAAAGTATGTGCAGTGTTGCAGTAGTGTTGTCATAAAACATCACTTGTGGCTTTACTGGGGCACAATTCCTGGTGCTGAACAAAAAGGTGACTTTTTAAAACAAAAAGGTTTGCACACTCCTTTGGATTTTTTCTTCTTTAAGTTCTTTTTTTCCTTTAATTCATTCACTTGCATAATAGTAGAATTACCCCTGGATTACGAGGCTATGACATGGTTGGTGACATTATTTTTACTTTGTTCACTGCAGAATTGACCTATTTGAGCATTGTGAAGAGCTCCATCAGGAGTGGCTGAGAAGGAGAGGTAACCGGTCACTGGGCCACACACACACACACACACACACACACACACACACACACACACACACACACACACACACACACACACACACACACACACACACACACACACACACACACACACACACACACACACACACACACACCATGTGCATTTAGCATTGGCAGGGGGCGGATTGCACTCTGATTACTCTCTTTATCCATTGGAAAGATACGAGATGGAGACAAACAATCCTGACACACACACACATACACACACACTAACACGTAACTGAGGTGTTTCTACGCAGTCCGTTCCCCCGGGGCCTCGAACTCGCCACCTCCTAGTCAACCCATCGGATCAGGTATGGGAGGTACAGCATGATACCGCTGAGCTAAAGGACCAGTCCAATAGATAGCTCGCCTCGGGAAGGAGGTTTACTAACGTTCCACACCACGCTCTGCTAGTTGGCCTCCGTTACACACACACACACACACACACATACACACACTATCTAAGATTTCAACAGACAATGTTGACAGCCAATCCCTTGCAATAACTCGACCTAGCAAAATGCGACTTACTTGTGCATCCAAGGTCAACAGGGTCCTTGGGCAGCCTTGAGTATCCATGGACACAGGGGCATTGCAGAGCACCCTCAGTCTGGCTCTTACTGTTTGGGGGACACGGGTGACACTCTCCACTGCCATTGGTTGCTTTGAAGGTTCCAACCCTGCAAGCTAGCACAGAATTCGAAGACTTTGTTAGTGGAAAAATAAGGGATGGACAGACCGAGTTCAGAAAGCAAAAAAATGATGTTTTTGTACTGAAATTGAGTGTCTTATCTTCCTGAAAGATATTTATTCTCTGTTTTTGAGCTATGTTAATTATTTAATGATGTATACATAACAGTGGGCACTAGCTGTTTTCACAACCTTCATAGTGGGCAGGCAAAAGAAACGTCAACCTCAGCATTTAACCCGCTTTTGTCTTCTCCATGCATGCAGCTCAGAAAACAATATTGTCATTAACAGAAACAGATAAAGCACAAGTGAGTATTTACATGGGTCTACAAACTGAATTGTGAAAGTAAATATTCCTTCTCTCTATGATCCTAACAGCTGCATTCTCAAATAGATGTGTGGTATAGGATCAGGTGGTTGATTGACTTGGCTGAAACAAATGGGAGGTTTTCTTTCTCCTGTGTGTGTGTGTGTGTGTGTGTGTGTGTGTGTGTGTGTGTGTGTGTGTGTGTGTGTGTGTGTGTGTGTGTGTGTGTGTGTGTGTGTGTGAGAGAGAGAGAGAGAGAGAGAGAGAGAGAGAGAGAGAGAGAGAGAAAGAGAGAGAGAGAGAGAGAGAGAGAGAGAGAGAGAGAGAGAGAGAGAGAGAGCGCCTGCTGATGCGTCTGGCAAAGCAATTAACCAAAACGTACCTTCACAGGAACCTCGTGCGTCTTGGTAACCAGGCAGACACACACACGTGCCCTGCAGAGGTCCCCATGACCCATCTTCTGCGCACTCCCTTCGCGGAGGAGTGACCTCAACAGATCCACCAGCACACCTGCCGATCTGGAGTCCTGATCCAGCGGGAACGGCACCGAACTCGGTCAGATTTCCTTGGAACGCAGGGCACAGTTTAAAATATACCCTCACAGCAGCGATGAACACACAGGGTCCGGAGTAAGAAAATTCCAACTGGAAGGTGTCCGACGATACCCTCGGTATATTAACCCCTTGCGCGCTGTGAAGGTGCGCTTCCACCACTGTCAAATTGAAGTCTCGCGGAAATCCTACAGGTGCCTTGAGGCTGGAAAAGAGTCTAGGTTGTCTGCGAGGCTCCCTCACGCTGATCATTAAAGGGCCGTCTCCCTGTTGTATCTCCTGGGCGAACTTTATATCCAGTAAAATGACGCGACCGTCACCTCTAGAAATCGAAGTAGTCACCAAGCGCCGAGCGTTGCCTTCCACGCACGCCTGATAAACTGGGTGATAGGAGTTGGAACCAAGTCGAAATGTGTTTTCTTTCCACTGAAACAAATGACATTTAATGAAACCATTAGGACACGACAGATAGCCTATAAAAAAAGAAATTAACGAGAACAATTGTCAAGGAGCTTACTGCTTTCTTAGGTATAGATGTCCACTTCAGTTCTGCTTTCTCGATAGAATTAAAAAGTTCCTCTGAAAAGCATCAAATATGGGCCTATCAGTTCCTTCCACACATGTTAAATAAAAATATATTACACGTTTTGTAAATCATTGATTGTGATTTAACATGTTTTTTCCCGCTTTGATTTCTACTGGACAACTTATCCAAACAATTTTCACAATAGGCTACTTTGGATGTCAAAATCTGTGTTTGCTCACCGAACTAACATTTACAGGAGAATTTCTTAACCACTGTTCCCATTTCACCATGGGGTAATACAGCAACTTCTTACATGTATAAATTACTCTCCTTACCTTCGACTGCTGACTGCGCAAAAACCTTGTGAAAGAATATCCAGGTGACGCATGGTACATAGATATTCCACACGACTGACATGCGTAAAATCAATGCCATTCTATCCTAGTGGGAGATGTGACAGAACAGGACAACAACAGCCCACATGCTTCTTCAGCATGCAATGTTTCTCAAGCTGCAAGGAAAAATTCAGTTCCCTCAGTCGACGTCAATGTGTCCTCTTCCTTAAATCCAAGTTCGATTCGACCGATGTCCTATTTACAAGTTAATCTCGTATCATGGTTCACAAGAATTCGTCCCATCCAACAGCTGTGCGCGTGCTTCGCGCCTATAGTGACTTCTCAAACAGTTTCCTCCCACGTTCGGTCCACTGTTTTGATATAATAAGCCCAGTGTTGTTGTTTCATTCCTTCAGGCGCTGTGGGTAGAAGTCAATTAACCTGCGGTAGCCGACAGGCCCACCACTATTCAAGGAGACAAAAATATTTGGTTATGAAGACAATTACATAATGTTTTCTGTCCAGTAGCGTCCTGTGGCAGTATTGGCGACAGTACAAACTGTTGAAAGTTGAAACTGAGTAAGCAGGCCTATGCTATTTTATGTAGGCTACGTTTAAAACTCCACCCGTCTGTTTAGATTCAGTCTGAGTCGTGACGTTTGCGCACGAGCTGTAACCTATATGAGTGAGACTGAAACCAGACCACTCCTCCTAGTGCCTATACCAGGAATGTAAAGGATGGAAAATCTGAACATTGCAGCAGCTCTTGTGGATATGTCATTTAGAAAGTACAGTGAAATGTCATTTTGTAGGACTTGCAAATTTTTGCATGTTAGGCAGGCATACAGAACCATGATTTTGAATCTGTACAATAATAATTAAAAACAAATACAATACACAGAAATTGTATTTATATAGGCAGTTTTGTTCTTCCTTAAAATATGTTCCTTAATACAGTTTCCATGTTTGATAGCCAATAACACAAATACAGGTTATATCGCACTTTCAAAAACAGTCACTTGTTTCTTGACAGAAGCATTCCCACAATTTGACTTAACAACTTCTCTTTTACAATTTGCTGTGTTTTCTGGACTTTCCTTAAATGGTGCAACCTCTGTCACTTCTTGTTCTTGTTTCTTGTCCTATGGTGAAGTCATTTTTTCCCTACAGTGAGGTCATTTATGGCAGAACAGGCCAAGGGCCCTACTGTGAGAATCTACAGGGGATTCTGTTGGGTAGGCTAATGGTTACGGAGGTGCCCGTGTGAATGTTAAGTAATGGCCTAGTTAGCTGATCTTTAGAATCCCATCCTGACCAATAGGAGGGTGTACCCTGACCCCACATTGCTCCTGGGCAGGGGCGTAAAGTATACCCCCGCAGCCCCCGCGAGGCAGGGGGGCGGCCCACATAGGCCCTTGACTTCAAGAAACGGGCCCCCTCAACATGATATTAGGCCCTCTTTTTTCATTTGGGGGCCCAATCTTGCTAGCTTGCAGTGGTCCTGAAGTACTTACGTTACGCCAGTACTCCTGGGACTGTAACCATTACATGTAAATAAATGTTAGTCGCTTTGGATTAAAATGTCAGCTAAGTGTAATGTAATCTAATGAGAGGAACACTCGAAGGTACATCAAAAATGTGAGGGAATTAATTTCCCTGTGGCATCGATCTTGCTTAAGAAAATAATCAGGAACCCATAGACTGTGTTAATGAAATGTAAATTATACAAACGGAATCGGTATCTGTAGGTATCCATTTATTAACAGGTCAATGTATTATTAATATTATATAATTATTGACATGGTTTTATCTCTTTTTTGAGTAGCATGTTATCCTCACTGTTGGAGGGGGTGGGGATTCATGATTTCATGATTTTTGGGAGGGGGGAGTGAGGGTATTGCACCCCTGGTGAAATTGGGGTGTCCTACAGTTGTATAACAGCAGCATGTCTCCATCTCAGGGCAGACTGGAGTGAGTCATCCCTAGAATGCATTACTGCAAGGGCCTACCGGGTCCAGGCCCAGGGGCCCAAGACCCAAGGGGGCCCTTAAGCCTAAACCTTTTTCAAATTTCAATTCTCAAATTGTGATAGTATTGTACCTCAATAACAGCTGTATCTTCATATTTTCATTTTCTTTTGGACTGAAATTCTGAATATTTTTTAGAAACTAGCAACACCAATGGAGGGGGGGGGGGGTTGTTCTTGCTGTCTGTCCCAGGGGCCCATGGAGTCGTAATCCAGCCCTGAGTCATCCACGCCACTTCTTCTTTCGGTGGCGTCTCTTAGACCTTTCTTGGGTTACATTGTGCTGACCAGGCAACATGGTGGTCAGATGGACAACGCTCTGTCCATGTGATAAAACCATCTGTTTCCTGGGTGATTAATAAATGTGGTGCAAAAACGTCTGCATGTGAATCTATTCATAGCCCTCTCTGACCTCTTCAAAAGACAAACTCACTTCATGATGGGGATATGATGATTTTACTTTTTACTTTCCTCGATTTAAATAATTTACTTTTCTTTTTTTAAAAATATATATATATTTTGTCTTTTTGACTTTATTTATGATAGGACAGTGAAGACAATGACAGTTAAGTCAGTGGGGAGAGAGAGACAGGCCAGGGCTGGCAAAGGAGCCCGGCCGGGAATCGAACCCAGGTCAGCCACATGGGTGTCCCCAAGAGTGCCCTACCGTTTGGCCATGGCAGGGCCAATAATGTACTTTTCTACTCTTCTTCCAGCCATTCTCAGAATCTGGTGATATTACGTCTTGATAGCATGGCTCAGAGCCGTCAGATCAGCCCGCAAATGATACACACCAGATCTTTAACTTGTCATTTTGGCTCACAATAATTGCAGACAAATCTTTTCTTCTTGATGTGACCAAAGCACCACGCAGCACCCTCAAGGCAAATGCCACAAGTATTGCAGACAAATATTTTCTACTTGATGTGACCAAAACATTACGCAACACACTCAAGGCAAATGCGTACTATTTGTTATCAATCTTAGCCAGGGCTGATGCATGGGGTAGTTGGAGGCCCTAGGCTTAGGGGCTAGACTTGGGGCCCCTTTCTTCTCTTAAAGCGATGGTTCGGAGTAGAATCACCCTAATGCCATTTGAACCGTGACACCCATCCACCTTTACACCCGAAGTGTTTTCTGCCGCAGACTTACATCAACAGAGTTGCCGTGTTATTCGATGTTTATTCCGGTTAGCTTGACTCAAGCGCATATGGATACTGGGCACCGTCTCCAAACTTTCCCCACAAAAATAACATGTCATTACACCAAACTTCTGCAGTAGCACAAATATGGTCTGTACTCACGAAACGAAGCATTTGGAAGTTTGGAAATAGTCCAGGAGTTTAGTATTATCAACACAAGCTGAATAGCTTCTCTGCTGCTAAAGCTGTGCCAACGTTACTTCCGTCATATGAGACAAGCCCGTAAAAGTCTTCAACAAACTTCCAGACGAGAGTGTTAAAAAAGTTTTCACTGAATTGTGATTAAGGCTTATATTTTCAAGGCAATACTTAAAAGATATTTCAAATCTTACCTACTATCAATTAGACAAGGATTTTCGTTATCAATACTGATGCTGAATTCACTTTTCATTGTGCATATTATGAGCTTCGTTGAGGACTCTTACATGCTTGTCTTAGATGACGGAAGTAACGTTGGCGCAGCTTTAGCAGCAGAGAAGCTATTCGGCTTGTGTTGATAATAATAAACTCCTGGACTATTTCCAAACTTCCAAATGCTTCGTTTCGTGAGTACAGACCATATTTGTGCTACTGCAGAAGTTTGGTGTCATGACATGTTATTTTTGTGGGGAAAGTTTGGAGACGGTGCCCAGTATCCATATGCGCTTGAGTCAAGCTAACCGGAATAAACATCGAATAACACGGCAACTCTGTTGATGTAAGCCTGCGGCAGAAAACACTTCGGGTGTAAAGGTGGATGGGTGTCACGGTTCAAATGGCATTAGGGTGATTCTACTCCGAACCATCGCTTTAAAACAATTGGGGAGGGCCCACTTGAAGAGAGATTTCATCAGCAGTAGCATTGCACATTTTTTGTCATTGAATTTAGGGAGGTGTTGTTGCCACACTCACAAAGTCGACATTGCTGCCATTTGTATAGAAGTACATAACCAGTCATTAGCACGGGGAGGGGGGGGGGTATCATGTGGGGGCCCTAGGCAACTGCCTTGATTGCTTGCCTGGTTGTGACAGCCCTGATCTCAGCCCTATCCTAAGTAAACATCACAGCATGTTCCATCGTCACACGTAAACAACAGCATTCTTATGATACACAATAAGGCCATGGGGAGCTGAGAGTGTGAGAGAGAGAGAGAGAGAGAGAGAGAGAGAGAGAGAGAGAGAGAGAGAGAGAGAGAGAGAGAGAGAGAGAGGTTTTGTGCATGTGTGTATGCTTGCATGTGTATATCTCTCTCCCTGTGTGTGTGTGAACAGGGGGCTGTCCAGATACGAACCAACCACAGAAACCAACAGAAATGTTCAGACTCTGTCCAGACTCCTTGGAATGCATGTAATAACAAAAGAAACATCTTGTAATGATTTATGTGACATAAAAATATAAAGTCGCTTTGTACAGTAACCCTAGCTAAACGGAAGCAGGACATTCAATGGTAGTTTCACTCTTCTATTGTTTTTTTTCCAGTTCTAACATCGCATTGTAGAGTTTGTCAAAGTTAAGAGGCTCTGTAAGCAAAATGAGTGTGACAGCAGAATATTGGTATTTGACCTTGACCTATATTGGTGTGTCCAGATGTTTTTCTCCAACTTTCTGCAGTTTGCTAGCCTTTCATTGGCTGAGTTATATAAAGTGGAAGTAGAAGCACTCTTGCAGGTGTAATTACAACACCATGATATTAATGTTGAATCCATGCCATATATTACTAGTGTTGTTAATACATCTGTAAGAGTACTTCTATTCTACTTTATGCAGCTCTGTTCATGTGTCCTCTTTATATCCACTATTCCACACAGCAATGCCACTTAACTAAATCAAGAACCAAAGATGTGTCACCAGCAATTGGAGACTGGGTCAGGTACTGCACTGACCCTGTCTGTCTGTCTATGTCTGCCTGCCTGTCTGTGTGTCCACCTGCAGTGTGTTCCAGTCATCTGCAGGGGGCTCCAAAACATCCCCCCCCCCCAGACCCGCACACATGTGCACGGCACACACAAAAACACACACATCGTGTGCATCTGGCATTATCCAGTGGACCAGGATCCCATGTCCGTTTGCTCTTGCTCTCTTTGTATTTACACACAACAGGGATACACAGTCCACACATTAATTAGGCAGTCCATTATTTATTATTTTTGAGGGACTGTAGGGGGGAACATTATAAATAGTGCAAATACAGCAAGTCAGAAAACTTTTCCCAAAAGTAAAATTCCCGATATATCACACACAAAACATTGTACACTTTGTACCATAATATGCACTTGTCAAACTTGTATACGAGCACACATACACACACACACACACAGACACACACACACACACACACAGTCGCACACTTAAAAAGGCAACCAAACATACACATGTATTGATGACACACAGAAACACGCGCATGCCTGCAAAACGCATTCACTCTGAAATCTGCTTACACACCAACGTCACAGCATTTTATTTATTTATTTATTTTCCTTGCTGTTGGTTCCTCATTGCACAGTTTAGAATGCTATTGCAGGTCAGATATTTGTAAAAATAATACTGTGGTAGTTTGCAGAAAACATTTTTTGCAGAAGGTCAGTGTGAGAACAACTGAATCTGACCGTGTACGTAACGTGTGCGCTACAAAATCAACATGATAAAAACACACATTTAAAAAAAGGGCCTCAAAGTATGTAACCAACGTCAAATTTAATCTTAAATTGGAATATCCGGAAATAATCTCCTATTGTAAATTAGGTGACAAATGGCTAATGTTAGTTCAAAAAGCAATTAAAGGGAACCTCATCTTAAATGAGGTGAAAAATCCTTGTCAAATAGACCTACGTGTATGTATTGCTGTATGTTGCAATATGTAGGATTAAAAAAAAACAAAAAAACTGGCAATCAAGTTCTTCAAAAGTCGTAGGAGAAAGGTAAACTCAATTATTCACGGAAGGTGGAAAAAGGGCACATTTCAAGAAATGCTGGAGTGTGTTCCCTTAACGAACTAGAGCTCTGAGGCCCAGCTCCATGTAACCTGACTCAAAACACTCCTACTGTACGGCACAAAATAAAATGAAAGGGAGAGAGGCACAAGCATTTTATTCTTCCTTGCCAGACCTTCTAGAAAGCTCCACAGCTTTTGTTATAACGTCCCTCTTGTGTGTCACCCTTCCCTTCCCAACGGAGTTGGACACACAAGCCTTCTTTGTGTTTAAGGCCTCTCACATAAAAGACCTTTCTTCAGATGTCTTTTTCTTTTTCTTTTTCTTTTTCTGGGATCTCACGTTTCACTCATTCACATACATGTTTAATACTGTACATTCAGTAACTTTCAACAGTAGTATGTTGGTTTTGTTTTGTTTGTTTTTTCCTTTCAATTAAAAAGTCATATGAGTCAAAAAAAGTCAACCTATTACGTAACAATCGGTCTCCTCAGTATGATATGTGTATGGCAGTGTTAGTTTTAAATATGGCAGCAAAGTCTCTGGCCCCAGTGTACAAGAGCGGGAAATTGCTGGAGTGATATCTTTGGTGTATGTAGTAGTAGTAGGCTGAAGCAATCTCATTCGCATGCAGTTCTTCGACTGAAGAACTCCGTAACTGCTCTGCCCTACAAAGCAAAAAGCCGGTAACTGCGCAAAGCTCAAAACTGAGTCAGTTGACTTTAAAATTATACTGCAATCCAGTAGAAGTGTTTTTGGGAGATTATTGTGCATTTGACAGTTTTGTTACTTTATAGTACCACCTTTTTTGAAGATGACTCATTTTATTTAACTTCAGACTGTGATATATGGCATTAAAGTCATAGTAACTCATTTTAAACAGTAATGCAGTTACTGCTTTTTTGCTTTGTAGGGCAGTGCTGTGGTGAAGTGACGTCTCATAACGTCACGTTAGATTACATTGTATCAAACAACAAGGCATGCTGTAGAACGGCCATGTAAAAAAACAACAACCATGGCTAACTCTCAACGCACACGAGTGAGCTTCAACCAAAATCTTGATAAAAAAAAAGACATCAACAAAATTCCACTGTCAATTACGTACATACATAACTACAATGGCTGTGCAAAGACAAACTACAACAGGTAGTCCTAGGAGATAGAGACAGCTCCATTCAATGCTTGCAGTTTCATAGAGGCAGGCATACATCAGCCTTTATGATGCTTCTCAACACAATCAGGAGAAACTGGAGTATAACGGCCAACATTACAGCCTTATTTTATTTGCATAAACAACGGACAAAACTAACATTTCAACATATTGCGTCTCCTTCGTCACTCCTTGTCAATGGATTCTGATAAACTCAACGTGTGTAGAAACGTTAGTGTTCTCTTTTGTAAGCACAAATAAAAATGAAACTTTTACTTTAAAGAAATTGATGACTACTGTATGTTCCAGGCTGCTCTCTGTCTCTGAGTTCTCACAGTGTGTTCCCAAGAACAGGAACAGGCTAAAAAAATGATGCACTTCACTGTCGACCGTTCATCATCACTCAAGACTTGTCATTGTCATTTTTTTTCGACCTCTCCAGGCAGAGCAGGGGTGCATTTCTCAAAAGAGAAGTTGTTAGCCTGCTAGCAACTTGGGTAGTTGCCAATGGGAAAATGCATTGAAAACAACAAAGTAGCTAATGTAGTAAGCAACTTTGGTTTCGAGAAATGCACCCCAGACTTGTCAGTTTCACCTTGTTTTCACCAGTCACCAAGAGAGTGAGAGAGGAGCACAAGGTCAGAGGGCCATAGGATGACCTCAGAGGAGGAGGATGAAGAGATGACCTTTGACCTTAAGATGAACTCTGACCTTTGAACTTCCCGTCAGGTCTGCTTATCTGTCTCCTCATCTCTCTCTCTCTCTTCCTCTCTCTCTCTCTCTCTCTCTCTCTCCATTTCTTTTCTCTCTCTCTCCTCCTTCGGCCTCACTGCACCGAGCACTTCTCCTTCTCCTTGCGGCTGCCGTACTTCCTGCGCCTCTGCTCCAGACCTCGCTCCAGCCTCTCGTCCTCCTCCACGGCTCTGGGGGAGGGGGAGAGAGAGAGAGAGAGAGAGAGAGAGAGAGAGAGAGAGAGAGAGAGAGAGAGAGAGAGAGAGAGAGAGAGAGAGAGAGAGGGAGGGAGGGATAGTTAGTGAGAGATAGAATGAGTGATTAAGTGAGAGTGTGAGGGAGAGGTGTCTCACCCCATCTCTTTATAAAAGACAGAAGTGCTGCAGGTAAGCAGGAGTGCTGTAGGTAATATCATCCCGTACTGGTAAGACGGAAGTCATAGAGGTGTCTTACCCTCTTTCGTTATTAAAGACTGCAGTGCAACAGGTAAGACAGGATTGCTACAGGCAAGAAAGGAGTGCAACAGGTGTCTCACCCCGTCTCTTTATAAAAGAAAGGAGCACTAAAGGTGTCTCACCCGCTTTCATAATAAAAGACCGGAGCGCTACAGTTGTCTCACCCCCGCTCTTTATAAAAGACAAGAGTGCTTCAGGTGTCTCACCCGCTCTCTTTATAAAAAACAGGAGTGCTTTTGGTAAGACAGGAGTGCAAGAGGTGTCTCAACCCCTCTCTTTATAAAATACAGGAGTGCTAACAGGTAAGACAGGAGTGCTAGGTCTCTCACCCCCTCTCTTCATAAGAGAGAGAAGCACTAAAGTTGTCTCACGCCCTCTCTTTATAAAAGACAGGAGTTCTTTTACTTCTTTCTAATAAATGCAATAGTGCTACAGGTAAGACAGGAGTGCTACAGGTGTCTCACCCCCTCTCTTTATTAAAGACAGGAGAGCTAACAGGTAAGACAGGAGTGCTACAGGTGTCTCACCCCCTCTCCTTGGCGTCCATGTCGTGCACCAGCTCATCCCTCTGGTTGACCAGAGACACCAACTCCTGCAGCAGCAGCTGCTCTCGATGCTTATGGGCCTGGGTCTTCTTCCAGTCTGCAGAGAGGAAGACGAGAGGAGAGAGGGGGAGAGAGAGGGAGGAGGGAGAGAGAGAGAGAGAGAGAGAGAGAGAGAGAGAGAGAGAGAGGGGAGGGAGAGAGGTAGGGAAAGGAGAGAGAGAGAGAGAGAGAGAGAGAGAGAGAGGAGAGGAGAGGAGAAGAGAGAGAGAGAGAGGGGAGAGGAGAGAGAGAGGGAGAGGAGAGAGAGGAGAGAGAGAGAGAGAGAGAGAGAGAGAGAGAGAGAGAGAGGGAGGGAGAGGGAGAGAGAGAGGAAAGGTAAGTGGAGGTACAAGGGAGAGAGAAAGAAAAAGGGGTAGTAGATGAAGAGAGAATAGAGAAGAAGAGGAGCGTGATGGTGGAGAGGGAGAGAAGAAGATGAAAAGGGAAGCGGGTGGGTAGAGAGAAAGAGGGGGAGGGGAGAGGGCAGAGAATGAGAGAGACAAATGGGTAAATACAAGGCATGACACAAAACATCTATAGTACACTTGGCACAGTTTGAGAGGAAAGAGTGGTATGGTTTTTAGATAACACATTACTTGACGTCGCCGACATCATACGTATGACACTACAGTGTCATAACAGTGTCGTAATGTGTCATGAACATAATGTCAATGTCATTAACATTTTATGACTGGTGCCATTAAGTGACATTCGGTTATGGCAAAGACAGCCCAAACAATGACAACTTTTCATGACCATAAAATGTTTATGACATTGACAATATGTTTTTAACTCGCCCATGACTGTGACATGACACTGTTTTGACACTCTTATGACACTCATGTCAAACGCGACGTCAAGTAAAGTGTTAATTTTAGATTGCCAACTATATGTTGGTTGAATAAACTTAAATTAACTGAACTGAATTTCTGTCTTATAACATGACTACTCATTTAGATTGTTCAGAAAACACATGCATTACATGTATGCTGCCAAGCGTATTACAGACATTCAAGCTTTGATGAGAAAACATGCTTTCAAGAGTGGCGAATGCTGTGTGAAGCTACATGCTTGCACATCTTCCACATAAAAAACTGGTATCGTCATCTTCCACAGACTATGAGGCTTATTGCATTCACAAGATGCTTTCCAAAACGTCCCATTTTTTCTGTGATATTAATGTTTTACCCATCCTAACATTCCAACAAACTTTTGATACCTGATGATGCCAAAGGTATAGTATATCCATGCCCTCATCTCAATAATGTATATAACACCAAAGCCTCATGATGCCAAAGGCCAGGTTGCCTAGATCTAAACATTTCCCTCCATCACTGAAACATGAGAGTCAAAGACCACCTGGAAATCTCCCTTTGTCATTGTGACACACAATGAAATTGCATTAATGCTTCACCCGTGCAAGGAGGCAGTCCCAAACCGCCTTGCTTCAAGTGTCAACATACGTATAATGAATTGGGTGTAAGGCTGTGTAGTGTAAAAATGGACTTAATACCCAGCATAACCAATACAGTAGTTCCCATATGCGCAAAACTATGGTTTCACTTCCCCTTTCTGGATGACCAAAAACACCCTTTGTGTCACAATTTCTCCAAAATATTGCCATGATTCATTCGCTTTTTGTATATTTCATGCCAAGCTCCTACTGCACGATTTCTAAGAGAGAAACTAAGAGATTCAATGACACAGCCAGTCATGTGTCAGCGGCCAGAAATGTGAAACTTTTCAAAACCCAAAAACACGAAAGAAACAAAACATCAGAAAACATTTATGCAAAATAGTCAAGGTCAGGGAACAGGGAACAGGGAAAGATCAGGATATGAGCTCGGGTCGGAACCAAACCCTACCTGTAGTCACAGGCATTATGGGATGGCACCTCAGCCAACTGAGCCACGGCGCCCCCAGGTTTCCCAATGGGGACGGTACAGCCCCCCAGGGGGCGTTGGGGAGGCCTAGGGGGGCTTTGAGGAGGATCCAGTTGAGAGTGGGCGGTGCTATGTTATCACTGTGGGCATTAGTCCATTTACATTTTTTAATAGAAAGGGGGCGTTTGGCAGGCTTATGATGAGATCAAGGGGGCGTTGTGAGGCTTAGGATGAGGTCCAGGGGGCATATGTACAAAAAAGGTTGAGAACCACTGCTTTAACCGATTTCCTTTAAAGGGGCTCCAGGTAGGATTAAAAGTTTAAAGTCAGGCGATGCTTATGCGA
The DNA here is from genome assembly GCF_034702125.1 of Engraulis encrasicolus. Taxonomy (NCBI): domain Eukaryota; kingdom Metazoa; phylum Chordata; class Actinopteri; order Clupeiformes; family Engraulidae; genus Engraulis; species Engraulis encrasicolus. The sequence continues at coordinate 21,437,421 of NC_085877.1, read as the reverse complement.
GTCATTAGTAAGTGAACGATGGCTCTCGCGACCGCTTCCATGGTCCACTGTCAGAAAACCCCACATGCAACTTTTGACAGCGCGGTACACACCGTATTCAGATTTGTATCAACTGCTGGCATTCCGTGATATAAAAACGTCTCACAGCGAGTTTATTTGAACAGCATTTTTTCATTACTGTGTAGAATTTGAGACAAGCATGCCACTGGCTCCACGCAAACGACGTCATCCTACCTTGTGCCCCTTTGATCCTGGATGATAAGTATATCGCAACACTGACCTAGGCGCCTGGAGCTGCATGGAGGCAGCATTCTGGCTCATGAGATTTGAGAATTTTTAAATTAAAATTGTGGGTATGTTCGAGCTGAATGAACACATTCTTACGCAAATTGTTTTGTTTCGGAGGCTGTGATATTTAGGTCTTTATAGGCTGAAGGTGCCTTTTCCCAAAATGGGCTTAGGCATTTAGCTGATATATATATATTTTTTTTAAAGATATTTTTATGGGCTTTTTTGGGCCTTTATTTTGGATAGGATAGTGAAGGTGCGACAGGAAGTGAGTGTGGAGAGAGATGGGGTAAGGTTGGGAAATGACCCTGGCCGGACTCGAACCGGGGTCCCCATGGGCATGCAAGCCCAAGTGTGGGGGGCTTAGCGCGCTGCGCCACAGCGCCCCCAGCAGATGTTTTTACCGGTGCCTCTCAGCCTGTTGAAGAACAATTGAGACGACCTTTAGGATGATAACATTATGGCTAAAAAACCCTACTACTGCAGCTACAGTACATTTGAGTAGGCGGTGGTGGATCAGGTGGTAGAGGAGCCTGTTCGGAAACCAGAGGGTAGCAGGTTTGAACCCCGCTCTGCCTGACCCGATTGATGTGTTCTCGATCCTAAATTGCTCCGGGTGAAAGAATGGTATCCTGCGTGGCAGCCACTTGTCACTAATGAATGTATCTGTCTAGTGGGGCAGCCGTGGCCTAGTGGTTAGAGAGTTGGTCTTTCAATCTAGGGGTTGCCGGTTAGTATCCCCCCTGACCTCTCCCTACATCTCCATCCATGGCTGAAGTGCCCTTGAGCAAGGCACCTAACCCCACATTGCTTCAGGGCCTGTAACCAATACCCTGAAAAATAATAACTGTAAGTCGCTTTGAATAAATGAAAGCGTCAGCTAAGTGCAATGTAATCTGTGAATGGGTGAAAGTGAGACATACATTGTAGAGATGCACAGGATCCAAGATCCGGTAATGGATCCGGCAGGATAACAGGGTTTTTCGCAGGATCCGGATCCGGCAGGATCTTAAGCAGTGGATCCGGTATCCGGTAGGATCCTAAAAATCAGGATCTGGTGCATCTCTAGTCTTTACATAGCCTAGGCTCTTCAGTCAGTCTTTCACAACCCCAATCTCTGCATGGAGTGAAAGCCCTTTGGAAGTGGCCGTTGCAGGCAGTGATGCAGTAAGCCAATGAGTCTAAAAAATAGTTTGAGCCAACGTAATAAAAAGGGCCCACGTGTGCGAGTAGGCTATGTCTTTCAACCCTTTCGTAGGATCCGGTATCTGGTTCTGGATCTGGCAGGATCTTAAGCAGTGGATCCGGGATCCGGCAGGATCCTAAAAATCAGGATCCGGTGCATCTCTAATACATTGTAAAGCACGTTGAGCTGGAAGGGTGTGGGAAAAGTGCTGTATAAATGCAGTCCATTTAACATCTGTGTCTCCCTGTATTCAGGCCCCTGGCCATTGCTGTAGAGCTGTGTGCTGAGTCTGCAGTTCTGCTCTATGAGCTTCACAAAATGTCCTGACCACAGAATGTGTCTCACTACCCCAGCTGCTACTCCAGTTAGCCAAAGGTTATATACCGTAGTTCTTTGACATGTGCTTCAGGCAAGAATGAATGTCTTGAACTCCATTGCCCACGCCATTCCACCAGTGGAACACTGTCATAGTCAATGAAAAAAGTAGAAAGCAAGCTGGGCCACTTCAGAGAGACTGGGCCGAAGATGACTGGAGCACTCAGGACTCTTTGAAAGAAGGCTAGTACCAAGAAGGCTAGTAGAGCACAAGTCACCTCCTTTCCAAGTCACTGAGAAAACTTAACAACCATAGTACTACACCACAACGACAGTGCACAGGGCCTTAAGTAATACATTCCAACATAGACATTGCCATTCTGGTAACAGCTAATTTATAACACAGGTTTATTTACTTTACTGAGTTACCGGGTCTTACTCGGTTAAGCTTGTGCCCTAAAGGTAGTCATTGTAGATGCGCAACTACTGGTATCTTGTTCCTAAACACAGTCTAACACCACAGACGGTCATGCCTGCAAGTTAGAGTGGGGGCCATATCTAAATGGCAGACTCCTTCCTTTCCGTCTGACATGAATGTCATGGTTCCATGTGCCATGTCTGGAGCCTTGCGATCAATGTATGGAATAATGATAAACTTGTCAACACCTGTATGCTTGACTGCAGTTATGCAAGAGAGAGCTGTGAATAAGTATGCAGCTGTACAGGCAGGCTTCTCCACATACTGAACGTTAAGCATTCATATGATGATATGTATGCTGAGAAACTGGTTTGATTCACAGAGACAAGGCGCTAGAAGAAGGCGCTAGTTGCTCAGTGGTGCGCTGAAATTGCATTACAAATGCATGCTAGTCAGCATATATGCTACAGGCAGATCACGGGTGCGGCTTTCAGTTTCCACACAAGCTACTACGAAGGGAATACATGCACACACACACGTACACATAAATCACACAGGAAAACACACACACACACACACACACACACACACACACACACACACACACACACACACACACACACACACACACACAGACACACACACAGACACACACACACACTTCACACACTCAGTACATACATTCAGAGAGAAAACGAGAGAGAGAGAGAGAGAGAGAGAGAGAGAGAGAGAGAGAGAGAGAGAGAGAGAGAGAGAGAGAGAGAGAGAGAGAGAGAGACAAACCAATTTCTGCAGTGTAGCTATTACAAACGGAAAAAGACCCAAAGCGCACCCTTCTGTGCACTCAAAACAAACATCGCAACATCCACAGCACGCACGCATGGTGTGTTGTAGGAGTTCTGTTTTTTATTTTTAACTTTTTTTATATATATATTTTTAAAATAGTCCTATCATCTCACCCTGCTCTGCCACGATTTCCTGCAGCTCTCTCTTCAGCAGCTCGAACCACAGTCGACAGCGGCGTACTTCAGAGAACAACAACAACAACAACGACAACAAAACAACATGGGCGGGGGATGGGGGGTAGTAGTGGGTTGTGGGATGTTGCGGATGGAGATTGGGATGGGAGATGGTGATTGGTAGTATTACGTGGAGATGGAGGACGGGCATACATACATGTATGGCGTATGTAGTCCAGCTGATAACTTTGGCAGAGATATTTCATGCGCGTGCACACACACACACAGACACAAATATACACACACATACGCACATAGATGTATATACTGTGTATGTGTGTGGTATAGGTCTATGCGCAAACACGTATACCACACACACACACACACACACACACACACACACACACACACACACACACACACACACACACACACACACACACACACACACACACACACACACACACACATACACACACACACATGTACAAACCCTCGAAGGACACGGGTTATTTGCTGCACACGGGGAAAACAGGGCATGCTTCGCTCTGAGTTTGCAACTTTTGCAGATGTACACATGCAGGATCTTATTCGTCCTGGAGTTTTGTTTTTAGTACTCTTAGGATTCTTATGGAAATGTTTGCTCACAGTGTTTGCCAAGGAGGGGGCGGGGATTGTCATACAAATGCACAAGCAGAAGTTGGCTCACGGTGGTCAGTCATACTACATTTAAACACGAACGCAAATGGTAAAAGGCAGTCCGATTGTGCTTAAATGTGAGTATTAGGCAATACGACGCATTAAAACAGGCAGGACGGCTTCAGAAAAGTGCCCTGGAACTCTCTCTGATATACAGTATTGGAAATATATATTACATATATACTTGCCCTATTATGAACAATTTGAGCCTCGTTTTAAAAAAAAAAGATCTTTTATGCTCTAGACTTTGTCATTTAGTCTCATCATGTAAGAGACTACATAATGACACACAACACTGTACTTTGAACTGACTTTAAGGTAAGGTAAGGTGACTTTATTCATACCCGGAAGTATAAAGGTTGCTTGTAGCTAAAAGCTTACACAAACAACACAATACTAACAATAGTGACATGAGACAATAACAAAACAAGGACTACAAGCAACAACTGACACAATGCTCCAATCAGGGTAACTTGTGACTTGGCATATCATGCATTCCAAGTTAGATACAGTATAACAGATATGATTATTAATGATTAAGAGTAGATATAATGAGATACCATTTGTTTTACATTAAAACAAGGCTGGTAAGAGCTTATATGCAGTCGGTCAGGATTGTGTGAATACAGACTGTGTTGGTGTCCATCTTGAATGTCGTGCATTTGGCTTACACCAACACTGCCCTACAAAGGCAAAGTGCGGTACTACTCAAGCGATTCATCAAGCAGGTCATCGTGCGGCCCTCTCCAAGACATTGGTTTACTAATGCCTCTTCCACTGCCTTTTTTCTGGTAGGTCTACAGCTCGACACAGCGTGACTCGGCCGCCACTTTTTGCTTTTCGAACGACACGACACAGCTCAATCGTAAAGCAAAAAGTGGCGGCTGAGTCACGCTGTGTCGAGCTGTACGCCTACCAGAAAACCGGCAGTGGAAAACAGGTATAAGCTACTTTGCTAACCGGAATACAGGAAAAGTCACACTTAAGTCACAAAACACAAAAGGTGTCAATCATATATTTTGACTAAAAAATGTTTACTACTGTAATGGTTAACGGACAGGTATTAGGGTAAAGCATTGCATGAAGTCGGTACCCTGGCTCTCGCCAGACCTGTGTATTTCCATGCAGCTCTGTGAACTCCACTCACAGGTCTGGGAGAGCTTTGCAAGGGGCTTAATCTACAATTTGTCCGTCCTTGTCACCAATACATGTAAAGTCCCCCAAAGCCGTTCTCTGGTCGTCTTTTAAAAACTCAATATGTGGTAACCTCTACAATACAGTTGTTGCGCGACTCCTCGATGCGAGCGACCACTTATTATTTGAAACAACAATCGCTTTGTCACATTCTAGGATGACAAGCTTCACAAACGGCGTTGTTGACCAGAACTGCATGTGGAACTCATGGAGCCAACCCTGGCAGAGCTTCCCGGAGTGTTATGTTCTCTTTGGCAAATTGCAAATTCTTCCTTAGGGCTACAATATGCACACCGTCAAGCCAGACGCACACCATCACACCACAAGACAGGCTGTTTGTGAGTGTGTGTGTGCGCGTGCGTGCACATGTGTTTTCTAGTCTGTGTGTATGTGTGTGTGTGTGTATGTGTATGTGTATGTGTGCGTGTGCGTGTGCGTGTGCGTGTGTGTGTGTGTGTGTGTGTGTGTGTGTGTGTGTGTGTGTGTGTGTGTGTGCATGCACATGTAAATGTATTTTCTAGTGTGTGTGTGTGTGCGCGTGTGTGTGTGTGCGTGTGCGTGTGCGTGTGCGTGTGTAATACTAGATGAGCATTCTCAGTGTCCTCACCCTCTATGGCCATCAGGTCATGCAGTTCCCCCTTCAGCAGCTCAAAGCGCCTCTCCAGGTCCTGCTCCTCTTGCCTGCAGACCACACATAAACACATACACACAGTTAGATATACAGGACAATGAGCAAGATAGATAGATAGATAGATAGATAGATAGATAGATAGATAGATAGACAAAGAGAAAAAAGGAGGAGGAGGAGGAGGAGGAGGAGGAGGAGAGTAACAGGTGATGAGGAGGAAGAATAACAGAACGAGGTGAACACACAGAAGAAGAGAAGAAAAGGTGGAGGAGTAAAAGAGAGAAAAGGAAGAGGAGAAGGAGAAAAGGTAACACTTTATTTTAGGGATACATCTATAAGCACTAATACATACAATGTTAATGCCTGCATAAGTAGCTTGTAAGGCATGTACTAAGCAAACGCTAAGGCCTACTAGGTCCTTACTATGGTTAAATTGGTAATAAATCCCTTATTGTGCTTGAACAAGACATTTGCGAATACATGCCTAACAAATGCTTGATTTTGCTTTATACATGCCTTACAAGTTACTTATACAGACACATTGTATGTATTAGTGCTAATAGATGTATCCCTAAAATAAAGTGTTACCGGAGAAAAAATGAAGAATAGTAGAAGTGGGAAGAGAAGGAACAGAATAAGCAGCAGAATACACAGAAGGAAAATAAGGAGGATATGAACAAAGAAGAGGAGGAGGAGGAGGAGGAGGTGGAAGAGCAGGACGAAGTGGAAAAGGAGGATGAGGAAGAAGAGCAGATTAAGGAGGAGGTGGAAAAAGAGGAGGAGGTGGAAGATACGAAGGGGGAGGAAGAGGAGGAAGAGGAGTAGAGTGTGTCTCACAGCAGCTGCAGCTGGTCCTGTCTCCTGATGAGGGCGTTCTTCTTGTTGACCAACTCGAACCACTCCTGAATCAACTTCTCCTCCTCAATACGGTCCGCACCTGGGGAACAACACATTGTTATAGCGTGAACCACTCCCGAATCAGCTTAACCTCCTCAATACGATGCGCACCTGGGGAGTCAGTCAGAGTCAGTTGGATCACTTATACTCATACTCCCCTACACCAGTGTTTCCCAACCAGGGGTACGTGTACCACTAGGGGTACGCGAGCACACCTCAGGGGGTACGCGGAAAAATGTAATAATAGCAAATATATTGAGTGTAGTCACATTGGGATAGAGGAACAGAGCACGTGTGAGGGCGAGGGGGTACTCATCATATGACAAAATGGCTTAGGGGGTACTCAGGACAAAAAAGGCTGGGAAACACTCCCCTACACAATGTAAAGTTTAATTCCTGCTGTTTCAAGCAAAATGGCAAAGGCCTCTGGTTTTCATTTTTCCACTCATTATTCTAATATACATTATGCAGAAGTAGTAGTTCAGATACACCGTGCTCTTTCGTGTGGTGCGTCTCCAGTTGAATAACTTAGAAGGTGAGAAAGTGGATCGCACTCGGGTTCTTCTTTTCTTTTTCTTTTTTCTTTTTTACATAGCAGCAGAAGTGTAGACAAACGACGAAGGCAACAGCCCGAAACGTTTGTCTACACTTCTGCTGCGATGTAAAAAATAAAAAATAAAAAGAAGAGTGCAATCCACTTTCTCACCTTCTAATATAAATTATGCAGTCACAGCTGTTGACCAACATGAACCACTCCTGAATCGACTTCTCCTCCTCAATACGATCAGCGCACGGGGAACAGAGGGTGGTAGCCATGGTGTAATGGTTAGACAGTTGGACTGTAGATCACAGGGTTGCAGGTTCAATCCCCACCCTTACCACTCCCTACACCTCCATCCATAGCTGCAGTGTCCTTGAGCAAGGCACCTAACCCCACAAGGCACCTAACTCTGCTCCATGGATGGTAACCAAAACCCTGGAATCAGCGTCAGCTAAGTGTCTTGTAATGAACAACACATCGTTATAGGACTCATACTCTACTCCCTACAAGTAACACAGCTGGCAGTTAGATCACTCCGGTGCTGGTTACAAGTACCCGGATGTTTTTAAAATGTGGACTTTGTATTCATTTACATGTAAACACGACAGGTGGACAAAAAATAAAAACTCCATTATGATAGGTGCGCTTTAGCCCGCTAAATGGGATATTTTTTAAAGTTTTGAAATGCACATTCTAAAACTCTGTAAATAAAGAAGAGGCCAAGACCAACGCATTTAAAAAAAATATGCACTTAAGTGTTCACAGCTTCTCAAACGGTACTATTCCCTATACATAGCACAGCTGGCAGTTAGATCAGATCACTCATTCTCCCCCCACACATTACGCAGCCACAGCATGACCCACTCCTATTATTTCAGGAATTATACTCCCTTTACATTACAACTCAGCTGATGGAAAAGGCGTATTTTACTGAAAATGTGAATTATCCCTGCCAATAAAAATACCCCAAACTTTTAAAATTCAAATTCATGCCCTGATGAAGGCCAATATGGCCGCAACGCGTAAGCCCATGTGCTTTTAAACTAAATTTGCCATGTTAAATTAAAGGCTTTTTTATATTTTTCTCAAATCTCAGAGTGCCTCTGCTTTTTCCTTCCTTTTTTGGACCTACACTTCACCCGGTACAGATGAGCACCTGAGTAATATTACCCTGCAAAGTCTCCTGAGCGCTTTAAGCCCTTTAGTGTCTTTTCAAATTCATATTTGAACAAATCTGTTTACAGATGTCACATTCCTGACATCAGATCTGCACTGATGCTGGCACCCTGAGCTGAATCAATGAATTACTGACTGTCTGGTTGGCTGGCTGGCAGAATGAATGAATGAATGAATGAATGAATGAATGAATGAATGAATGAATGAATGAATGAATGAATGAATGAATGAATGAATGAATGAATGAATGAATGAATGTGTCTCCTAATGTGTTGCTGACACAGAGGTGTGAGGATCCCGAGGGGGAGGGAAGTGAATTGTCCCTGTCAATAATACTACTTATTTGTGCTAATCTTCTGTTTTTATGGTAGATTGTCACATTCCATCCTGAACGACTGCATGAATTAAGGGGTGGATATCCTAGGGAAACGGTTTACAGATGTCATATTTTTTTAAATATATTTTTAAGGCTTTTTGGGCCTCTAATTGTGACAGGACAGTGTGATTAACAGGAAGAAGGGGGGAGAGAGAGACGGGGAGGGATCAGCAAATGACCCGGGCCAGAATCAAACCGCCGGTGTAGCAGCGCAGTGCCCTACCACTTGAGCCACGGCAGGGCCCAGATGTCACATTGAAAAAAAATCTCTGTTGTGTCCCCCCTCTGTTGTGTCCCCACCAGACACCTACCGGTCTCCATGAGCGTCCGTAGTTTCTTCTCCACGTATCCGGCCCTGCGGTCAATCTGCTTCTGCTCCATCTCCAGAGCCCTCATCTCACACACCACATACTGACTCGAGTCCTACACACACGTATGCACACACGCACACACACACACACACACACACACACACACACACACACACACACACACACACACACACACACACACACACACACACACACACGTATGCACACACACGTATGCACACACACACACACACACACACACACACACACACACACACACACACACACACACACACACACACACACACACACACACACACACACACACACACACACACACACACACAGGGCACATATACGCAAATGTTAAATGACGTCAATGTTAGCTAAAATTGATCTCAATGATTCATCTCAGTGTCACCCATGTCACCAGTTGAATGCCTTTTACCACACTTCTACAAAATGTGTACTGAAAATAGTCCATGACTAATTTTGTGTGTTGTTTTGGATTCACTGTCAGTTTGTGTGCACACTGTGCATGTGGCCAAGTATTGAGCCTGTCCCGTTGATTAACTGCCGTGCGTACCCATTTCAACTGAAAACAAGGCCCTCAGGGCCGCTTCTAGTCAGTTCAGTGCCAAGCATCCCCTCTCCTTGTTGTGGATTTAGACATGGTCCTCTGTAAACGTAGCATCATATATCTGATCGAGCACAGCTGATCTTGCACCTACGGTGTATATAGGCAGAGGAGCCAATGAATAATCATTGTCAATATTAAGTTTACAACTTAACCCGTTAAAACACGCCATAATAAATTTGTTGTTACCAGAATGCTAATGACAGAGTCGTAGTGCATTACTATAGACCCTGTGTTATGTCATAGTAGAGTAGTGCTATGGTAATTAACCTTTCAATGACTATTACAGCATGCCTCAGATGGTACAGCGTGCATTAATGGGCTACTTTCAAGTCATGGTCTAATTCTATTGTACTTTTGGGCATTACTATGACACCCCCAAGACATCTGGTCCCCTAGGCGACCCGCCTTGTCTGCCTATGCCTTGTGCAGACCCCGAGGGCCCAGGCAGGATGACTCAGGCTTGCTCTAAGTATACAGTAAACAGACCTGGCCCTCCTCTTCCGCCATGCGGCTCTCCTCCTCCGACTCTGTGGTTTCTGTGGAGAGAGGAAATGTCACATATAAATACAGCAACAAACACACACACACACACACACACACACACACACACACACACACACACACACACACACACACACACACACACACACACACACACACACACACACACACACACACACACACACACACACAAACACACGCACGCAAAAACACACGCACGCACAAACACACGCACGCACAACCACACGCACGCACAAACACACACCGTCTGAGTTAGCTGAGTGGCTAGACACTATAAATGAGCAATATTCTGTATATATAGTACAACTACAAACCACAAACTGCTTTTGTATTTCAGTCGCGTCCACACAGTGGATGTTTTTGCAAATGCACCCAGACAGTAAACTAATAAGAGCAGGCCGCTCAATACAGGGAATGAATGATGACATCTTCTAACATTGCTGCACCACAAACGTAGTGATACAACATAGAGTCTGGCAGACTTACAGCTTAAAAACTTCAAGTTACAGTATAGAGTCAGACAGACTTGCAGATCGCAAATTTTAAGTTACAGTATAGAGTCAGTCAGTCAGATACTCAATTTTCTTCTGACCTTGGCAGAAGTGTATTCTAGATTCTATGTGATTTAGTTTAAATAAGATTTTCAATTATTCACAACAACATACAGCATGAGTAAAATATTGTACACATTGAATTATTCTTCGCTTTTCTTTTATCCCAACTAAGTTGCTTCAGTTTGATATTTTCATGGAATTTGTACTGTATGTGGCGTTTGTGCATGTGTGCTTGTATATGTATGTGGACTGATAAACGAACACATAATTTGGTGTGTGTGTGTGTGTGTGTGTGTGTGTGTGTGTGTGTGTGTGTGTGTGTGTGTGTGTGTGTGTGTGTGTGTGTGTGTGTGTGTGTGTGTGTGTGTGTGTGTGTGTGAGAGAGAGAGAGAGAGAGAGAGAGAGAGAGAGAGAGAGAGAGAGAGAGAGAGAGAGAGAGAGAGAGAGAGCGAGAGAGAGAGCTGCCTTGGCTAACTGTATGTAAGAGTGATCTATATTTGGCTAATTTATGTGTAAGTTTGTGTGTAATGTCTCGTGCGTAATGTATTTTTGTATTTATGTATGTGTGTATGCTACTTGACACCTTAATTTCCCCCTGGGATCAATAAATGATACTCTACTGTATTCTACTCTACACCCAAACTAACACATTTCCTCTCTGAATGATCATCATGATGTCTATTTGCTAGTAAGGCTCTCCTCTCAACACAGATGAACACAGTGTGCTGCTTACGTGATTCTGTGCGCTGGGCACTTGTCTGGCTGGAGGCTGTTGTCTGTACAGAGGACAACAACAGGAACAGTGAATAAGCACAATGGGCTCTTGGTGTGTCCAAAACATTAAAACCAGATTTGTCAGTTTTCCACTCGATAAAGCAGTTTTCCACTTGCTTGGTATGGCATGGTGCACCACGTCACAGAAGAAGAAAAAACAACAACAATAAACTGTACAAGGTGGGTTTTAAATTAAACAAACATGCGTGTCATTCGCCCAGCATCATCAGCAAAAGTACCTTCCATAAACATCTTCCTTTAGTCAAGTTAGGTAAAATGCATACTTTTTTAAATGTAAAAATGTATATCACACAGCCATAAGAAACCAGAATCCCAACCCACAGATTCAGAATCTAATGTCTACATACTAAATCTGTCTAGTGGGTAACAATTTACATTACATTGCATTACGTTGCATTTGGAAGACGCTTTATGACCAAAGCGACTAACAATCAAGAACATAATCATAGCCAACATCACTAGCAGATACAAAGTGCACAGGAAATATACAGAACAACTGTTGGGTTTTTTATCTATTTTTTCCTCAGTTGACACATCATGTCAAGAGCTTACTTGACGCCGACATCATACGTACGACATAACAGTGTCATAACACTGTCGTAATGCAGTAATGCAGTCATCAAGTGTTTCAACTGGGGCAGACAAATATCAATGACCAATACCCTGTAAATAACTGTAAGTCGCTTTGGATAAAAGCGTCAGCTAAGCGTAATGTAATGTAATCTAATGATGAAACGCTCTGGAAACACCTCGCTTAGGCCACACCAATTTAATTTGTTGGTTCTCGGATTTTTCCAGGAAAAAGTTGAAGCGAGAGGGCGAAAAATAAATAAATAAATAAATTAGTCGTGTGGTTATACCACCTGTATATCAGCCTCACATGGACCTCCAAAGGAAGGTGCAAGACAGGCAAACACCTGGACATGGAGAAGGACAGTGTAGAAGGGAATTAAGGCAGCCAAATAGACCAGGCACAAAATTTGCTCACAGGGCAATTATTATATTAATCTGGTTTGAATAAACTGAGATGATTCAACAGTTGAATAGTTGTTGTTTTTCTTTTTTAAAACTGCTATCCCACTCCACTAATTCCACTAAGAGCAATACTGTGTTTCACCGCTGCTACTGCTAACCCACAGGGGCTTCAACTTGCCATTGCATGTTTGTCTGTAAATGTTTGAATGTAACACATTTCCTGATTCGCTAGTCATAATCGGCATGTTGAAAGGAGTGGTTTTATTGGTTCTCTACGTCACATGACCTCCAACTACTAAAGAGGCACCTCCCCGTTCATGAAAACATGCAGTCTTCGTTTTTTTTTGCGATTTCATTTTTTGGGGTATTGAAACTGATTTTTTTTTTTTTTTTCCATTTTGTTACAAAATACAAGAGGCGAATCCGAGAACCAACAAATTAAATTGGTGTGGCCTTATTACCTCTGCTTTGCTGGTGGTGTCCGACAACTCTGACTCGTCCATGGACTCCCCCCGCATCTGCGAGCGCCTCTTCTTCACCAGGTCGGCGTCCTTCACGCGGCCGAAGCCCGACTTGGACGAGACGGAGTGCGACCTGGCGGGGGCCACGGGGCCCCCCCCGGTGGTGGTGGCGCCCGATCCTGTTCCTGACCCCCCCGCCGCTGGCACTGCTGCTTCCACTGCTGCTGCTGCAGGTGCCGATGTTGGGGTCTGTGCCTTCTTGCCGCGTGGAGGTGCCACCATGTCACCGTTGGTAGCACTGATGGGGAAGAAGACAAGAAGATGGTAAGAACACAGGTATAGTATAGAGCAAATGCTACAAGAGCAGGGTCAGGCCTCTTAACCTTCAAGAAGCTAGTGAAGACTCATCTCTTCCGAGAGAGCTCCCCTGCATAACATAATAACTACCTCTACTCATCTCTAATTATGGGTACTACTAACAGCACTACACTTAATAGATCCTCCATTTTTTGCGCTCTATCTTTTCTAAAATGCCTTTGATACTGCTGTACTCTGCACTGATATAGTATACCTGTTTGAGATTATAACCTTAACGACGAGATATCATGATAGGTACACATTTAGCCCTATATTTTGTGATCAAACATTTTTATTCCATTTAATTTTAGTCCTATTTTTAATTAGAAAAATTACAAAACTGCACAATGATAATTTCGCCTTCACTGTTTTATAGTTTCTCTGCGTAGCGACTCATACCGTAGGTCATCTCAAAAGCACCTGCCAGCTGAGGTGTGCAAAACAAGAAAATCAGTCCTATGAGTATTTATTACCTGCTTGTGTCCCTTTCTTGTGAGCCTGCCCTTTCCGCCGGGAGACCACCTCCACCACTGCCTCCACCACCGCCGCTGGTCTCCATGGCGATGGCGGCGCTGCTCTTCTGCAGTTGCTGGGCGCAGTAGCGGGCGGCAGCCTCTGGGTCGGGCGGCGGGCGGTTCTCGTCCCGTGCTGCCCCCACGGCGTAGCTGGACTCGCTGGTGTCGCGTCCGATCTGCACCACGCTCAGCTCCTGGCCCATGAAGTGCGTGCGGATCTGGTTGAGGTAGGTCATGACGATCAGGCGGTCCGGCACGGACAGCAGCACCATGTCCGACGGCTCCATCAGCCGCGTGATGCCCAGCTCCGCAAAGCCCTCAAACGCCTGATGGGATTAACAGTTAGAAAACTTATGTACACTTATAACTTATAACCATAGACAGACTATTTAAAACATGGCTCTTTGGGGGGCATTGTGGCGCAGCGCGCTAAGCCCCCCACATTTGGACTTGCATGCCCATGGGGACCCCGGTTTGAGTCTGGCCTGGGTCATTTCCCAACCCTTCCCGTCTCTCTCCTCACATTCACTTCCTGTCATAATCTCCACTTTCCTATCAATAAAGGCACAAACGCCCCTAAAAATATCTTCAAAACATGGCTCCTTCAGCCGTGTGATGCCCTGCTCTGCAAAGCCCTCAAATGCCTTAACAGTTAGAAAACTTACATAAACGTATAACTTATATAGACAGAGTCAGGGCTTGACACTAACTTTTTCACTTGCCTGCCATGTGGCTAGTGGTTTTCCTGATTCACTAGCCATCCAGCTATTCTACTAGCCACAAATTAGATTTTTTTTTATTTTTTATCATGATGCTGTTCATCTAACCTCAGAAGATGAGTGCATGAGTTTTCTACATGGAAATAAAGCAAACAAATAGAAACTGAGTAACTGAGCTTTTTCTTGAACTTAAATAGAAAAAATTGATACACAAGGCGTAAAATGCAGAATATATGCTATTCTGATATGTCAATCATACCATTGAATAAGTACCTGCCAAATTGGCTAGTGACACTGTGATTGTGACTAGCCACAGCCAAGTTTTACCAGCATTTGGCCGGTTGGCAGGTGCCAGTGTCAAGCCCTGGACAGAGTACTTTAAACACAGCTCAAGTTTAGAGTTTTGATAACTTTCATGACAGAAAATAACTGTTCTGAAATCAGGAGCAGGGAATGCAAGACAATGTACAGGTACTATGATTTGCAAGGAAGTAAAACATTTAGAATTTAGAGATGACTGTAACCCAGTCCCTGGGTAATTATCATTCTAGACCCACTACACCCCAAGGAGGGCCAACGGGATGTGCAATGGACACTGAGCTTAAAGGTACAGTGAATTGAAATCATAGCAGGCCCTGATAACAATAATAACTCATTTTAAATAGATGCATTGTACTGCTATGCAAATAAAACCCAAGGTTGGACTGGCTTCAAAGGTTACCACATTCCTCTCTTCGTTGGGAGGGGAATACTATATACTGTATTTGCCTTAAATTGTTGACTTAGTGCAGTGCCTAGGGACAAACAAATATCACTGTTCAACTGAGACGGATGCAAGAATTGATTGACTGGATTTAAAGGTACACTGTGCA
This sequence comes from Engraulis encrasicolus, assembly GCF_034702125.1. Taxonomy (NCBI): domain Eukaryota; kingdom Metazoa; phylum Chordata; class Actinopteri; order Clupeiformes; family Engraulidae; genus Engraulis; species Engraulis encrasicolus. The sequence goes on along the minus strand of NC_085877.1, from coordinate 21,422,023 downwards.
GGAAATGGTCAAAAAAGGTACAGCAACGGCTGCTCATTGAAACTGGGCTGCCTATTGCCAAATTTTATCTTTTCATGAAGGATTACTAAGTAATAAACTAATATTTTGTAGTATGACCCAAGTACAGTCATTTTTAAAACTAAAAATTCTAGAAATGTATGTATGAAAAGTGCAATTTTCCCAGTCATAATGAATACTTAGAATTAGATGGTGATGTTAAGTATTCATGAAAAAGGTAACATTAGTGAATAGGTAGAATGAATTCTGGAAATAAAACAACTAAAAATCTTACACAGTGTACCTTTAAAATAACCTTACCTTCTTGTTGTTCTGCTTGATATCATATGGGTCCAGCATTTCATAGTTTCTGTGTAGAGAAAGGAAGGACTGATATCATTTGTATGAAAAGTGGACGTCAAACATTGCACTACACTGCACTACATTGAGTTTACCCTTGCATATACTTTTATAGGAAGCTCTAAGTCAAGGACCACAATATAAATAAGCTAGGTAGGTAGATAAGCAACATTCTATTTGATTTTAACCTTGTGAAGTGTCAATATTCATAATCAATTCATATCCAATCAAATCATAGTACTGTACACAGGGTTTCCCCCAGCACTTGTTTGCTAAGGCGGCCATCTTGACAAGAAACACCTACCACCTCGACTAGGTCCTCTGAAAAGATTAAGATTTCATGTTGTGAATGTAATTTCTAAAGATGCTTATCCAAAATGTATATACATTTAAGAGTTTTAAGATCATATTTCAAATGAAACTGCACAGCACAGCATGTCCACTGATGATATTGACTAGTCTCTGATGCTGACTAATACCCTTGTACCTTGACTTGACTAATGTACCTTGACTAACGACAATTCTGCGGGAAACACTGCTGTATGTTACATACATGTACACTAGCTTACAGCTTACATTTTATCTGGGCAGAAGTGATGTAAGATTGCACAGAAGGCCAGGCCGTTCCTCCACGAGGTGCTGAAGTTGGTGATCTTCACCCCCTTGTGGTCCTGAGTAGCCTCCTGGCACCACTGCAGTAGGGACTGGCTGGACGTCACCAGACCCTGCGTGCCACAGAGAAAGAAGCATAACACGATAAAATAGCATTGATATGTCTGAATCTATTCAACACGTAGGTCTTGATCTTTAGGAGTTTTCCCTTTAACCCATTAAGACACTGTGTTATGAATTTGCTGTTACCAGAATGGAAATGACCAAGTCGTAGTGCATTACTAAACGACATGTGTAATGTCATAGCATTGTAGTACTAGGGTAGTTAACTTTTCAATGACTATTACAGCGTGCCACTGGAGGTACAGCGTGCATTAAGGGGTTAATTTGGTAAAGGTAAAGATATAGAAAATGAGTGGGTGGGAGAGAAAGGGTGGGATGACTTCAAGCTGATCTCCATCCCTGGTTCAAAGATGATAAGTAAACCTTAGTTATTGTGACGTCATTAGTCTCCTCGTTCAGAGAAAGAAAAATGTATTTAATTTTAGTCTCTTCCTTTGTGGATGTCGGTCTCCTTTTTGTTTGTTTTTTTCCATGTTCTTTTTTATTTTCTTTTTGATTTTGGGAATACAAGAGAAACATCATGCAGTGTGCCATTTCTTAGAAAACCTGAAGGGGAATATGTTTCAGATTTCAAGCAATATCAATGGAATTACATGAAATTGTGATTATAAATCATGTAAAAAAGTGTCAATATCAAAACCAGAAGAGGGGACAATCCGCCCCCATCCACAATACAAATCACACCCTGATCATACCCAACCTTTCAACAACAAAACACAACACAAAACAATGCCCCCCTAGATCCTTGTGTGCATAACTCTCATGTACTGTAAACAACAACAAAAAAAGTATCCCCAAAAGGCTAATACCTCAGTAGATCTTTCAGGATCGGCCTCCCCTTCAGCTGCGGCCCCAGCTGGGTCTGCTAACAGTTTCTTCCTGCTGCGTCGGGGCACCACAGCTGGGACGTCCGACAGCTCTTCCTGGCCGGTGGGTGAAAGTGACTTCTGAGATTTCTTCCTGCGCGGCCTTGGAACAGGACCACTGGAATCATCTGATGCCATCTCCTGGCTGAATTAGAGAGATGCAAGGGAGTGGGGGAGGGAGGGAGGGAGAGAGAGAGAGAGAGAGAGAGAGAGAGAGAGAGAGAGAGAGAGAGAGATTATTCATCTCAGAACAAGACAAGGTTAACTATCAACATTCACTCATATTAAATAAAACATTTACATCGACCCTTTTACTAAAATAATACGCTGGACAACCCAATTTGTGTGACATGACATTCATAGTTTTAAAAAATAGGATTTAATGATAAAAGTATTCCCTTTAGGTGCAAACAAATGCACATACTTAAGTATGTGTTTATGTAAGACTCCAAAACCTATAGGCTCTTATGCGAACAAATACCTCATAATCTTTTTCTCACCCAACTCTCCTTACCTGTCATAATCTTCACTGTCACTTGCTGCTGTGTCTTCCCCTGACTCCTGTCCCTCACTCATTTCCTCTACCGCTCGCCCTGAGTCTACCACCTTTGGCACCACAGATGACTTAGTAGTCTCCCCGACACCCGTTTCTTCAACAGTTGCTGTTGGCTTTGCCTGGTCACAAATTTCACTGGCTTGCTCGCATCCCTCTCCTTGAGTCTTTGTGCTTTGTGCTGGAGCCTCTGTTTGTTTCAGAACATCTGTGCCTTCTGGCAATGGTTCCTTGTCAGCTGTGGAGGACTTTGTGTCCGTGTCCACATGTGCTATGTCTCGTGTTGGTGACACGTCAGTGTCCTCAGAGGCAGCTGTGTCCTCAGGGGCAGTTGTAGTGACAGACACTTCTGTGCTGGCTATGTTGGACTTCTCTTTGTCCACATGCGCTTTGTCTCCTGTTGGTGACATGGCTGTCTCCTCTGCAGCAGCTGTTTCCTCATGGGCTTTTGAAGTTGAAGACATTTTTGTGATCGCATCATCCACATGTTTTTTGTCTTTGTCTGTTTCAACAGGTACTTTTATTGTTGAAGACATCTCCGTGCTCTGATCACCGACATGTGCTTTGTCTTTGCCTGTTGGTGACAGAGCTGACTCCTCTGCAGCAGCTGTTTCCTCATGGGCTTTTGATGTTGAAGACGGTTTTGTGATCGCATCATCCACATGTGTCTTGTCCTTGTCTGTTTCAACTGGGACTGTAGTTGTTGAAGACAACTCAGTGCTCTGATTACCTGCATGTGCTTTGTCTTTGCCTGTTGATGACACTGCTGTCTCTTCTACAGCAACTGTTTCTTTTGGAGTCGAAGACGGTTTTGTGCTGGTTAGGGTGGACTTCTCATCTGCTTTGTCACCTTTTGCAGACTCCTCAGGGGCAGCTTTGTCCTCAGCGACAGCTTCATCCACAGAGGCAGCTTTCTCCTCAGGCGGAGATGTCTCCTGAAGAGCAACTGTGTACTCGGGGGCTGTTGGAGTGACTTGTGGCACGTCTACTGTTGGTGACACAGCCGCCGTCTCTTGAGGTATGGCCGTGCCCTCGGGAGCAGCTGGAGTGACAGAGCGCCCTGGTGGTGCTTCCGTCGCCTCATCACTACTTCTAATTGGTTTGGCAAAAGAGAGAGAGGAAGACTCTTTGTTGATGTCTTCATCCAATGCCACTTGTGGGACACTTGAATCCTCAGAGGAGGCCGTGTGGACGGATAGGGATACTACATCCGTGGGAGCCTTTTTGTCTGTTTCAGTGAGGTGCTGCTTTGAGCGAGGCATAAGCACAGCTGTGCCTGGAGAGTCCTCAGGCATGGCCATCTCTGGCAGGGCTTTGTGGTCTGCCGCTGCAGGTTCTGTCGCAGACGTGGACGGCACTTCATCTTCCAAAACGGTGCCACTGTGTCGTTTCCATCGTGGCATGTGAATGGGTAGGGTTGACAGGCTCTCTGTAATCCCCCTCACTCTGCTCCTTATGTCCTCGGCTATTTTAGCCGCAAACGACTGAGATTCCGTGGGTGGTGAACTGTCGTCAAAGTCGGACCCACTTGTCGGCCGTGTCTTCACACGAGGTATGGGAACTGGCAAGCTCTCCAGACGTCCTGTGAGGCCTTTTTTCCCTCCGTCTGTAGCATCCTCTGCTGAGTCTTCCACACTGGGTGATGTCTCATCATCCAAGCAAGATCCGCTCAGACGTTTTCTAATACGCGGCATGGGCACAGGTAAGGTTGACAGGCCTTGACTGACACCTTTGTCTGAGGACTCTGTTTTTGCTTCTCCACAAGCACCAAGTTGCTTCTTAACGCGCGGCAGAGGAACGGGTACGTTTGTTGTCTTAACAGACTTCTCCCAAGAGTCTTTGTGAATGGTGGGCATATCTAGGCAAGAGCCACTTAAACGCTTCTTAGTGCGAGGCTTTGGAACAGGTAGGGTGGTTAAGCCCTCTGTCACTGCCTTACCCCAGGCATCTTTGTCAGCAGCAGGCATGTCATCCAGAAAAGACCCACTCAGACGTGTCTTATTGCAGGGCATGGGAACTGGAAGATCTGCAGGTTTCTCTCGCATCTTCACCCCAGCTATAATGTCAGTAATGTCTTTGCTGGGCTTCTGCTGCTCATCTGATTCTAAATGACGTGGAGGTTTATCTGTTTTGGAAGTGTCACAAGATTTAGACCTGCCCTTCTTGTTGGGAGTGGGCACCACCAGTTCATTTGGTGCTGCAGTGTGAGTTCTTGATGGACTCTTTTCATCAGATACCTCTTCTGCAGGTTTATCTGTTGCTGAAGCCTTCGGTTCCATCTCTGTCTGAGTACTACTGACCTGAGGGGTTCCACGGGATCGAGACCTGCTCTTCTTAAGTCGGAGGGGTGCCACTGGTCGCTTTGGTCCAGGAGACCGACCCCGACCCCTACCCCTTGACTGAGTCTTTTCATCCTTGTCTAGAGGCTCATCTGATGCTGATGCCGTCAGTTCCGCCTCTGCCTCAGTACTGCTGATCTGAGAGGTTCCCCGAGATCGAGACCTGCTCTTCTTAACTCGGATGGGTGCCACTGGTCGTTTTGTGCCAGGAGAACGTCCCCTTGATTGAGTCTTTTCATCTGATATCTTGCCAACAGGCTCTTCTGAAGCTGATGATTCCAGTTCTCCCTCTATCTCAGTACTGCTAATCTGAGAGGTTCCCCGAGATCGAGACCTGCTCTTCTTAACTCGAATGGGTGCCACTGGTCGTTTTGTGCCAGGAGAACGACCCCTTGATTGAGTCTTTTCATCTGATATCTTGCCAACAGGCTCTTCTGAAGCTGATGATTCCAGTTCTCCCTCTATCTCAGTACTGCTGATCTGAGAGGTTCCCCGAGATCGAGACCTGCTCTTCTTAACTCGGATGGGTGCCACTGGTCGTTTCGTTCCAGGAGAACGACCCCTTGATTGAGTCTTTTCATCTGATATCTTGCCAACAGGCTCATCTGAAACTGATGACTCCAGCTCCATCTCAGTGCTACTAACTTGGGAGATTTCACGAGACTGAGACCTGCCCTTCTTAGTGCGAATGGGTGCCACCAGTCCTTTTGGTCCGGGAGAACGACCCCTGGACTTCTCAGTCTTCTCATCTGATTCTGGAGTCTTTTCATCCTTATCTAGCGGCTCATCTACTGCTGAAGCTTTCAGTTCCATCTCCATTTCAGCACCACTCACTTTGGAGGGTTCACGAGACTTTGACCTCCCTTTCTTGGTGCGAGCTGGCGCCATTGGTTGCTTTGGTGAAGGAGAACGACGTCTTGACTCTTCTGTCTTCTCATCTGATGCCTTGTCTTCAGGTTTGTCTGATGGTACAGTCTTCAGTTCAACATCCATGTCAGCACCACTGAGTTGGGAAGGGTCGCGAGACTGGGATCTTCCCTTCTTAGGACGAAGGGGTGCTACTGGTTCTTGAACCTTGTCTGTAGCTTTATCTGATGTTTCCCTCTTCAGTTCCACCTCCGTCTCTGTGTTAGCTTTGGGGGTTTCACGAGACAGAGACCTGCCCTTTTTGGTGCGAACAGGTGCCACAGGATCTTTCCGTCCAGGAGAGCGACCCCTTGACCGAGTACTAGAGCTTGACTCAGCTTTTGAGAGGAGAGGAGATGGTTTTGTCTTTCCACTTGCAGGTGGCACTACGCCTGCAGTCTTTGCAGTGGAATGCAAGTCAAGATTTGATGATGGACCCTTGTGTTTCAAGGAAGATGTACGGAGCTGTGGCATGTCTGCTTTTTTAGAATGAGGCAAACGAAGAGATAAATGGAAGGCTTTAGGTTTTTCTGTCACTTTTTTAGAAACTTTCGTCTTATCTGTGGGCACCTCAGGTTTTTTAGAGGACACAAAGGAACTAGTTGCGTCATCTATTGCCTGGGACGTCTTTCCATCCACAATGACTTCAGAGGATTTGGCATCCAGTATTTCCATATCCGATGTTGTTTTCTCTTGTTTCCCATTACCTCCATCAGACTTTTCCAACAAAGACGCAGTGTCCACAGCAGATATTTCTACACTCTTCGTCCACTCTAATGTCGCCTTCTTCTTTTCCTGAGGAGGGGTCGATTTTTTGGGGCTAGAAAGGGCAACACTCTTGATGTTGTCTGGGTCTGAATGTATAGCCTGTGAGTCCTCTTTGTTCGAAATGTCTTTGCTCTTCCTACATGAGGGCGGGACAAGAGGGACCGGCTCAGCCTTTGATTTATGGGTGCCAGGGGCAACTTGTGTAATTTGTGAGCTCTCCTTAGCAGAAAGCTGTTGTGGGGGAACAGAAGCCCCTTCTGTACTGAGGTGCGGGGGGCTGCAGGACAAATTGCAAAATCAGAAAAAAATGAAACAGATTAATGAATACAAGCACACACTTTTTATCTTCCTCCCTTTAATTCTCCAAAACATGAAATAGCCTTATTCATTAATCACAACAACTAAATGTTTGCAAACCATTCAAACACAATTCCAACCATTTCAAATAGGCACAATTCTTGCCCAAATGTTTTACATGCACATCATGTGAATATTAACATTCCGATGTCCGGAGAAATACACACAGTACACACGAGGGCATGGGTGGACATCCTGGTTTTAGAAAGTAAAAACCCTATCACGTATTTACTCCAGTCAATCCCATGAACCAGCTGATCCTATTACAGTACCACGTCCCTTCAACCAGGTAGATGAGCAAATTAGTGAAATCGCCTATGTGAGCAGCACAGGAATTTTACTTTCTCAATCCAGTTTTTCCACCCCTACACAAGGGTAAATGCAGTGAACAATCAGTGCCACGCCAGAAGGCCTTCTAGCCAAATCATGAAAACACACAAAAAACCAAGCAACAAAAAAATATTGTGAAAAAAGCCCAGTTTATGCAAGTGAGGATGCAAATGTGAGGGAGGGATACGGTATGTTATGCCTGAGGTGTGAACGCTGTGAAGCCGTGCAGCCAAAAAAATCACGGTGAGACTTATCTCAGACACTCACCCTTGTTCCAGACATGACAGTTCAGTTTTCTCAAATACTTTACTTGGACCAGAGCCTTCCTGCTGCTGCTGCGAGGCTTTCACTTTCACTTTAGTTTCACTCGACGTGCCAATCAACGATGAAGGCTCCTCCTTCCCGTCTTCCTTCTTGCTGAACTCCTCCTGGTTGGTGATTTCATAGAGGTCATGATCGCTCAGCGGGGGCCATTTCTTCATCAGGCTGAAGCCGCTTTCAACCGTCCCACCCTGTAACTCTGACGTGGACGCAGACTTTCCCTCGGACAGTTGGAACCTACGTGGTGGCTCTGCACTTGGAAGAACATCGAGACCTTGCTCTGCTGAGAGGCGTGAGGTTCCTTCCCCTGCTGGTTCCTTTTGGCTTTCTTTGAATGCATCTGCATCGCTGGCATCCACCGATGAGGAGAGATCTTTGAGCTGGTCCTCGTCGAGGGGGAGAGGTGATGTTGGGCTTGGGGGATGATGCAACATTGCGCTGACTGTTTCGTAACTACGAGAGAGGTGGATTGACACCGTAAACAAATGCACCGAGATTCAAGAAAACGGGGTAAATCACCGAACACTGGTCAACTTTGATTTACTGAATGTTTATTTTGGTGAACAATGTGTTTCGCTGCTGTTTATTTAGGTGAACCCAAAAATTAACATTCAGTAAATCAAAGTTTTTTAAATTACTTATGACTGTGCATCGCAAGCACCTGGGCACTGGCTGTGCATAGGGACTCTATGCTTTGAGAAATGCAGTGAGACTGTCAATGATGAGAGAGCTATAACTGCCAGCTCTACCAGAGATTCTTATATATCTCTCTCTACTCTCTCTGGTGAGACTGTCAATGATGAGAGAGCTAGCGTATGTACTGCAACAGATGAAATGAAATGCGGTGTAGAAGTAATTTGGATGTCAGCTGTATAGTATAACAGTATAACAGCTTGTTATACTATTAACTTGAAAAACATGAAAAAAATGACCATTGCCCCTACACTTGGAGAATGAGAGCTATAAGGGCTATCTTTTCTGAAAAAAAGCCTTCACATGATCTCAACTGCTCATTGGGCTACTCTACACTGGTGTCACACCATAAAAACAGAAAGAAAATGCCTGCAAAACGTAAATATTTTTTTGTTCTTTTAATTGCCAAGATTTCGTTCAAAAACCTCCTGAGGGAACATATCTTTGACCAAAATCTTGGCCATTAAAAGAACAAAAAAATTTAAACGTGGATTTAAACGTGCAGGCATTCTCTTCATTTCTCATACATTCCTTTCAACACAGTTTTGTTAATGTCCACCACCTTTTAGCTGCAAGTGCAGTGTAATCCTTTCAAGTGTCACACAGTGTAAACTGAATTGTTATTTGTCATTAAGACTCACCCTTTATGGAAGACACCAACTATGGTCTGCACAAGACCAGGAGGGTCTTCCTCTTTCCCTACAGCGTCCTCGGCCTCCAACACCTCCCAGTCCAACACGAGCCCAGACTCTGAAAGGTCTGCGGTGTCGTGTGCTGCACCTGGTACGGACTCATCCTTTATTGGAGGTACGTCCTCTTTACGTTCCTCTTTGGCTGACCTATCAGATTCTCTAATAGGCGGGCGACAATGCATTGTGGGTCATTGGAGAATGACTTGGTGGATATTCACACACAGTGGTCATCTTTAAAAAAGCTGACATGCTTGATTGCTTCGCCGAACCACACATGCACATGCATGTACCACAGCAAACGACAACAGACACAGTGATGACAACAGTCCGACACTAATAAGACCTCCTACTCGCAACCTTCACCCCAGTTCCTCATAGGAGGGACAGTACGATACCACTAGGCTAAAGGTTCAGACTAATAGCTCAGCACGACCATACTGTATCTGTATGAGGCTTCGGGAGGGATATTAACTAATGTTTTGCCACCAAACTCTGCCAGTTGGCATCCATTACGCATGGATTTGGACAGAGACGTCTGTTTGCACTTTTGAAAGCCTGATTTAGGGCTGCACAATTAATCGAAAATAATCGAAAATCGTGAAATCGAAGTCATGATTTCAATTGTGATTTAATCGTGGCAATAGTGACCTACCTTTGAGAGCGTCCTTGAAGCCAGAACATACTGACAGGCTGTTTCTGGCCAGAAATCTGTCCACCTAAGTTTCATGCTATGCTATTGCCTTTACATAATTATTACAATTAATCTTATTTTGCTCATCCCGTATATAATTCATTCTTGGTTATATTTCATATTGATATAATTTTCAAAAAACTCTGCAAAAAATCAATAATCATGATTAATAATCGTGATAACGATTTTGACAAAAAATAATCATGATTATGATTTTTTCCCCATAATCGTGCAGCCCTAGCCTGATTATACAAAAGCAAACACAAGTGATTGATGCCATTTGGAAGCATGTGGTCATGACTAAAAAGACATCATGTTTGCATTTTAGTTGTATGACCTGACTAGAAGATCAATACATTCCATAGTTCCTGCTGACGATTGTCTGGAGTGAAAATACTCTTTCTGGAAGGTCAAGAGCCCAGCTGTCTAAAGAGCTTTCACACACAGTCACAAGTAAAGCAAAAGAACTCAAGATGAACATCAAGATTTCAAGAACAACACACACGTCTTTGACACAATGCATTGCAATAAAAGAAACCGAATCGTAATTTATGGAAATAGGTTTGTTTTTGTGTAGGTCTACATTTAGCTTTTATCAAGTCTTAAGTGAGGTTTTATTTTCTCATTAACACTGTAACAGTCCAGTCTCACACCCCTGGCATTGGCTTTTGACAGCATTTGACCAGGCAGCAACTTTTGAGCCAGAGGGCAGAAATGTCACATCGCATGTTGATAATATGTTCACCAAGAGCTAGACCTTTCCCTAGCCTAAGCGTCAGTGAAGTTACGATGCCATGAAGGAGTGCTTTTGAGATGAGGCTTGAGTTACATCACTTTTTGATACCAAGGGCATACCTTTGACGTCTGGTCGAACGGTGTCAGAAAATGATGGGGGTTGGGGATGAGACTGTGGAAGCCACAACACACTCAATAACACTGCAACCCATGCCAAGAGCAGTCAGCTCAAACTTACCCCATGGTTAACGATTTGTCACTTGTATGTTTTACTTCAATGATTATTCCTTCAAAAAGACAGGCGTAAAATGTAAACTTTGAACAATCTGCCGGAGCACACTTTATGAAATTGGCATGCTGTACATCTCTCTTACCAGTGTCCTCAATGTCCTCACATGTGTCCATTTCTGATATGTCTACATCATCCATTAAGTTATCAACAGGGGCCACCTCGAGACTGACATCAGTTTGTTTGTCCTCAACTCGTAGTTCCTCAGGAAGAGTTGAACTATCCACTTCAACGGTAAAGGGAGGCACGGATGGGAACCCTGCGGCGTTTGCCTCTCTCGGGCAAGACGGCGCCATGGGAACCATGTTTTTCAGAACCTCTGTGTCTTCACTTGTTGGATAGGGAGCAACAGTTGGTGGCTTGGTGCGTACTGGACTCTCCAGTAATGGCTGTTTTTGTGACAACTCTTCTGCTAACTGAGGTGGGCCTATCAGTATGGAAGTAACACCATGTATGGAGGACTCTTTTGGACAAGTTGGATACAGAGTGGTCATGGTATGTTGCTCCACTGTCAGGGGAAAATGCAGAGATGGAAATCCAAGACTTGCTGCCCTAACAGGACAAGTTGGTTTCAAGAGAATACTCCTCCTCACAGTTTGTTCATCATTCTGCGAGACATCAGGCATCACAATAGGTCTTTTCTTTAGTGGTATCCTCACCACTGGACATGTGAACCTTGTCCATGACTCTACACGATTTGTGTCAAAAGCCATCATGGTTGAAGAGGGCATACCAGGTATGTCACTGATTGCTGAGATGGACGGCAGAAGTAAGGACATCTGTGGTGGCTGTCTAGAAGGTGGTAGTGGTGGAGCAGAGGGGAATCCCTCAACACCAGCTGTTTGTGGACTGGCCGATGCCAAAGACATCATTCTTTGCCCTATGTGACTTTCGTTTGGCACACTCCCAAGGGCAGACGAGATGAGCTGTAGTAAAAACTGTGGACTTTTAAATGGTGTCTCCTCCTCTGGATATTCCATAAGAGGCCACGGCTCAGGGGGCAACCTCTCGGTGGAAGGCACCTCTGGAGCAGAGGACACTTGTGGAAATGAAGACCTTGTGCTCAATGCACTGGGCTTGTCATGTTCCAACCTCTTGGGGAGTGGGGCTGATGGAAATCCAGGAACACTCGCTTTTTCCGGACAGCTTGGCACCAGAGTGTACATACTTTTACACTGAGGGCTTGAGTAATCGGAAGTAGCGGCTGTGATTCCTTCTCCGCCATCTTTCATGGGTCTGCTGAAGATAACGGTGTTGTCAATAAAGGTGTCGGACATCACAGCACTGTCTATGGATGGAGAACCAGGAACTCTTGAAACTTTGGGGCAACATGGGAGAATGCTTGTCATGTCTTGCTTTAAAATGCGTTTTGGTGTTGGGGCAGATGGAAATCCAGGAACATTTGCTTTTTCCGGGCAGGTTGACACCAGAGCACACATAGTTTTCCGCTGAGGGCTTGAATAATCTGATTTAGCTTCTGATATTCCTACTTGGCTATCTCTCAAGGTCCTGCCCCAGATAATGGACTTGTCAATTAGGGTGTTAGGTGTCACAGAACTGTCTATGGATGGGCAGCCAGGAACTCTAGAAACTTTTGGGCAACATGGGACAATGCTTGTCATGTTTGGCACAAACCTGCGTTTAGGCAGCGGGGCAGATGGGAACCCGGGAATTCTTGCTTTTTCCGGGCAGGTTGACATCAGAGCACACATAGTTTTACACTGAGGGCTTGAGTATTTTGATGTAGCTGCTGTGATTCCAAGTCGTCTAGCTTTCGGAGGCCTGCTCAAAATAATGGAGTCATCAATGAAGGCTTTGGGTGCCACAGAACTGTCTATGGATGGACAGCCGGGAACTCTTGAAACTTTTGGGCAACATGGGAGAATACTTGTCATGTCTTGCTTCAAAATGCGTTTAGGTGCTGGGGCAGATGGAAATCCAGGAATTCTTGCTTTGTCTGGACAGGTTGACACTAGAGCACACATAGTTGTACGCTGAGGGCTTGGGTATTCTGGAGAAGCTGTGATTTGTGCTTGTCTAGCTTTTAGAGGCCTGCTCAAAATAATGGAGTTATCAATGAAGGCTTTAGGCGAAACAGAACTGTCTATGGATGGACAGCCTGGAATTTTTGCCAATTTTGGGCAACATGGGAGAATGCTTGTCATGTCTGAATTTAAAATGCGTTTAGGTGCTGGGGCAGATGGAAATCCAGAAATTCTAGCTTTTTCCGGGCAGGTTGACACCAGAGCACACATAGTTTTACGCTGAGGGCTTGGGTATTCTGGAGAAGCTGTGATTTGTTCTTGTCTAGCTTTTAGAGGCCTGCTTGAAATAATGGAGTTATCAGTGAAGGCTTTAGGCGCAACAGAACTGTCTATGGATGGACAGCCGGGAACCCTTGCCAGTTTTGGGCAACATGGAAGAATGCTTGTCATGTCTTGCTTCAAAATGCGTTTAGGTGCTGGGGCAGATGGAAATCCAGGAATTCTTGCCTTTTCCGGGCAAGTTGACATCAGAGCACACATAGTTTTACGCTGAGGGCTTGAGTATTTTGAAGTAGCTGTGATTTTTACTTGTCTAGATTTTAGAGGCCTGCTCGAAATAATGGAGTCATCAATGAAGGCTTTAGGCGCAACAGAACTGTCTATGGATGGACAGCCGGGAACCCTTGCCACTTTTGGGCAACATGGGAGAATGCTTGTCATGTCTGGATTTAAAATGCGTTTAGGTGCTGGGGCAGATGGAAATCCAGGAATTCTTGCCTTTTCCGGGCAAGTTGACATCAGAGCACACATAGTTTTACGCTGAGGGCTTGAGTATTTTGAAGTAGCTGTGATTTTTACTTGTCTAGATTTTAGAGGCCTGCTCGAAATAATGGAGTCATCAATGAAGGCTTTAGGCGCAACAGAACTGTCTATGGATGGACAGCCGGGAACCCTTGCCACTTTTGGGCAACATGGGAGAATGCTTGTCATGTCTGGATTTAAAATGCGTTTAGGTGCTGGGGCAGATGGAAAACCAGGAATTCTTGCTTTTTCCGGGCAAGTTGACACCAGAGCACACATAGTTTTACGCTGAGAGCTTGAGTAATCTGACGTAGCTGTCGATATTCTCACTCGGCTATCTCTCAAGGGCTTGCTCCTGATAATGGACCTGTCAATTAGGGCTTCAGGTACCACAGAACTGTCTATGGATGGACAGCCGGGAACTCTTGAAACTTTTGGGCAACATGGGAGAATACTTGTCATGTCTTGCTTCAAAATGCGTTTAGGTGCTGGGGCAGATGGAAATCCAGGAATTCTTGCTTTGTCTGGACAGGTTGACACTAGAGCACACATAGTTGTACGCTGAGGGCTTGGGTATTCTGGAGAAGCTGTGATTTGTGCTTGTCTAGCTTTTAGAGGCCTGCTCAAAATAATGGAGTTATCAATGAAGGCTTTAGGCGAAACAGAACTGTCTATGGATGGACAGCCTGGAATTTTTGCCAATTTTGGGCAACATGGGAGAATGCTTGTCATGTCTGGATTTAAAATGCGTTTAGGTGCTGGGGCAGATGGAAATCCAGAAATTCTAGCTTTTTCCGGGCAGGTTGACACCAGAGCACACATAGTTTTACGCTGAGGGCTTGGGTATTCTGGAGAAGCTGTGATTTGTTCTTGTCTAGCTTTTAGAGGCCTGCTTGAAATAATGGAGTTATCAGTGAAGGCTTTAGGCGCAACAGAACTGTCTATGGATGGACAGCCGGGAACCCTTGCCAGTTTTGGGCAACATGGAAGAATGCTTGTCATGTCTTGCTTCAAAATGCGTTTAGGTGCTGGGGCAGATGGAAACCCAGGAATTCTTGCTTTGTCTGGACAGGTTGACACCAGAGCACACATAGTTGTACGCTGAGGGCTTGGGTATTCTGGAGAAGCTGTGATTTGTGCTTGTCTAGCTTTTAGAGGCCTGCTCAAAATAATGGAGTTATCAATGAAGGCTTTAGGCGAAACAGAACTGTCTATGGATGGACAGCCTGGAATTTTTGCCAATTTTGGGCAACATGGGAGAATGCTTGTCATGTCTGGATTTAAAATGCGTTTAGGTGCTGGGGCAGATGGAAATCCAGAAATTCTAGCTTTTTCCGGGCAGGTTGACACCAGAGCACACATAGTTTTACGCTGAGGGCTTGGGTATTCTGGAGAAGCTGTGATTTGTTCTTGTCTAGCTTTTAGAGGCCTGCTTGAAATAATGGAGTTATCAGTGAAGGCTTTAGGCGCAACAGAACTGTCTATGGATGGACAGCCGGGAACCCTTGCCAGTTTTGGGCAACATGGAAGAATGCTTGTCATGTCTTGCTTCAAAATGCGTTTAGGTGCTGGGGCAGATGGAAATCCAGGAATTCTTGCCTTTTCCGGGCAAGTTGACATCAGAGCACACATAGTTTTACGCTGAGGGCTTGAGTATTTTGAAGTAGCTGTGATTTTTACTTGTCTAGATTTTAGAGGCCTGCTCGAAATAATGGAGTCATCAATGAAGGCTTTAGGCGCAACAGAACTGTCTATGGATGGACAGCCGGGAACCCTTGCCACTTTTGGGCAACATGGGAGAATGCTTGTCATGTCTTGCTTTAAAATGCGTTTAGGTGCTGGGGCAGATGGAAAACCAGGAATTCTTGCTTTTTCCGGGCAAGTTGACACCAGAGCACACATAGTTTTACGCTGAGAGCTTGAGTAATCTGACGTAGCTGTCGATATTCTCACTCGGCTATCTCTCAAGGGCTTGCTCCTGATAATGGACCTGTCAATTAGGGCTTCAGGTACCACAGCGCTGTTTATAGATGGGCAGCCAGGAACTCTCGCAACGTCTGGGCAGCATGGGACAATGCTTGTCATATTTGGCACAAAGCTGCATTTAGGCAGTGGGGCAGATGGGAGACCAGGCACACTTGCAACTTCTGGGCACGATGGCACTAGAGCCACCATGTCACCACTAGCCAGCTCATCACTGGACTTAAACATTTCTACATCAGTAACCTTAAACTGCAATGGTTTGTCCCACAGCACAGTTTTGTCTTGTATTTGCCCTACATTAGTCTCACTTTGAGATGGCATTCCAGGAATTGTCGACATCTCTGGGCAAACATGTGCAAGATTAACCATGGTTGGTTCTAGGTTAGCAGTGGATGGCGCTAGATTGACTATGCCTGGTTCTAAATTGACCACAGCTGGTTCTAGAACGCTCGTGGCAAGTTCTAGACTGACTTGTTGTAGACCGGCTTGTTCTAGGCAGACAATGGCTGCTTCTTGGTTGACCGTGACCGCTGGGATTCCTGCAATCTTGGGTCTCTTTATTGAGGGGAATCCAGGAATGCGTGAGCTTGATGGACATGAGGGAGCCAAGGCAAACATGTGCCTCATGAGCTCTCTGTTTTCCTCTGATGTCTCTGGGAGGAATAGCACATTTGCTGATGTTTCCCTCTTTAGGGGTCTATCCCATGTCTGCCACTGTTGAACAGGCCAAGCGGTCTCTGTGCTGCTATGACTGCTAGCCATTTCAGCATGCGGGACTCCAGGGATACGGCTAGTTGTAGGGCATGTTGGCGCCAGAGGAATCATACATAGGGCTCTAAAGGAAAAGGAAAATTTCATGAGAAAAAGGAGATCTTTCCGTTTCGTGAAACACACATGACAGACATACAGTAAAGCGATACCATTATTTTGTGTTAGTGCACTTCCATGCTGTCAATCGAATTGCTTTTTCCAAAACTAAACGTAGCGTTAGGGTATGCTCGCACATCCAAGTCGACAGGTGCTGGTTCATAGAACATGCCAAACCACATCATCATCAGCTGCAATGTTGTGTAATAAAACTGGGAGCAGAGACTGTGTGCAGAGACTCTATCAACTCAAACCTACCCTCAAAACTCAAAGTTCAGCGGCAAACACCACTTAAAAACAGTTCCTACTCTTTAAGTGTTTTTGTTTGTTAAGTGTTTTGCTAAATGTGTGCAAAAGCAGTGAGCTGTCAAAACTTATCAGAGAATTTTACATTAACCCTTTCATGCAAATATTATAAGCTTGTTGTAACGTAATGTAATGACCTCTACACGAGTAATTAAACCTAGTCACAAGTGTAACTTGTCAGGACTCAAAAGCGAACAGCATTGAGACCACGTCAATAAAGCTCTCAGTACGGTTCACTTCCAAGGGGTCTGGGTACACTTTGGAGCGTTCACACATTCACAAAAAATGCTGAGTCACAGGTCTGAGTTCACTTAAATGGCTGAAAGGGACCAGGTGTGAAAACAATGTAAATCTGATACTTAAGACTTACATAAGACTCACATACTTAAGACTGTGTAATTTTATAGCAATGCTGTTATGATGTAGTTGAGTGTTTCCAGGAAAAAGTGAGCAGGTGGTTCCATTTGCATCAAAGGGTTAACCTTGCTTTCTTTTCAGTGCACATGATGAACAGTGAATGTAAACGTAGCCCAGTCTCTTTTTAACCACGATACAACATAGAAAGACTTACTTGAATTGCCTTGTGTCTAAACACTCAACTTACATACACAATGTGCTTGGATGTGGCATTCTTTTTTCCAGCAGCATAGAACAGTAGCACTAAGGTAAACACAACATAACCAAAATGCCACCAAAACTCACCTCTCCACAACAGTTAAACGTAGGGGTGTATCCGGACCAGAGTGCCATAATCTGCATGGCAAATGCCTGAAATGGTGCAAATGCAAAAACATTTTTGCACCAACTGCACAGAAACCATGCTTTTGGAAAAAAAACATGTATAGCGCAACCAAGGACAAACATCAAGTCTCCTACACTTACCCCCTATCCAGTGTGCCCTCATCTTGTCTTTTATCTCTTTTTCTCCTTCTTGATCGCTTCTTGGTCTCCTTGGTCTCCGAAACAGTTTGTGCAGGTTGTAAGGCTGCGTCATCACTGCAGGCTGGTGAAGAATGAAGATTTGGCTCAGTAGGTCTCATCTGTCCCTGACTACTGTCACTAGGACAAGGCAGAGTTGTAACTGCCTCAGAAACGGCATCTTCCTTTACAATGGTAGCTGTTGATCTTTTCTGGGTCTCCTTCATAACAGTTTGTACGGTTTGTAAGGCTGCTTTTGCCTCATCATCACGAGCAGGCAAAGACTGAAGGCTTGGTTCAGAAGGGCTCACCTGTCCCTGGCTACTGCCCTTGGGACAAGGCAGAGTTTTAGCCGTTTCACAGATGAGTTGTACATGACTTTGAGAGCCTGGAGAGTGAACCTCAGAAATGCTATCATCCTTACCAGAGGGTGTCAATGGCACCAATGGTGATTTCATAGCTTTCATAGCCTCCGCTGGAATGCAGGTTATTGAGGTTTTGCTTAAAGGTCCACTGTCAATGTGCATCACAGTATCTTCATGTTGCTGTTGTGAAGACAAGTCATCAGCCAAAACCGGAAGAAGGTTAGGCTCTGAACTTGGGGAAGATGGAAAACCAGGTACACTTGCACTTACTGGACAACTTGACACCAAGGACACCATGCTACTCAAAATATGTCTGTCCGTGATTGAGCTATACTGGGATGAACAATCCTCTATACACAGGCTTGACTTGTCTTTGAGGGGTTTAATTGCTGATGTCACATCTGCATGCCACACCTCCACATCTTGCCCTGCATGAGACTGTTGGAGGGATGGCATACCAGGAACAAGTGATGACTTTGGGCATGATGGCACCATAGGGGCCGTCCTTGGCAACTTGGTTAGTTGGCGCCTTGGTGCTGATGGGAAACCGGGCATTCTAGCCTTCCCTGGACAGGATGGGGCGAGGTACAGCATCCCTCTGATTATATAAGTATCTTTAATCTCATTGTAATGGGATGGGAAATTGTGGATAGAGCATTTGCTCCTAAGTGGTTTCACCAAACGTGGTTGAATGCCTAATGGCCAACTTTTTTCTGAGTGTTTCTTCGGTTTTGACATTTTAATGGATGGCACTCCCAAAATACTAGAAACGTTTGGAGAGGCTGGCAAAATGTTTACCATGTTTGGACACCTGTTGACTTGCTTGGAGATCTGTTGAGCTTGCTTTGGCAAAGATGGGAACCCAGGTATTGATGCTTTTATTGGGCAACATGGTACAATAAGTCCCATCCTTTTCACAAGATTCTTTTCAGAGTCATTTTCTGGCCTGTACTGTGCTGGTTCCAAACACACAGCACATGGTTTTCTCGTGAAAGGTTTTCTACATAATGACATCTCTCTGAAAGGCCAAGCTTTCTCACAATCGAGATCTTTCCCTAACCTCTTGGCAGATGGAATACCAACAACCCTGGATATCTTTGGAAAAGATGACAGACAACTTGTCATACTAGGTGTTATCTTTGGTTCAGGCTTTGATGCAGAGGGCATGCCCCACACCCTTGCTCTCTCTGGGCATGTGGGTCTCAGATTAATCATGGCTTTTCTGATATTCTTGTCTTTCAACAATTTCATTACAGGAGATGAAGGTGCAAAGACTCTTGACGGTTCTTTTGTTCGTTTTACCCAAAGGGATCTATCTCTATTTTGGTGCCACCATGATGAATGTTGCTGTGCATTAACTCCCATGATTGATGGAATACCAATAACTTTAGAAACATTGGGGCAAGATGCCAGACAACTTGTCATACTTTGCACTCTTTTTGGTTCAGGCCTTGGTGCAGAGGGTACACCCCATTTCCGTGCTTTCTCGGGGCATGTGGGTCTCAGGTTAATCATGGCTTTTCTGATATTCTTGTCTTTCAACAATCTCATAACTGGAGATGAAGGTGCAAAGACTCTTGACGGGTCTTTTGTTCGTTTCACCCAAAGGGATCTATCTCTATTTTGGTGCCACCGTGATGAATGTTGTTGTGTATCAACTCCCATGATCGACGGAATACCAATAACCTTAGACATCCTTGGGCAAGATGCCAGACAACTTGTCATACTTTGCACTCTTTTTGGTTCAGGCCTTGGTGCAGAGGGTACACCCCATGTCCGTGCTTTCTCGGGGCATGTGGGTCTCAGGTTAATCATGGCTTTTCTGATATTCTTGTCTTTCAACAATCTCATAACTGGAGATGAAGGTGCAAAGACTCTTGACAGGTCTTTTGTTCGTTTCACCCAAAGGGATCTATCTCTATTTTGGTGCCACCGTGATGAATGTTGTTGTGTATCAACTCCCATGATCGACGGAATACCAATAACCTTAGACATCCTTGGGCAAGATGCCAAGCAACTTGTCATACTTTGTGCTCTTTTTGGTTCAGGCCTTGGTGCAGAGGGTACACCCCATTTCCTTGCTTTCTCGGGGCATGTGGGTCTCAGGTTAATCATGGCTTTTCTGATATTCTTGTCTTTCAACAATCTCATAACTGGAGATGAAGGTGCAAAGACTCTTGACGGGTCTTTTGTTCGTTTCACCCAAAGGGATCTATCTCTATTTTGGTGCCACCGTGATGAATGTTGTTGTGTATCAACTCCCATGATCGACGGAATACCAATAACCTTAGACATCCTTGGGCAAGATGCCAGACAACTTGTCATACTTTGCACTCTTTTTGGTTCAGGCCTTGGTGCAGAGGGTACACCCCATGTCCGTGCTTTCTCTGGGCATGTGGGTCTCAGGTTAATCATGGCTTTTCTGATATTCTTGTCTTTCAACAATCTCATAACTGGAGATGAAGGTGCAAAGACTCTTGACAGGTCTTTTGTTCGTTTCACCCAAAGGGATCTATCTCTATTTTGGTGCCACCGTGATGAATGTTGTTGTGTATCAACTCCCATGATCGACGGAATACCAATAACCTTAGACATCCTTGGGCAAGATGCCAAGCAACTTGTCATACTTTGTGCTCTTTTTGGTTCAGGCCTTGGTGCAGAGGGTACACCCCATTTCCTTGCTTTCTCGGGGCATGTGGGTCTCAGGTTAATCATGGCTTTTCTGATATTCTTGT
Source organism: Engraulis encrasicolus (assembly GCF_034702125.1). Classification (NCBI taxonomy): domain Eukaryota; kingdom Metazoa; phylum Chordata; class Actinopteri; order Clupeiformes; family Engraulidae; genus Engraulis; species Engraulis encrasicolus. The sequence continues at coordinate 21,401,431 of NC_085877.1, read as the reverse complement.
CTTTCAGCAATTTCATTACAGGAGATGAAGGTGCAAAGACTCTTGACGGGTCTTTTGTTCGTTTTACCCAAAGGGATCTATCTCTATTTTGATGCCACCGTGATGAATGTTGTTGTGCATCAAGTGCATCAACTCCCATGATCGATGGAATACCAATAACCTTGGACATCCTTGGGCAAGATGCCAGACAACTTGTCATACTTTGTGCTCTTTTTGGTTCAGGCCTTGGTGCAGAGGGTACACCCCATATCCGTGCTTTCTCTGGGCATGTGGGTCTCATGTTAACCATGGCTTTTCTGATATTCTTGTCTTTCAACAATTTCATTACTGGTGATGAAGGTGCAAAGACTCTTGCCGGGTCCTTTGTTTGTTTTACCCAAAAGGATCTATTTCTATTTTGGTGCCACAGTGACATATGTTGTTGTGTATCAACGCCCGTAATTGATGGCAATCCAATAACTTTAGAAACTTTGGGGCAAGAGGGCACCAGGTTAGCTATACAAGGAGCCCTGAGTATCTCGGGTTGTGGTGCTGAGGGACAACCAGGAATGCTGGCAGATTCAGGACAAGATGGACGCATATTCGCCATGGCAACGATCTTCTCCACAGGCATGGGGGATGCTGTGAAATCAAATGCTTGACTCTTCAGTGGCTTCTCCCACAGCAGAGATTGTTCTCTTGTCTGCCAGTCGCTGGACTCTTTGAGTAACTTTGAAGGTACTCCAGAAACGTCTGAAGATTTGGGGAGAGTTGGTAAAACATTTACCATACTGGGTGCAGTACTAATATGATGTGGGTCTCTTGGCACAGATGGAAAGCCTGGAATTAAAGCTTTTCTTGGACAAGTTGGTACAAGAACCACCATGGTTTTTGACATTTCCATGTCATGATAAAATTTGCCAAGGTCGTGTAGATGAAGTATTCGTGGTTTATCTTTGACCGGCCTATAGAACACAATGTCTTCAGACGGCCACCTCTGAGCCAGTTTTTCGCTTGAAGCGACTGCAGTTGGCCACCCAGGGACTTGTGTGGATTTTGGACAACCTGGTAGTGTGTCAATCATACTTGGCATTTGTGTTTTTGGACTCGCTCTGGGTCTTGGTGCTGATGGCAATCCTGGTATCCTACTTTTTTGGGGACAGGTTGGCACAAGAGCCACCATGTGTTTTCTGGACTTTTTGTCTTTGTAATTTCTGCCAGGACTGGCCAAGGCCACAGTCTTTTCTTTTCTGTGCCTAGCTTGACACAGCGTCTCCTTGCTTTTCAGCCATCCATTTCCCTTAGACTTTTTCTTGCTTAGTTTCTGCCTGGATGGCATGCCGGGAATTTTCGATGCTTTTGGACAACTTGAAAGTAGATTTACCATGTTTGGGTCTATGACGACCTCCGAAGAGGAAACTCCTTGCTGCATATGCGTTGACGGCAACCCGGGAATGCTTGCTTCTCTTGGACAACATGGTAACATGTATGCCATTCCTGTTGTGTTGACACGCTGCTCTCCAGCAGTACTCCCCCTGGTGGCTGAGGGTCCCTGAAGGATGGAGACGCTGGGGGCTTGTTTGGAAGGGTTTTGCAGCACCTCGTCCCTATTAGAGTCCCATTCCCCAACCTGGGCCTCATTGGCACTGTGTCTCATTGTGGATGGCACCCCCGGAGAACTGGAGAGTCTTGGGCAAGAGGGCATCAAAGCAGCCATGTCACCAGGTCTACGAGATAGGAACACCAGAGGAAAAAGTCAGGAACCTCAATGCCGGGGGATGCAGGTTTGGTTCAGTTTAAAAGAATATTTTCAAGCACAATTGCTTGTTGGTAACATGCAACAAGGGGAATGCATGTCAAGTATCGCCTTGCTTGACCAAGGCAGAAACACAACAAAATGAACGTACGTGTTACCTATTGTGCTACTGTCCATGCCACCACGACACTGTACCTAGAACACACTCATGCTACTGGTTTTATGCAGGGAGTTGAAGCTTCACAACAGATATCCTTTAGGTGCAAGCCAGACCAACGTCAAAGACAATGAACACAGCTAGGCATACACTGTAGCACATACTGTAGACCCATTCACACACACCTACACACACATTACACCTAGTTAGAACTCATACCCAAAGCGACTTACAGTTGTTACAAGGTATTGGTTACAGTCCATGGAGCAATGCAGAGTTAGGTGCCTTGCTCAAGGGCATTTTTGTCCTGGATGAAGTTGTGGGGATACTCCTTCTTCCTATTGGTCAGGGTGGGACTCAAACCCAGTGTTGCCAGATGTGTCTGATCAAATCCCGCCAAAAGGTTATCAAAAAACAGCAAAAGGCGCTAAATTCTGCACAATTTCAACAAATTGCATTGATTTCTATGGGCATAAAACTGCAGAAAAAACCACCAAATGGCCATTTTTTCCCGTTTTTACCTGCAGACCACCATCCCAAGCAGCCCAATTGAGCGGGTAACCGCCCAATCTGGCAACACTGCTCAAACCTGCAACTCTCTGACAAACATGCTGCTTTTGTACACTGACTACACACAAGTCTTTGGTAGCTCCATGCAGTGAACTGGAAAAAACACTAGAGTGACCACAAAGACAGTGTTGTGGCAATCCTATTGGCAATCTTACATGTATGAGTAAATGTACTCGTCGTGTCGATGTAAATCAGTGGAGAAAGGGCTCACCTCTGTCAAACAAAAGGCTTAATTCTCTGAAAATATCCATTGACACAGTCAACAAGAAAAATATTTCAAATGTCTAGCTAAATATGTATTTAAACTAAACTGAACTTTTTTCATTTATTTTATAAATGTGTTTAGGTAGATATCTAGCCTGACATTTCAAATACTGTCGCTGTTTAATGTGTCACTTGATATTTTCAAAGTACTATTTTTGAGAGAGGTGTCTCCATTGATTCACATTGAATGCTGAACACAGATCTCCCTACACGGAGGGACAAGGCGGAGGCGCTCTCCCCCAATGTGTGTCCACTCTAGTGTTTTTTTCCCAGCTCTATAGCTCCATGTCCCACTTACCCCCAGTCTACGTGAGGCTTTTCTAGAACCATTTCACACTCCTCTCCCACTGAGGCAAGACCGACATCCTGCTTTTTCATCACTTCCTTCGCCTTTTTATATTCCTTTCCTGCCTCCCGCTCTTCCGCTACTGGAATCTCATCCTCGTCTATGAGGTCATAGGCTGAGCCAGGGCTGGCGGAACCCTCACGATCAGTCAGAGGGATCACCCTCCAGTCTCGTTGGGAAACATAGATGGATTCTCGTTCAGAGGCCCTTGGCGGGATGGGTGGAGGTACCGGCTCAGCAGCCAATGGCTTTGAAGCCTCTGTGGACACCTTTGAGGATGCAGATACCTCCTTTGGCAGTGATACATTCAAGGGTGGGGAAGGGTGTGACTTTGTGGGTTTGGTGGGGGATGCTTCTGCGGGACTTTTCTCAGGGGCGTCACTAGGCGTTTTTGGCAGCTCGAAATATGTGAATTCTGAGGGACTGGGTTGCTTTGGACTGGGGGGCAGTAGAGGAGTCATGTTGTCCAGTCTGAAGGGAAAATACACCATGATCAGAGACTGAACCTCACATGGCTCTATACTCACAAAATCAAAGACGACTCAATCAATATGATATATCAATATGACTATATCAATATGACTATGATAGCCTCGTGCTAACGGTGAGTACCAGAAAGCAGAACATCCAGTGGCACTGTTGCAAACTACTAGTTAGTATAGTATATCATCATATCCAGTCAGATCTGCAAAATACTTCAAACTACTTCACAGTTTTTCAAGGTGAGCCAACCGTCATCTTTTGCCTTTCCCGTGCAATAGCCAGGATGCACAAGCTGCACACACAAGCACACACAAGGGTCTCATTTTTTTTTTTTTGCCAAAAGCGCATATCCAAGCCTCTAATTTCTTCATTTCTAAAAACATACGTACAGTAGCTGACAACAGGTATGACGATATCAATCACATGTTAGCATGTAATAACCAGTCTAATGCTCCACAAAGTTATCTGAGGACAAACAGCTGCCAACGTGGTGAATGAAGCACAACAACAATGAATTGACAGCATTAAATGATCTACCGACAATAAAATTTGTATGCAAGCATGTTCCCCGTACAGAGGCACCCTCAATTAGAGCAATCTGTTAAAACAACCTGTCAAGGTGAGCAAAGCCATGTCTTTCTTTCATCTCAACAACCTGGGTGCAAATTGTTGTTGCATTATTTTTGTTGTTGTTGTTGGTTTTTTTTTGCAGAGCGCATAGGGATATCTTTTTGTTTCCTAAACAAATATGTTGACAACACCATGTAGTGACATAAGTGACACAGTGGCACGTGTATTATAAAATTACGGTATGCGCTTTAAAACTTCACTGAACTCAAATGCTGAAAAAATACTGCTTTGTGTGCGAGTTAAGGTTTTGCATATTTGAAGGTCTCACAGGGTTCTCAATTTGCGGAGAAAACATGCAGAACCATAATACTTCCTTCCTTTTAGTACTCATGCATTTAATACATCTGTTTTTCTTTTTTATTTCTGATCAATTGTGATTTGAACCCGACACAGTATACAATTGGTACCAAAACAGTCGTTTAAAGGTAGCCTGGGAACTCCCATACTGCCTTTAGTTCTACACAATCGTTTCGATCTGGAAGTCACTTGTGATTAGGTCTGGTGTTAACCAGGCAAGTTTAAAGGTGCACTATGTAGGATTCTGGACAGAGCGGGTATTGCAAATATGCTGCTCATTGAAACTGTGCTGCCTATTGCCAAATTTGATCTTTTCATGAATATTTACTAAATAATAAACTAATATTTACTATCATGACCAAAGTACAGCAAGTTTTCAGCAAGTAAAAATGTCTAGTTTTGGAAATTCAAAATAGCGGACTTGGATGGAAAGTGCAATTTTGTCAGTCATAATGAATATTTAGAATTTGATGGTGCTGGTAGGTATTCGAGAAAAAGGTAACATTGGAAATAAACTGCTAAAAATGACACAGTGCACCTTTAAATAAAAATGTGCACATCCTCTGTCAAGATGTAGATTAGAACAATGTCTGATTCAAGTTTTGATGACACATAGTAGAAACGTCATAGGATTTCAAGTGTGTTGACTTCTTTCAACCACAACAGTAGCCCGGGAATTGCCACGCTGCCTTGTGCATTTGTTCCGATCTGAAGGACTGCATGGAAACCCTGACTGAAATCTTTGTCCGTGTTTGAGAATCCAAACACAGAACGGGGAAGGAGTGCAAGACATATTACTAGACAAACGAAAGCTTGTAGTTCGTTCACAGGTCGACATCATGTCGATAACACATGAGAAACCAGTTTTCCATCAACCATCAAGCTTTACAGGTAGATAGAATTGCAAATACACATAGACCTCAACTGCAAGGAAATTAACACATGTATAGGGTTCCCAGACTATATCTCACTTGTGATATGGTCTTGCGATAGCCAGGCAACCTCAACAGTGGTTGTTGAACAAAAACTTAAGTGCCAGTAAATTGTCCACAGCAAAAGAACATCACAAAGTATTGCCACAACACGCAAAGACTGTAGAGCAGCCACATCCAAACCCACAGGAGTTGCAAAGCATTGGTTACACCCCATTGGTCCGACGGCCCATTAGTCCGACATCCCATTAGTCCGACAACACACGTTAAAACTATGCCCAAACCTAAACAATTCCTAACCCTAATCATCAGTAAAGGCATGTTCTGTCAGTATACAATTATTTTAGTGTCATACGATTGTAAATATTCACTTTTAAGTTGAATGAAAAGTAAGAACTATGCCCAGGCGTGTTTTTGTCTGAAAAGATGTGCCCACCTAGCCTACCCTAGTAGCTGCATGATGCTCTCTTATGGCTTATTGTCTGTCGGACTAATGGGCTGTCGGACCAATGGGCAGACCCCAAAGCATTGACGTCACACGGATAGCCATATGATTATTACATATGTATTAGAACAGCAAATGTCCAACAAAAAGCCACATATAAAATCCTGATATAAAATGTTAATGTCAAAAGAGATGGTCCACAGCAAAGACCCATCAATCACACTTCATAGCCACAACTTGACTGCATAGCAACCACTTCCAAACAAACAGATGCTTTGACAAGCGTTGTTATCGCATGAAGAATCTCAACATCAAGCCGTAAGATTATTTACCATCTTCATCACAATTCATTGCAACTACGCACAAAATGTAGACTATACTAGTGGTGTCAACAATGATCGATTCGGCGATGCAATCCAATGCGGGGCATGGACGATCCAATTCAATGCGGCAAGTTCCAGAATCGATCCGGCATTTTTTTTTAGTTTCAATTACTTCCGTGGATATTTCAGGAGCAAATGAATGTTAAATTAAATAAAAGTACTTCAAAGCATTGCAAGACTGATACAGACTGATCCAGACTGATACAGAAAACAGCCAATAAATTGTTGCTCAGTATCTGACTGCTTGTATTGCCTCATCATGACTGATGAAACATTTGCTTTGCTTTCAGTAGAAATGTAATGCATTGCAATGCATTGTAGAATTGAATCGGATCGAATCAAATCGCTACCTCCCAAATCGTGATAGAATCGGATCGTGAGGGCAGTGCCAATCCACAGATTGAGTATACACTTTCAAATCCACACCAGTAGCAAAGCATTGCTGTTTCACGTGAAAAGATTGAGCATCAAGCTGTAAGATTATTATTGTTCAATTCATTGCAACAACACAGAAAACGTAGAGCATACACTGTCAAATCCATACCAAAAAGCGAAGCGTTGGTCTTTCACGTGAACAACTTGAGCATCGAGCCATGAGATTATTATTGTTCAATTCATTGCAACAACACACAAAACGTAGAGTATACACTTTCAAAACCACACCAGTAGCAAAGCATTGAACAGCTTGAGCATCAAGCCACAAGATTATTAGTGTTCGATTTCGGTGTGTTATATTATTGCTTCCGTCCCCTATTTCATGCAAGTTTTCCTCCTTGTCACTCACTCACCCTTTGGCTGCCTTCACCACCTCCAGGCCGAACATGGAGTCCCCTTCTCGTTTCCTCTCCCCTGGACGCCCGAGGTTCAAGTGTTTGTCTTCCGCTAGATAGCATGACAGACAGGATGGAATGCCACAGGTCAAGACAAGACAAGCGTACAAGTAAGTGTGTGTGTGTGTGTGTGTGTGTGTGTGTGTGTGTGTGTGTGTGTGTGTGTGTGTGTGTGTGTGTGTGTGTGTGTGTGTGTGTGTGTGTGTGTGTGTGTGTGTGTGTGTGTGTGTGTGTGTGTGTGTGTAGTTCACTGAAAAAAGGCCTGTTGCTGAAGCTGAAGCTTTGCTTTGGCAGCAACAGTATTCAACAACATTGATATGAGATCACCAAGTCTTTTAAGGGGGTATGCCACTATTTTGGGGCTTAATACAGTTAAAATCGTTGGCCGGTGTTTATAAAGGTGGTAAAGTGTCTTATTTTTCATGCTGTAACACAAGTTAAAAGAGGGAGTATGTAGCTAAGCTAGTGAAAGTCAATGGATCAGTGTAGCATGTGCGATCCATTGACTCTCACTAGCTTATATACTTACTCCCTCCTTAAGACAAGACAACGCCTAACGTGAAAAATAAGACACTTCACCACCTTTATAAACCCAGGGCAACCATTTTAACCATATTCAGCCCCAAAATAGTGGCATACCCCTTTAGGTAACAGATTAAGAGTTGGTCACTACAATTTTGGTAAAAAAAATAATAGTATAAAAGAGTCTCTACATGAAGGGGTTAACTCACTTCATTCAAACATGATCAGAAAAAAGTCCATGTACCATCCTGCACAGGTACTGTAAGTACATATCAGAGTTTTCTAAAGTAGACATACTGTACTCTTATAGCTGTGATTACAACACCAGACGTATCATATGACATGGTTTCAACTATGTAATATCACAACACTAGTGCTGTTATTACATCTGTACTTTCTACAACTCTGAGGTGCGTTTCTCAAAAGTGTAGTTGTTAGCAATTAGCAACTTGGTTGGTTACCAATGGGAAATTGCATTGCAAACAACGAAGTAGCTACCATAGATAGCAACTTTGGTTTCGCGAAATGCACCCCTGGTACATATACTTGGAGTTACTCACTTGGACTGGTTGAGCTGGTCAGCTCCTCCTCTGCTAATGTGCTGAGCTGCCTCTGGTACTCTGGAACGACATGACATGACAACCACATTTACATTCAATGGATCCCAGAATGTTCCAGAATGTTCCAGAATGGAACACATGTGATCCTCAAAGGAGCAACAGAGGAGAGAGATCTCTGCGCTTCAGGTAGAGGCAGTCTGGTGCAACCAGGACAGGACGGGATAATAATAAAAGAAAGCTGGTGCAGCACAGACATCTTTTTTATGTTAATTACATTACATTACACTTAGCTGACGCCTTCATTTTATTCAAAGCGACTTACAGGTTTTTTTTTCAGGGTATTGGTTACAGTCCCTGGAGCAATGTGGGGTTAGGTGCCTTGCTCAAGGGCACTTCAGCCATGGATAGAGATGTAGGGAGAGGTCAGGTGGGATTCGAACCTGCAACCCCTAGATTAAGTTAATGTGTACTGTAGGTGTACTGTAGATTAGTGTTTCTCAACAGGGGCTCTACAAGCCCCCAGGGGGGTTAGGGAGCGTTGAGAAGGATACAGCTCAGAGGGGGCGTTGTCTAGTTGCCATTGAGGGACATTAATCTGTTTGATTTTTTACTGTAATACTTACAGTTTTTCTCGATTGCTTACACACAATTTTCGGAATCAGTTCTCGAATTCTCAAAACTCTACACACAAATCCCCAAAATTCACACACAACAGGCAAAACCCCTCACTACCCCTGAAAAATGAATGTCTTGTCTCAAAATGATGTACTCTCTTGTAAAAAGCTCATTTTGTCTTCAAATGACACACACAGTCACTACAATAAACAGTTTTAGAGCCATTAAAACACTGTTGGGCACAGGATAAAACTAATTCCTCCCTTTACGTATTACCAGAGAGAGTAGATAAGAGAGAGGTTCCGTTGGCCCATTGTTTCCGGGTTCTACTGTCGCAAGAGGGAGGGGGGAAATCCCCCTTTAGGCAGACCTAGGCAGATCTAAGGACTGTTTTATTCATTCTAGGAGCATTATGACACGCCCCTTTAGGCAGACCGGAGCCTGGTCACGTTAGGTGCCCATAGAAACCTATTATGTTGGCATATCTCTATATACTTAAAGAATCTCTGGTATTACTATACAGACAGTAATTTGGGCTTTTTTGTTCTGCATTGCATGGATACTATGACATAAGTTGGAAAACTTAATTCCCACAACACACAAACAGACTCAGAGTACACAGATGTGTGGCAAAAAATATATTTTACATATTTTTCTGACATTGAAAAAATGTGCACTAATTTGGTGTATAATATTGGGTAACCACATGAAAGTGATCTCTTGTATTACATATTTTGGAGATCAAAAACTAAACAAATGTGTGTTCTCACTGCCTCCACTCATGGTTTCATCAATATCACATGCAATGTGTGTCATGATATCTCTCCTGGCTTCTGTCTACAAGCTTAATCACTTTCAATTATCCCTCACTCTCCACTCTGCTCTGCCTAATTGCTCCACCTGTTCTCACTCTCTCACCTCATTGGCCATCCAGCTGCACTGCATTTCCTCTACTCGTTAACCTCTGTATTTAAAGCTCTGGTTTTCAGTTCTCCTTTGTCAGACCGTCTGTGAACTTCACTCCAGTGACTCCTGTTTCCTGGCTACAACTCTCTGACTCCTGTGATCGAACCCGGACCTGATTGCAAACCTGCTTGATCTCCAGCCCCTGACAACCCGACCTGCCTTCCGCTCTGCAAACCTGCCTGATCTTGATCCCCGGTAAACCGACCTGCCTTTCTGACTTTACGACCACGATTACTGCCTACCCTTGCCTGTACTTCTGCATTCATTGATCTCTCCTGTTGTGTGTGTGTGTGTGTTCCCCCTCCCAGGACTCCCGGACCCTCCACCACCATCGGATGCTTCTCTGCTGCTGGGACACACACACACACACAGGTTCCCAAGACTCGCTCTCCCAACTCCCTTTCCCCAAAAAAATCAATAAACTTTCAAATCGTGACGCATTTGAGGTCCTCTTCTGTCTGGTCCGTGACAATGTGTGTCCTTATGGGGTGATGATTTCAGATTGTAAACAGATATGAAGAGAGTTTGCCCATGTGATGAGGAAGTGAACATAGTATGGCAGTTGATTTTAGTATTTTGAATGAAATTGTGTCTAATCCAGATAATTGTGTGTAGTGTTTTGAAAAGAGTGTGTTTTAAAACTGAAATGTGAGTGTAAAGAAGGAATTGTGTTTATTGTTCAGTGACATTGGTTAGGGGAGTTGGGAAATGGGTGAGATGTTTCCAGAATTGTGTGTGACGTACCAGAAATTGTGTGTAAGCAATCGAGAAAAACTGTTTGAAGGCTTATGAGTAGATAAAGTGGGCATGAGCATTGAAAGGCTTAGAGTAAGTCCATGATCTGATGGACTCTGAACTCCGATGAAGATACGTGAGCATTGAAAAGTTAGTCTGCACCTATAAAAAAAATAGGACTTCTGTGCGGCATCAGCTTTCATATTTTGTTTGTGTGACTCTCATTCGGCTCGCCTTTGGAAATGTGAAGTTGCAACACACACACCAGACCACCAGAGGGAGTCAGTGATCAAGCCGTGCATTATTGTTCCAACGCAACTACCCACAACTTTCAGATCTGAAAAGTGGTTTCCACAGCACAACTGGTGCAATACCTGTTTGCTCATCAGACAGGGGAGCAGAGGGGGGCACAGGAGGCGAGGAAAGGGGAGAAGAAGAAACCTGGGCCTGCACAGGAGGAGGAGGAGGAGGAAGAGGACTAGAGGTGGCAGGAGTTGGAGAAGAGGGGAGCACAGTAGCAGCTGCAGGAGCACCTACAGCAGCGGCACTAGGAGGAGCAGGAGGATCAGGAGAGGGAACGACGGGCATAGGGACAGGGGTCTCCGTGTCGGCAGGGACGGCCTGAGGTTTCCGGGCACTGGGGCGCAACACAGTGGGCACCACCTGGTGACGCCACTCACACACCTGGACTGCAGGGGCAGGGGCAGAGGCTGTGCCAGCGAAAAGACGAAAGGGGAGAGAGAGAGAGAGAGAGAGAGAGAGAGGGAGGTAGGGAGGGAGATTGAGAGAGAGACACACACAGAGAGGAGGAGAAAACAAAAGAAAGAGAAGTGTAGGTAGGATAAAGGGGTGTAAAGGTTTTTTTTTTTTTTTTTAAATGACAGGTAACCCAATTGGAAAGAGGAATTGGAGGCCATGTTTGTTTGTGTTGTGTTAGCTTTTCAAACCAACTAATGAACCAAACCACTCACAGCGAGACAGAGGTCAAGCAAGCATTTCTGACAGAGGTGCCATTGCAGAGTGCATAAAATAAACACCCTGCCACATAGTTCTTCTGCATGTACACTTAACAAAGGTAATTCCACAAATGATTTATATTTATACCAAATCACCTGTCTGTTGATTTGTGTCTCAAACCTGACCAATATGAGAAAATGGTTGGGTCAAATATATGGCAGGGTTTTTACATTCAGGACATGCACCAGATCCGATGGCCATGATAGATTATTTTTTTAAACAAATGCTTGTGCCTTTAGTCTCTCTGTTCTCTGTACCTGACGAGGAGACAACGGAGGCAGGAGCAGCAGCCGTAGCAGCTGAAGGATTGGCAGGGTTGGCACTGACAACACAGGAAACTTGGGCAGCATCAGCAGTAAAGACAACAGGATCAGAGGAGACACAGACATCAGGGGAACAGGGGATGGAGTCAGGAGACACAGAAGGGTCAGGGGAGAGAGGGACAGAGGGACAGGGGATGAAAGAAAGACAGACATCCGGGGACAGTTGGACGGTGGGTGCCATGACCATGTATGGATCGATGGAGGAAAGTGAAGAGGGAGGGGACAGTGAGGTGAGTGTGGTGTGTAGTGGGGGAGTGTCCTTTGCTGTGGGTGGGGTCAAAGCCATGCTCTCTACTTCCATTGGGGAATCAGCGATACCAGGAAATGAAGCCAGATCAAGGGGAGGAGACAGTGGTGTGGGAGTGGTGTGTAGTGGGGGAGTGACCTGTGCTGTGGGTGGAGTCAAAGCCATGCTCTCTACTTCCATAGGGGAATCAGCAGCAGCAGGAAGTGAAGCCAGGGTAGGGGGCGGAGTTTGGGATGAGGGAGGCGAGGCATGGACAGTGGCACACACGGTGATGGCAGCAGAGGACTGGGCAGCCGCAGCAGCAGCAGACGTAGATGCAGAAGAACGCACAGCAGGGTGAGTTTGCATGGAGCCGACAACGGACGAGGGGACAAGGGGAGTGGCTTTCACAGATGAGGGAGGAGGGGCCAGGGGGACAATGGGAGGAGTTGACAGAGAGGGGGAGGAGGAAGAGGAAAAGGATGCAGGATTACAGAATGTCTCCAAGCCTTGCGCTGTCTGCAGAGGGACGGTGTCGGCCGAGTCAGTGCGGGTGGTGGTGGTGGTGGTGGAGGAGGGTCTGAGAGTTGGAGGAGGGACGGTGGTGGGGATAGGAACTGGGGCGAGGGGCGTGGTGTGTTTTGGGGAGCGCCATTCGTCCTGCCAGGATGCTGCTATGTTAATCAGGTGCCAATGAGGGTGGAATGGCATGGGATGGGATGGAATGGAATTATGGAATTGAGTGATGGAATGGAATCACAACGAAAGAGTGATGCAAAGAGTGATGCAATAAATAAAAAGAGAAGGAAATAGAGATAAAAAAAGAGTCAAGGAAGAAAGAGGGGGGAAATGTGAGGTTCACAGAGAAAGAGGGGGGAATGAAAGAGGGGGTAATGAAAGAAAAGGGAACATGTGAGGTTCACAGAGAAGAGAGGAACAGAAAGAGGAAAGAGGGACAAAGACAGCAGAAGTTTTAGAGTTAGATGCAGATTCACATGTCAGCAGATTGTTTAAATATGGTATGGAGAACACAAGACGGGAAAAGAAAAGGGAATTACTTTACGACTGTCACAGTGTAAGACAAAACATACAGGGTCAACAATAGACACATTACACTACAAAAGAGTAAAATGACCAGCTCCATTTGTTCTTTCAACAAAAATAAACATTCAGACTAATGCTAACAAGCTAAGTTACAGTAACATGCTAGCTACTGTAAGTGAGACCAGCTGTGGCCGGGCACACAGAGGGCAAAACAGAGAAATATCAAGAACGGAGAGCGTGGCTGGACTGGGAGAAAAAAATTGGGCCAGGCATTTTCAGCCAAGACCGATCCACCAGGCACTGAGAAAAACAATTAAGCCTGTGACAACAATTTTAGTCATTTAATATGAGATGTTTGTTTATATCTGACTATTTCATATAGGCTTACTGAAGCGGCATTAGGACTGATTCCATTGAGAAGAGGGGAGGGCCGAAAACATTAACAGTCCACTGGGAAAATGCCCTGTATGCCATATGGCCTGTCCAGCCATGACGAGGAGCCACTTAATCCACTCAAGTAGTATTAAACCTAGTAAAAACCTCCTGTCTTCCATGTTTTGCTGAACCTGACATGTTACAAGACCTGCAGGAAACACCAGCTAACCATTTACTTACTGCTAATCTTAACAAAAACAACGGTGCTCACGGAAGCTCACGTCATAAACACTAGCAATATTTCAGCCTTTATGTTTTTAAAGACTGAAAACATGGAGCATACGGTAAGATCCAATCTGCATGCAGGTGCTAGCTGGGGGGTTGTGGGCTTTGGGGGCTTGTGGGCAAAAAGTAAAAACCCTCTCACATACAGTATTTGCTCCAGCCAAAGCAATGAACCAGCTGATCCTAATTACCACATCCCTTTAGTTGGGACGATGCGCTAATTAGTGAAATCACCGGTGTTAGGAGCAAATGCAGAAGGAATTGACTTTCAGTGGCCAAGTTTACATGATGTTTTTAATCTGAATTAATAACCCAGAATTAATTAGTTCCAAACTAATTAGTTAGTTGCAAATTGTGGAAATTGTTTACATGATGTTTTCAAAGCAGAATTAAGTTTTATTCAGAATTAAATTTAGTTCATTTGGAATTAGGTGTCCCATGTAACCGAGGCCACGGTGTCAACCAAGTTTGTCTGCCCCTGCTCATGGGTCAGGCACCCCTGATCTATGCTATTGGCTGTCATGCACGTTTCTATTTAGTACTACTGGACACATGGGGTGGATTCCAAACGGGGGAAGTCGCTGTCCTTCCAGTGAGCTAACTGAACATCAAGTCATCAAGTGCGATTCCAAACGGAAAATGGCTTTACTTCCTCCTTTGGCAGTTGACTGAATTTGTGGGCGTAACGGGGATACCCAAGCTGCTACCTTAAAATGCTCTTTATTCTGACACTTATTTACTAAGCGATAAATCAACATTGTAGTATATAAATATGATGTTGCTAGATCTATTTATAGCCTATTTTACGCTTCAGCCGTCTGGCGGCCTTTCATCGCTCTACTTAAAGCTAAGCGCTAACGTGATGAACGCAACTCCCGCCATTGAATCGCCGGGCAGCACTCTAGTTAGTGTCGTTCGTAACAACCGCCTCATCAGGTAACTTCACGACGGAATTCATATCTGATCAGACACCTACTTATGTAGGGAGGGAGTCATCGAGCCACTGCCTTCCATTTGGAATCCACCATGTATCTACCACTGCCCCTGCTACTATATGTGTGTACCATACAGGTGGTATGGGTGATTTCCTGTTGGGGTGGGGTGACTTCCTGTTCTGCCGTGTATCTACCTGACTCGGGGTCAGAGGGCAGGCTGGTGGGCCTGATTAGGGCGGAGACAGAACCGGGCTCGGCCACCGAGTCGTGGAACGACTTCGAGTGACGGGCCGTGGGCAGCGCTGCCACGCCGGGAGCAGAGGAGCCGAGATGAACAGGAGGAAGAGAATCAGGAGTAGCAGGAAGAGAAGCAAGAGGAGGTGGAGGAGGAGGAGCACATGTGGGTGGCGGAGGAGAACGAATGGAGGTTGGAGGAGAGGGGCCGAGAGAGGAGGGGAAGCTGTGGGGCCTCCACGCACTGGAGCGGGCAGCTGAGTAGGTGACTGCATGGAAGAGGAGAAGAGATAGAGAGACAGAGAAAGAAAGAAAGAAAGAAAGAGAGAAAGAAAGAAAGAAAGAGAAGAGGAGAAGACAGAGAAAGAGAGAGAGAAAGATAGAAAGAGAGAAAGACAGAAAGAAAGAAAGAAAGAAAGAAAGAAAGAAAGAAAGAAAGAAAGAAAGAAAGAAAGAAAGAAAGACACAGAGACAGAGAAAGAGAGAAAGAAAGAAAGAAAGACAGAAAGCAAGAAAGAAAGAAAGAGAGAAAGCGAGACAGAAATGAAGGAAGAAAGAAAGAAAGAAAGAAAGAAAGAAAGAAAGAAAGAAAGAAAGAAAGAAGGAAAGAAATGAAGGAAGAAGTAAGAAAGGGACAGAGAAAGATGGCAAGGACAAACGTAAGTAAAGGCAACAATGAGAAAAGGAAAAAAAATGAAATCAAAGAACAAAACATTTAAGTGAAAGTTAAATATTGTTTGATGGAGATGAGATGAGGGTGTGAAGACTACTCAAGTACGTTGAACCTAGTAGCCTCTTACTACAGATGGGTCCATCGGCGGGCCTACTGTATAATAAGACGCGCATTTCAAATTTCAACAGAGTTCATCACTGCCACCACAAGTCGTTTCTCAATCCAGCCGTTCTATACCCTCTCTGTGTGAATTAAATTACATTACATTACACGTAGCTGACATTTTTATCCAAAACAACTTACAGTTATTATCTGTACAGAGTATTGGTTACAGTCCCTGGAGCAGTGTGGGGTTTGGCGCCTTGCCCAAGGGCACCTCAGCCATGGACTGAGATAGGGAGTGGAAGGGTGGGATTTGAACCTGCAACCCTCTGATGTAAAGCCCATCTCCTTAACCACCGGGCCACACCTGCCACGAATTAGTTAGAGGGGACGGTAAGACCTGGCTAATAAACAGCTGCTACTATCAAAGAACCCAACAATGGAGTCAACACAGGGAACTATTATAACAGACATGTAAAGGGCTATAACCATACAGTCAACTCACGATTCGGTTTGTAACACTATTCATGACCTACGGTTTGATACACCCCACGATTTCACATTTGCCAACATTATAAACTTTATGAATAAAACTATTATAGTTTATAGGTAGAATAGGTTACAAGAAGCTACTAATAATTTGTAAGTTTCTATAAAATAATGATGATGCTTGGAAGCACTATCACTTCATCTCATTTGGTTGTTTTCGGGGCTGATGTGTATCAAAACGTTAAAAGGGCGTATCACAATACTGCCTCCTTTTATCGCGATACGGTATCGTGACTCTGTGTATCACAATTTCTCGGTTCGATACACTATCGTTACAGCCCTAATGTCAAGCCAAGCAAAGTATACAGTATATCACTCTTGTCCACCTGGACTGCAGAGTCGCTGTAATGCCTATTGTTGTAGAGATAATAACCAACCTTACAGCACCACAGCTGCCCAGAAAATAATTATATAAAGAGCTGACGTGTGAGGGGGCACTGCAGTTCACGCAGACACACACACACACACACACACACACACACACACACACACACACACACATGCTGCACACACATGCGCGCACACACACACACACACACACACACACACACACACACACACACACACACACACACACACATGCGCGCACACACACACACACAAACACACACACACACACACACACACACTACATGCACAGGACTCATTGCGAGCACACACACACACACACACACACACACACACACACACACACACACACACACACACGCACAGACACATATACACACCGCATGCGCAGGGCTCACACACACATATCCACAGGACTCTCTCACACACACAAAACACAGCATGTGCACACACACAGCTGGCGAGAGAATAATTATATAAGACGCCGAAGCACGAAGAACCACTGCGAACATGCATACATACAAACATACACGCTCTCTCTCTCTCTCTCTCTCTCTCTCTCTCTCTCTCTCTCTCTCTCTCTCTCTCACACACACACACACACACACACACACACACACACACTCACACACGGGATAATTACATAAGGAGCTGAAGTACATGGGGCCACTGCAAACATGCAAACACACACAAACACGCACACACGCACACACACACACACACACACACACACACACACACACACACACACACACACACACACACACACACACACACACACACACACACAGACACAGACACACACATGCTTCCAAGCGGTACCTGTGTGAGAGGTATCGGGTACAGGAGCAGCATGGGGGGGTGCAGTAGCAGTGGATGAGGAGGAGGACAGAGGAGAGGGCTGAGGAGGGGTGCCGGGGCCAGTGAAGGACAGGGGTCTGGGTTTGACGGCAGGGGGGACTTTGGAGAAGGTGGGGGCCGTGGCAGTGGCACCCTCGAGAGGGGGGCCGGGTTGCCCCATCGGAAGGTCAGCCGAGCCCCTCTGGCCTCGGCGAGAGGCAGAGGACGATGCTGAACATGACGGGAGAGGAGGAGAGAGAGGATGAAGTGAGGGACATAGAAAAATGCAAGAAAAAACGGAAAAAAGCAGAGAAAAAAGGGAGAAACAATGAGCGCTGTTTAATGCATGGAATATTGCAAATTTTGAACGGGAATGGTGACAGTATTCAGTTTGCCCACGTGTAAAATCTTCATTCATTCCCACCGACCTGTATATACTGTATCATTCATTATTCCACAGAATTGTTGCAGAACAAGTTAATGGAATATTCCAGAACTTGTTTCAAACTGAATACTGGTAATACTTTGTTTGAAACCGGAATACCATGCATGGAACTACGCTCAATGACAGAAATAGATATATTTAGGAAAGTTAAGTAATGAATGAACAGCATGCAGAATGGATACAAAAGAGTTTGAGGAAATGCAGTTTAAAATTTGAACAGTGCAAACTGCATTTCAAATGGATCATGAAATAATGAAGCCTCTGCTACTAGAGCATTCCAAAATGCCCTCAACTAAAGTCTTTCGTAAACTAAACCTATATGTTCTCTAAAATGCTAAATCATTTCGGTATTTGGTGAACAAACAGTTGAAATGACTGTCCACTAATGCTGCAGCAACGATACAGTTCCCTATGTTCCACAACAAACTTTCGGATATGTTTGCTCACGACTTGTGAACACAACAGGGCATCCAGCGCAACCCATTTCTGTTTTAGGAAATGCGTTGCCAACGATTTATGCGTCTTGAACACGACTGATATGCCACTTCACTGTGACATCACTTCCTTAGCGACCATACTCAGGCAGGAAGTAGAACGAAAATAGATCCTCACTCAACATGACGTGAAGCCGCTACTTTCAGCTTAAAAGCAGGAACCAACTGGGTGACGACCATTGATTACAACAATTGTTGAACTCCACACTATTATTTAAGATCCAGGGGAAGGAGGGCGTTTGGCACAGGGTGATCTATTTTGGTGACATATTCTCCAGAGAGTAGAGGTTATGGTTGGTTGGAACTGTCGTGCTGTGCTGTGCTGTGCTGTGCTGTACTGTGCTGTGCTGTGCTGTGCTGTGCTGTGCTGTGCTGTGCTGTGCTGTGCTGTGCTAGATGTGTGTGCGTGTGTGTGTGCGTGTGTGTGTGTGTGTGTGCGTGTGCGTGTGCGTGTGTGTGCGTGTGTGTGTGCTTGCCTGCATGCGTGTGAGTGTGAGAGTGAGTGTGAGTGAGAGTGTGAGTGTGAGAGAGAGTGTATGTGCTTGTGTGTGTGTGTGTGTGTGTGTGTGTGTGTGTGTGTGTGTGTGTGTGTGTGTGTGTGTGTGTGTGTGTGTGTGTGTGTGTGTGTGTGTGTGTGTGTGTGTGTGTGTGTCTGTGTGTCTGTGTGTCTGTGAGTGCATGTGTGTTGGTCATAAGGGGATGTCTCAGCTCCAGTCAACACAACCCAAAAGCTAATAGAAGAAGCTCTCTGCCTGAGGTTGCAGTAATGTGTATGTGTGTGTGCGCGCGTGTCTGTGTGTGTGTGTGTGTGTGTGTGTGTGTGTGTGTGTGTGTGTGTGTGTGTGTGTGTGTGTGTGTGTGTGTGTGTGTGTGTGTGTGTGTGTGTGTGTGTGTGTGTGTGTGTGTGTGTGTGTGTGTGTGTGTGTGTGTGTGTGTGTTTGCGTGTGTTTGCGTGTGTGTGTGTGGTGGGGGTGTTCTTGCACCTGCTGTAGGGCTTCTAGCCTTGCTCTTTTCTGGATATGGCAGTAAGTCACTGCCACATACATGCATAGTAATAAGAATAATTAACAATATATCATTTCACTTATGTAACTTCTTACATAAAACAACCACACGCTCCTTTTTTGTTTTAGTGTTAATTTAGTGTATTTAGGGAAACAAGGGATCGGACATTGAATGTGTGCCGTCATATTCTATAAATAGCAACCCCTGAGGTGAGAGCTAACATATTTCAGCGAAATGCGTAATGCTAAATGTTCACTCACTGGAGTGGAGTGGAGTGGAGTGGACTGCACACATGAGATGTGCCCTGAACCGGAAGGGAGTTTGGTTGCCTACTGTATCCATTTATAATGGGTCTATTTCTGTCCCAGAAGCGTTCCCAGTTTTAATCAGCTGATTGCTCCTACGCTGCGCAGAGTTGTTGCACAGTCAACAAACCTGGCTGTACACTGCAGTTGCACTGCAAGACAAGGGCAAGTGACCATGACCCCCCTCCTACTGGCGTCACTTATAAGATTAAATGCCTCTCTGGGCAACATGAAATATTTTCAATATGGCAAACAAAATAATCCTACTACACATCACCAATGCAACAAAGTGGGATCAATTCTGGTCTCCTGAATGGACATAACTTCTTAACACGCCAGTCTCCGAAAGGAGCAAAGCAAGTAATAAGAATGCAGCTTAGGAACTGACGTCATATTGGTATCCCGAAGAAACTCCCTATGAACCGTGTCCTGTTTATCAATTGTGTGTGGACTATACAGTATGTGCCTGTGAAATAATTGTCATTCTTACAGGTCCTTGTTAAGCTTTAGGCAACTGAGCTTCTTTTTGGGGCATGAAGATGTTCTGGCATGATGATACAATACGATATGATACTATACGATACGATACAGTACAATACATTTTTATAAATAAATATATATAAATAAACCTGAAGAAACATCTTCAAGCTCAAACAAGATGTCAAGTTGCCTACAAGTTAACTCTTTGTTTTGACCCATCACAGTATCTCTGGGCTATAAAACTTCACTGCTCTTCGTTCAGGCTCACAGAGAACTGTGCCGGTCCCAGTACCCGCACCACATCATGAAACAACTGTTTATGCCAAGAATCTGAGCATTCAGGAACCAAAAAGTTGGTTCCCGATGCAAATTGTGAAGTAAATTTTTCTCATCAAATGACAACAGCAGATTTTTCTGGGTAACGCACAGTCACATGCAAAAAAGATCAGAGCCCGTTATGAACACCGGTAGTTTGCGGGTACGCAGTTTGGTTTCGAGTGTAACTGGTGCGGTAATGGACACCAGCACCATTCTCGTTACCCTGAAAACAGTATACACGAAAGTTAGGGAGAAAAAAAACACTAAAAGTCCCACAATGCACTGTACTGTAAAACATTGCAGCCAGTTAATCGTAAAAAAGTAAGTTGCCCTGCTGCCTTTGGTTTGTAAGTTAACTCAAGTTGAGAAAGCCATGAGTTGACTAACCAAAAGGAGCAGGGCAACTACCCTTTTCATGCTTAGCTGGCTGCAATGTTTTACTTACAGTGTCCAGGACTGCGTATTGCCTCAATACCTGATCTAGCAGCTGGTTGGAAGATTTTAGGCAGGGCCGGAGGGTGAGCCGGGGTGAAGGCCGGCAGGGTGAAGGAGTAAAGAGATGGCGGTGCCCCCCCTTGCTGCTGGTGGGTGGGGGTGGTGGTGGGTGCGGGGGCACCAGCAGGGTGGCGGGGGGCCGAGATGAGGGAATGGGGAGAGGTGAAGATCGGAGCGGCGGTGGGGGAGATGAGGAGAGGAGGAGAAATGGAAGACTGGAGCGGGGAGGGTCTGGGTGGGGGTGGGAGGGGAGCGGAGGGTTTGGGTGGGGGTGGGAGTGAGAGTGGGAGGGCGGGTGGGGAGTTATGGGGGTTATGGATGGTGGGCTTGGTCACGGACGTGGGTGGGGGTGGGGGGTTAGGGATGGGGATGGAGACCGTGAACATGCCGATCTCGCGGCTCTTCTTCCGTTCCTTCTCAGGGGGGCCTGAGGAGGAGATGAGGAAGAAGAAGGGAATGAGGAGGAGGAGGAGGAGGAGGTGAAGAAGAGGTGGGAGGAACGAGATGAAGGAAGAAAGAAAAAGGAGAACGAGGGAGGAGGGAGGAGGAGATGGAGGAAAGAAAGGAAGACGGAAGGGGACGGAGAAAGAAAGAAGAGGAGGAAGAGGAGCGCAGAGTAGAAAAGCAGCGAAGAAGAAGAAGAAGACAGGAGAAGAAGACAGGATGAAACAGAAGGCTAAAGATGAGAATAAAAAAGAGCAAGGCCAATAAAGGAAAGAGAAGAGGATAGACAAAGATATGAGGGGAATAGCAGAGCCATGAAGACAGTGGTGACTCAAGAGTAGTAGACCACAGTTAAAATGAGTACACACAGTTCAGAAGGGGGCAGAGGGAGAGAGAGAGAGAGAGAGAGAGAGAGAGAGAGAGAGAGAGAGAGAGAGAGAGAGAGAGAGAGAGAGAGAGAGAGAGAGACACAGAGAGAGAGAGAGAGAGAGAGAGAGAGAGAGAGAGAGAGAGAGAGAAACCATGCGGTGGCAACATATTGAGGAAGTGAAAAAACAGGAAATGAAGAAAAAAGAGGACGAGGAAGAAGATAGAATGGAGAGTGATGTGACTCAGTGTGTTTGTGCATGTGTGTGAATGAAAGCACTATGTAATTGTGAAATTGTGCTATATATAAATACATGTAATTTTTGATTGATTAGTTGATTGATTAATTGATTGATTGATAAACTGCTAAATGGTCATTTAGCCTTTTTCAAGCAGGCATCAAG
>NC_085877.1:21366754-21374254 GCF_034702125.1 Engraulis encrasicolus | reverse complement strand
GTGTGTGTGTGTGTGTGTGTGTGTGTGTGTGTGTGTGTGTGTGTGTGTGTGTGTGTGTGTGTGTGTGTGTGTGTGTGTGTGTGTGTGTGTGTGTGTGTGTGTGTGTGTGTATGTGTTTAGTGCAGGTAGAAGGTGCGGTGTGCGTCTTGTGTGTGTGTTCGTGTGTCTGTGTGTGTGTGTGTGTGTGTGTGTGTGTGTGTGTGTGTGTGTGTGTGTGTGTGTGTGTGTGTGTGTGTCAGTGTGTGTATGTTGGGTTTAGTGCAGAAAGTGCAGTGTGCTTGTGTGTGTGTGTGTGTGTGTGTGTGTGTGTGTGTGTGTGTGTGTGTGTGTGTGTTGAGTGTCCATGCTGTATTTCAAATCGGAGCGATTGTGCAAGGAATCATAATACAGCATTTCCCAGGATAGTACACTTCAGAAGTTGTTCCCAAACCAAACATTTTATCCATAGTATCTTTTTAGGTCTTCGGCTTTTGTGGTATACAGTGTTTGTATGTGGTATACAGTGCTTGTATGTGGTATGTGTGTGGTATGTGTATGCAGTGTGTTATGAATGATGTACCTATATCCCCTTAAGATACGGCATTATAAATGAGCTGTTACCAGAATGGCAATGACCAAGTCGTAATGTATTACTAAAGGCCCCATGCACTGTCATAGTAGTGTAGTACTATAGTAGTTCACTTTCAATGTCTATTACAGCATGCCACCGGAGGTACGACGTGCATTAAGGGGCTACGGTATGTACTGTACATTGTACTGTATATATATATAGTATTTCTGCTTACGTGGCCTTTCCCTCCTTGAGGAAGACACAGGAGAGCGTCAGCTTGAGCGTGGCGTCCACCACCTTCACGGAGAGCGGCTTGAGCTTGAGCGCCAGCTCGAACGTGGCCGGCGTGGCGCTGGCGTAGCGCTTCATGTTCACGTCCACCGACGCCAGAACCTTCCGCTGGCCCTTACTCGTCTCCTGGACATGATGGAGGAGCAGAGAGGAATAGCCTGATTATCATCGACGTTCAAATCTCTTCGAGACTTGGTCGGACCATGAGCATAACAATTAACATTTCCCAAACAGCATGGTTGACCCGCCTCCCTTGGTTTGCTTATGGTTGTTTGCTTCCAGACAAAGTGAAAGGAGTTCCCGTATTTGCGGGAACTCAGAAAGTACTTGCATTGCTCTTGACCTGACTAGTTGCAACGCTGAAGGTGTTGCGTCACTAGGAGGGCGCGGCCTGGCTAGCGGAGGAAGGAAGCAATCAAATGGGAGTTTATCAAGTCAAGTCAAGTTGATTTGTGTAGACCGTTTCATACACAACAAGGCAAACCAATGTGCTTCACAGACAACAATGACTATAAAGCAATGCAAATATGGCATTAAGACAAAATACAAAATGGTAAATACGATATTAAAACAATGTAAGCACGGTATTAAAAACCTTAAAATATAAACACAAAATTAAAAACATGGCATTAAAAACTTTACAATATTGTTTATAGTTAACCCCCTAGTGCGGAGCCTCATAGCGGAGTCATAACCTTATTGTCATCAAAATTGTAAAAATAACCAGGCCTTAATCAGTTACACAAGGCTTTTAGTGATGTCATATCCATTTTGTTATGATGCAGTTGAGCTCTTAGCGCAAAGTGAATGGGTCTTCTGGCGGGCTATCTGTACACAGAGGCTACAGAGTGGTAAAGCATATTTGTATATAGAAGAGTTTGTAGTTTCAAGAGTGTCTGTACTTTAGAAGTGCTAAAGGTAAAAATGTTGGTGTTATTCTTAGACTTATAAAAAAGACATTTATTTTTCACACAATTTCTCATCAGAAGACAATTTCTGAAGATACGCAAGCTTACATGAATTAGTTGTTACTTTTAACGAAGGAACAAAACTGAGGCTTTGGTTTTCAATGGACAGCAGTGCAAGCTCTTGTCCCTGTACAGCTAAGTAAACTCACAATGCTCACGATGATTTAAAAAAAAATCTTTTCTAGTTTTCATGTGTTTTATGTTATGTTGTATGCTGGGTATGTGAGTACTGTATATAATGCAGTGATTGTTTGAAGCCCAGGACCTAGCTCCCCCAGAGGACAATTAAGTACATTCTACTCTAGTGTGAAGAAGTTCTTTTTCCAGATATATTGAGAGTCCACTCCGACCACATGGAATCCTAATGGGGGAGTCAGGACTTACAACGTTACTGTTGTGTGGGTGTGAAAGAAAAACAGGACAGCGGAGAGACAGGGCAGAGAAGCTTTTCTGCACAGCAAGGTCATCATGCAGAGAGGATACTCACATTTTCAATGATGAATGTCCAGTCTTTGTCTTCAAATTCTTCTGCGTTTGGGTCCTAAATCAGGCACAAGAACACATATAGCTGTCTTGTTTTAATTTTTCCAGATGGCAGATTGTTTTTTTTTTCACTCTTATTTTTTTTTTGGCTTGGATGAATGCTTTTGTTACAGTAACTTGACTCTCGCTAGATGTATATAGTTCTAGCAAGTACAAGTGTGCATGCTTGTGTATGTGTCTCTGCAAGCGTGTGCAATGCATGTGTGTGCGCGCATGTGTCATGGCATGGATGGATATACCGTATGTTTGCCCCCTTTGTATTTAACCCATGTATTCATTAGGAAATGCTGAGTTTAACTTTGATTCATAATTTCACTTGAGTTCATTCGTAATGACACTGCACACCTCTGTGTATGAACTCTTGCACTTACCCTGAAGAGCGTGACGGTGATGTCCACACTCTCAGGGGCCTGCCACACCACCATGCCCCTGTAGGGGTTCTTGATACCCGGCTGCCAGCCATGCAACTGGAGAGGAGAGGGGAGGAGAGGAGAGGAGAGGAGAGGAGAGGAGAGGATAAACAGAAGAGGGGAGGAGAGGAGAAGGGAAGAGAGGAGAGGAGAGGAGAGGAGAGCAGAGGAGACAGTAGGGCAGACAAGAGCAGAGGGATAAAGGAGAGAGGGATGAGGGGCAATGCAGGACAGAGATATATAATAAAGTCTTTAATCTAGTTTGCAGGGACACAGAGTGACCACACTTTATTTAGGGGGTCGGCAACAGTCACAGGAGGGTCGGGTGTCACCTCCCGCAGTGACACATCATTATGTTTGGATTGAATTCAGGACGGGAAAAGCCTCTGTATTGATCACCATGATAGCACGGGATATGTGACGAGAGTTTTGGACTGAGATCACAAAGGTGTTATGGAGTGTATGGAGTGAATAACGCAAGACCCCACAACACGTTTTACACTCAGAGTATGAACTGCAGCCCTCTGGCAGACGATACAGAGTCCCAGTAAAAAAACATAAAAAGGTTTCACGACCAATTTTATTTCCTCCCTATGTCTGTTAACCTACTGAATTCAGACTGCCAACTGAGGTTTTCATCTGGTCATGCTATGTTATGGATATACTACACATGTTCATATGTATAGGGATACATTAATTATGTACTTAATCCAGTAAGGCATGACCCATGTTATAAATAAGCTGTTACCAGAATGGCAATGGCCACGTTGTAATGTTTTACTAAACATTGTACACTGTCATAGTGGTGCAGTACTAGGGTAGTAAATGTTTTTAGTGCGCTGCGCCACAGCGGCCCCAGCCATCTTGAATCTTGAGTGGCCATAAGCAACAATGACTGGCTGGCCAAGGACAAGAAAAGTACCCACTGGATACAGACTGACTTAAATCAAAACTGTTCAGCACAAAACAAGAACACACTGGCCATGCACAAGAAAATAGAAATCAATCTTTCAGATCTGAACGCCATCAAACTCAAGAGCCTAGTTTAGACACATCAACTACCCAAAGTGTGCTATGAGTCTCATGATTTGTAGGCATGTAGCCTAAACATCATCAACCAAACCCACCATCCAGAATTTTGAGCAGATACAAACATCACGTCAAACATCAACATTCCTGACATTGCAGACTATGACACTAATGCAATCTCATGCTCCAGTTTTAGACTAAAGGGGAGTTCCCCACGGGTCTGAGAGATCATGTCACGTTAGGAATGGTGTCTAAGATAACAGGTTGTGTGTCTGCAGGGCAAATGCAAGACAGTGATGCTGACCAGAGCTGTAAATTCCTGCCATAGAGAAAGTCAAAACCCTGCCATGTTTTCCTGGTGACATCACAGGTGACGTCGCTGAGTAGCTGATATGCCTGTCTTGAGTGTTTGTGCTTGATCCCCTTTGTACAGAGCCTCTGTTATAATCTGACTGTCGCCAAAATTATAATGACCAAGTGTCATTCTGTTACTCAAGGCTCTCTGTAATGTCTTAGCAATGTTGTTATGATGTGGTTGAGCCTTTTCAGCAAAAAGTGAACAGGACCACCTGCAGACCCATCTTACAATCATCTGACTTTAAGCTATTTGGATCAAATTGGCGGCAGGGCTTTGACTTTCTGAACCCGGATTGACACCACTGATGCTAACTAACGGTGGTTCTCCCACCATACTCCCCCACTGATGTTCAGGGTGTTCTGAACTGTGATGCAAGTCACATGTTTTGTCTATATAATCACATTCAGTTCGGTCAGACAAGCTAGCCATGTGATGACGGTTATAGACATGAAACCTGCCTGATAGCATGATAAACTGAAACTCTTGAGGGCAGGCAAAGTTCAAGTTTTGTCAGAGGACGCGCTGAACTTCTTGGAAAAAATTAATGACTTTGGGTGTGCGCAAAAAGGTATCAACTTAAAGAAGAAAATTCCCACTCACAAACTCGCGTTTCAACGTACCACGGACTGATGAAGGCTTGATAGCCGAAACGCGTTTGCTTGTGGACATGGTGGTAATCCATAAATAAATAATGAGACGTAGTTTGTGAGTGCGGATTTTTCTTCTTCAGGCAAAGTTCAACCTTCAATCTTGAGGTTCATTTCATTCAGCATTGGGCCTGGGTCAATAGGCCTATTCGTCAGGCTTACCTTTGAGCAATTGCGCCGGTTTCTTCTGGTCCAAACCACTCTTAGCTTGTCTGGTTGCCTGCAATGACAAAATACAACAGTTGACAGTAGATTATTGAGTTACCAATGAAGTCAAGGGCATCTCAAGGGCATCCCAAACACAAATGTCTGGCTAGAGTGACACCAACGGAAGAGTACAGACGTATGACGCTGAAGTGTGACGGCTGAAACAACTGAGAGATAAATCATGCTATAAAAAAGCTTTGTGCAAATCAGCTCAGGTTTACGATTTGTTGTGATATGAAATCAGCCACCTGACAAGAAGATTGAAAATCTGACTTGCTGCCAAGACTCTCAGCTAATTTTGGAAATTGTAACAAGAAGGTAGGCCAGCTACAATGGCATTGCAGTACAGTAGTGAAGGTTACGGACACACCAAATGGCCTTTACCGAGGATTAGGGTAACACTATGCAGTCGTCCTCCATGGTTCCCCTTCAGGGGTAACAAGACTCTCGTCAGATGAATGGGTTCCGCCGGTTACATACCACCATTCAGACATACCTCCATTCCGACATTGAAATTTTATTGCAGGAACCATTTTTCCAGTTTGCAGGAACTGTTTTTCAAAGATCTCAGACCCTACCTTTTAGGGCATTTGGACCGTGACAAAATTATACACTAATCCTGTAATTGCGCTGTCACTCTCTCCACTTTCTGCTCGTGTCGCAACATTGTTGCACATGTCAATAGAGTAAGAACGTTGTTCACGCGCCTTTAAGTACTTGATAGTTGCAACAATGTTTAAATGACTCGGAATGGCTCGGAATGGCAATCAAATACTGTCGGAAAGGCTGTATGTAGGAATGGTGGTTGTCCCCGGTTACGCCTTGCTCTAGAAACATAATGTAACCTACGTCTGCAACTATGTCTGCGAAAGTGTGGTTTTATCATAAAACCATTGCACATGATTGGAGAAACCACTTGCCTTACATGCAACTTTAACTACTCAAAAATTAAAAAATACAGATATTATTGTGAATGTCGACAAGTGAATAAGTGCTGTTGCTAACCAGTTAGCAGCTTAGTAGGTTGCCTATGGGAAATTGCATTGCAACCAAGTAAGTAAATTACTTAGTAAGCAATGACTCTGTTGAGAAACGCACTGTAATTTCCCTAAATTCACACATTAGAGACATGGCCTACTCTCTTGAATCTAATAAATGTTAAAGGCAATGGAGAATGGTGACGCAAATTCAGAAGTGCCTCTCACTGTTACAAGTTGACAGCTCACTAAAATGATTTGTTGATTATTACCTTGCCCCCGGAGGGAGATGGGATGGGTATTGATAGGCTACTGTGTCTATTTGGCTGTCTGTCTGTTTGTTTGTTTGTCCGTATTCAGTGTTTTGGGTCATTATGTCCAAGGTGGTGGCAAACACACAAAATCATGTGCTTCTAGCATTAGCCAGGCAGCCAGGTTATCATCTCTGATTGTGTTGTAATTTTCTTCATGACATGAAAAGCAGGACAAATGGGAAGTCAGAGGATACAGGGTCATTAGTCATGATGACACCCTGGTATTTTTCTGAGCACAAGATAAATGACGCTTTGACGAACAAAACATGTTCAAACCAAAGTCTTCTATGAATCACATCCGAGAAACACACCTTGACTGCTGACACGAAATCAACCATCAGACAAGCTAATGATCAGCTGGTAGCAACTTGATGGATGGTGATTGGTTAAATTCCCCTCCGGGCTGTTGTAGATTGGACACAAGTAGTGACAGGTTAGAGGCTCTTCAATGATCAACGACTGCAGCTACCTGGACGATTTGGTCATTTCTGGTGTAAAGTTATGGATAAGGGACCCAACTCTGATACTGTTGTGTGTCCCCTATGCCACCATATGGTTCTGTTCTTTGTGGTCTTACTTTTGTCTGCTCAAGAAAAAGTCACAGAATTGATTTCTGTCTCTTGATAGATGATAGTCATGATAATCATCTGTAGCTGTACCTCCAGTGATCAAGTGCTGCCTAGTTCCGGAAACCCCAAAACTGACAACAAAAGCGGAAACTAAGGCCGTTAAGATATTGAATCGAATTGAGAAATCGCGATTCACAGTCACGATACTGTATGTACCCTTCAGTCCAGAAAACAACTACATGATATAATGTGATAGTGCTTCCAAACTTCAAATCATCAGTATTTGTACACATCCTTTTTATTATTAGTAGGCTTGTAATCTATTCTACCTGTAAACTATCATAGTTTTTACATATCATTTTCTTTTACAATCTTGGAAAATGTGAAGAAAAAGCTAATTAATTCATTAAAAAAAAAAGCCTAAATTTAAAAAATCGTGGGGTGTATCCAGTCAAAAATCGTGATATAATCGCAATCGTGAACCGAATCGTGAGTTGAGTGTAACGTTACAGCCCTAGCGGAAACATACTCAATCTCTAAAAGCCCAGCTGTTTACACACAACATAGTTATCACAGTCTGCCCTTGTATAGGACAAAGTGTAGAATGTTAAGTGCACAATGACTTGCAGCATGTAGT
>NC_085877.1:21269254-21361754 GCF_034702125.1 Engraulis encrasicolus | reverse complement strand
TATTTAATGGGCACTATAAAAAGAATCAGTAAGTGCAATGCAAGTGATGTGTGCTTCTTTCTCAAAAGGAAAACCCATTATATTTTAGATAATCATATCATATTGTATCATATAATTATACCGACAATGTATTGAATTTAAAAAAACATGCTTCTAAAATAATTAAGGTACATTTTCATTTATTTATAACTTAATAACTACCCTTTTATGAATAGTAAGGGGAAACCAATGGCCAAAAACAGCCAAAAATGAGTGAGCTGGGCAGACCAGAATGAACATTCTAAAAGGCTTTATTCTTGAGATTCACACCAACTCCTTTATTGCCATGACAACATCCCATAGAATGTTTACCTTAGAACTCCAGAATAGAATTTTCAAACTAGAATCTTCAGTAATTTAGCAAAGATCAGCTCAGTCTAACTTGAGACACCAAAGAGAACAGCTGCTTTTTAACCATGAGACTTCAAGATTTTTTCCGCTGCTGCCTACCTGCTCCTAGAGAGGACTTTGATGATGATCAGAGAGACTCATCAAGGAGCACTACGGAAGACAACAGCAACAAGAAGAAATCTGGAAAAGGAATTTGGAAGAGACTTGCTAAACCAAGCAAGAAAAAACTCAGAAAAGAGGCCAAGCAACTGAGAAATCAAATGGCCGACAGAAAGAGGAGGGAGGTCCATGTGATGGACATTATATCTGAATATGAAGAACCCACAAAGGCCCCACGTCCACGTCCAGTGAAGTGGGAGACACTTTATGAGAATGAAGAGGACATCAAAATTGACAACATGGTCATCCACAAGTCCTGGGTCCATGCTACCCAGCACAGCAGGGATGCTACTGGCCCAGCAGTTATACACGTTGGGATGTCTGAGGGAGAGGCAGCCCAGGTCAAGGCTGATATTCCGCTGAGTATCAGCCTACTGGAGTCTGTCTATGCCAACTTGTCCTGTAAGTATTATGTGATCTATGTCC
The DNA here is from genome assembly GCF_034702125.1 of Engraulis encrasicolus. Taxonomy (NCBI): domain Eukaryota; kingdom Metazoa; phylum Chordata; class Actinopteri; order Clupeiformes; family Engraulidae; genus Engraulis; species Engraulis encrasicolus. Next base: position 21,360,779 of record NC_085877.1, on the reverse strand, counting down.
TCAAGAAGTTACTCTAACTATTCCTCAAACTCCCTTTATATTATCTTAAAACTATTGTTACCTTTCAATTATTTACCGGTACATATAATTTGCTATCTTTATGAGCATGGAATACAACAAAATCATTCAACAAAATGATTACTTTAGATTAGATTAAGTTGGATAAAGCTTTACTGTGTTACACATGAAACAGAAAATTGTTTTCTGGCGTGACTCCAGTCATTCTCAGACATTAAATAAGAAACATTTTCTTTTCTTTTTTTTATTAACAGCGGGCATCGACATTGACCTACTCCGTCACCTGGAGCAACTCTCCAAGGATTTGTGCAAAAGAGACAACGGTAAGCTGAAAATATGTTGTTGTTGTTTTTTTTTATATAATAATAATAGTAATTGTACAGAACATTCAAACCTGTTTCTGATTTGATTTCATTAAATTATTTAATTTTTTTGGTTCAATGCCCATTGAATGAAGATTGCGTATAAAACTGTGATATTGTATATATACATTTGGACTGATTATAATGCTTATATCAGTAGATAATGAATAGATCCATAGATTTGGCTGACTGACTGATTGACTGATTGGATGCCCTCTCCCTTCCCTCGCCAGGCGGAGGTGATGAGCCTTCCCAGGCCAGTGAGAGCCTTGTGCTGGTTCCCAATGCTGGAGACCTAGAGCTGGTACAGAGGCCTCTGACCATGCATGAGGAGGAGGAGAAGAAGAAGAAGGGTCTTCTCTTGGAGGAGGAGAAGAAGGAGGGTGTTCTCTTTGAGGAGAAGAAGAAGAAGGGTCTTCTCTTGGAGGAGGAGAGGAGGCTGCGAATGCTGGCCTGCTTCCAACGAGGAGGACTGGCTGTTTTCAATACAGCAACAGCAGCAGCAGTCCAGATGAAATATATTCTGGCACTGCTGTTTAGTAATATTTTTGTAATAATGATGCATAAACTATACTTGTTCATCAATATTTAATAATACTTTTGATTTAGTGCACTAGTGAAATATTATATTTTTTAACATTTGCAACATTGATATTAAGTATTTTAATTTTAATACATTGTATTAATTATCTATCATGTTGTTGCTTGTTCTTTTTAATGTCTTAGTGTATGGAAACTGTCAACCAAATACACCTTCACCTAGGAGTACTCACATTTAACAACTTACAACCCACGGCCTAGTTTCCTTGTGTAGCAGTCTGATACATACCCATGACACACCAAATGCGCATGCGCGCGCGCACGCGCACGCGCACGTGCACACACACACACACACACACACACACACGCGCACATGCACTGTACGTATGTGTATGACCCCTTTAACCCACAGTCACACACAGACTTGAAAAAAAGAAAAGAAAAAAGAACTGACATGCTAGCTTCCTCATAAGCTCCATCATACTTCTGACGCTGTCCTGGAAGACCACATATTGCTAGGCACTCATAAATCACAAGTTCAACTTATTGCTTTTAATAGAAAGAGTTCCTCCTTCTCTGCCTCTCAGCCAACGACAAGATAGACAACACTCAGTTGCTAGGCAACGACACACCCACCCACCCACCAGTAAGTAAAAGGCACATGGCACGAAACGTTTAGTTTAGATTTAGTTTCAACATGCAGCTTGAACTGGAGTTTTTATGGGATCTTGTTCCTTGTTCCGATAGGCTGAAAGTCAGAAAGTAAGTGGTGAGGACGAGTTTGACGAGTAACTGATTACTGTACATGTACTCAGATTACCGTATTCAGATTACACATTTTGAGTAACTGTATGCCCTTACAGTTACTGCTTCAATAAGATGGTAATTAGAATACAGAGTAGCCAGAGGCACCAGTGCATGTGTTAAAGTGCATTGTCCTTGCACATTTTGATACCACTACACAAGGGGCAGGAAAAATCTGCCTGGTCAATGCAAACAATTATGCGTAATGCCAAATATATCAATATGTCAATGACATTTTATAAAGTCATCAAAAAGTGTTCAAAGTATTCAGGTTATTTTACTCAGATAGAGTAATGGATTACGTTCCAAACTACATTTTGAGCCACGTGCTCTGCAATTTGTAAGTCAATATGTTTTAAAAGTAATCTCCCCAACACTGGTGACAAGTGCGGGCCTATAGGGTGACTGCGCAGGGTGTCTCCCAAATGTCTGGCTCAAGTTGCAGGTCACGTAAAAAGCAGCTCCCGACTCGATACGTTTAAGAGACACATAAAATAACCAGACACAGACACAGACGTGGCCATCCAAACAACAGCTACACCCATACATATTATTTATATTAGGCAGGCTCAAATTTCCTCACGTTGATATATTGTCACCCTATTATATTGCGCACAGCATATGCTATATATCCTATAAACACACATGTAGTATAACAGTATGCCATAGAAGAAACACTCCATACGTCCAAGACATACAGAAAAATAAGCAGACACAGACACAGACGTGGCCATCCAAACAACAGCTACACCCATACATATTATTTATATTAGGCAGGCTCAAATTTCCTCATGTTGATATATTGTCCCTGTAGTATTACACACAGAATAGGCTATATATCCTATAAACACACATGTAGTATAACAGTATAGCAGTATCCTAAACTCATGTTGGTTGATGAATGGTTGACGATACAAACTGCTCTTATGGTAGCAGCAAGAAATGGGCTCAGTAAATGGGGGAGCAACAAAGATCAAAGTGACTGCAATATATGATTTATAGCAAAATGAGCACAGCTGTCACTAAGTCGCATCTACATTGACACAAATACACACATGAGCTGCAACACAGCAATCAAGCTCATAGACATGAATGGAGACATAGACATCCACAATCATGTGACTACCATATTATGTGCATATTTCTTTTTTACAAGTTTGGCTAAGATAAAAATAAATGTCCTATACCCCTGTGCTGCGATTGGTGTTATCTGAGTCTTTCTAGTGACACTCCTTCGTGACAATGACTTGGGGAAAGTCTTGGCTGCTAAAAATGTGTAAAAATGTGTATTGATGTGTGGCTTTGTGAGATAATAGCGTTTGGAGGTTGGGGTGCGCACTTCCACAAAGCAGTTATCCAGGTGCCAGACATAAAGTGGTAGACAGTGTGATGAAGTGGTCCGCACACTGGGCATTAGCTCCTAAAATATCAACTTTATTAAAGTTTATATGTTTATTGTCATTTGTCACATTTGTATTGTCATATTGTCACTAAGGAGTGACACTGGGCACACTGGGCAAAATATAAACTTTATAAATAAAGTTTAAATGTTTGGAGCTAATGCCCAGTGTGCGGACCACTTCATCACACTGGCTTTGTGAGATAACAAAATGACAATACTGGCTATCCCAACTCAAAGCTGCACAAGTCTTCCTTAGCGACCCACCCCCAGCTCCACCTTGTTGTGTATAACTAACACGGCAAATGCTACTCTTTGTCCTGTTGGGTGCTCTGTTCATTGGGGCCCAGTTGGCTCTCGAAATCTTCAATTGGGCAAGCATCCCCTAATGCTACTGCTGTGGTCCTCCCTGCACTCTGCTTTTTTCATAGTGCTCATGGAAATCAGGGGACTCCTCTGAACAGAGTCATACCGCCAAATGTAATCCATAACTTATTCAATTGAGAAATTGCATTCAGAGTCGTATTCATGTCTCGTGTTCCTTGACGTTAATGCACTTGACCTGACAGAAATAAAGTTGGCAGTGTAAAGGTTAGCATAGCGGCCTTTAGCAAGCCGCTAAAGAGGTCTCTGATGGTGTATGATGTGACCCGGTAGAGTTCTGGTTGCAGGGCTCAGGTTGCAGACGGCCTTATGGCAGCTGTGTGTTTCAGGACAGGAGGGTGGCGTGTGTGTGTGTGTGTGTGTGTGTGTGTGTGTGTGTGTGTGTGTGTGTGTGTTAGGTCAGTGAGTCCCTTACTGGATGCCGGGACCCCTCGGGGGGTCGCGGACGTACTGAAGGGGCGTTGCGGAGAAAAGGGATATATCATAACAACAGGAAATCCACAGTTAAACACCTAACATAGATCAATAATTTGGTTAGCAACAGTATTCACTGATTAGTAGATGTATTTGCTGTCCTGCAATGTCCTGATTTCTATGCAACATTGGCATAGACAATTTTTTTGTCCATTAATGTTACTAGATTTTCCATTGACAGTTTGTTGCTAATCTTGCTAGAAATCCATTGCTAGGCTAAGACTATGGTGGCGGGTGTGGGGTAGCAAAAATATTCTTAAGACCAAAAGGGGGTCCCAGCTGAAAAAGTTTGGGAACCACTGGTCTAGGTTGACAGTTTGGAAGTGTGTGTGTGTGTGTGTGTGTGTGTGTGTGTGTGTGTGTGTGTGTGTGTGTGTGTGTGTGTGCGTGTGCGTGTGTGTGTGCGTGTGTGTGTGTGTGTGTGTGTGTGTGTGTGTGTGTGTGTGTGTGTGGGGGGGGTGGGGTTGGTTGCCACCACAGAGTGACTGTAAGAGCAAGTGTTGAAGCGCGTGAGTGAGGGGTGAGGGGGGACGACAGCGAGAGGATAGAAATAGCTTCGGCCAATGGCCCACTAAAGTTACTGACTGCTCAGAACTGGGGCTTGGAGACCAATATAGTATAGGGTAGGCCTAGTAGACCAATATCCCCAGCGCACACCGGTCCTTACGCCTGTATTTTTACGGTTTTACTCACAGCATTTCGGTCCCTCAGATCTTCTTCAGGAAAGCGTACACATAGCCTACTATTTCAACAAGTGAAAAAGGTCGGAACAACCAAAAATGCCAGTGTAATAGATGACGTCTACTGTCTATTAATTCGAATCATTAGTTACCAGAGTTGTGTTAAGTAGAAGTAGAAGTGCTCTTACAGATGGAATTACAACACTAGTGTTATGATATTAAATGGTTTAAAACATTGTAATATCATACTACTGGTGTAGTAATTATATGTGTCAGAGTACTTCTACCTCTGCATTACACAAATCGGTTGGTTGCATTCAACCCACCCATTCAAATTGGGGAGTGCAAAAGCATCCTACTGATGACTGATGAAGGGAGGAAAGGCTGTGGTGGTGGTGGTTGTGGTGGTGGTGGTGGTGGTGGTAGCTGTAGTGGTGGTGGTGGTGGTGGTCATGGTGGTGGTGGTGGTGGTGGTGGTAGCTGTAGTGGTGGTGGTAGCTGTAATGGTGGTGGTCATGGTGGTGGTGGTGATGGTGGTGGTGGTGGTGGTGGTCATGGTGGTGGTGGTGATGGTGGTGGTGGTGGTAGCTGTAGTGGTGGTGGTGGTGGTGAGAGAGCACGTACTTCAATTGAAGATGCTAAAGAGTGAAGCACACTGGCTATCTGTTGTATCTGTGACAGTGTATTAAAGTACAGTACTCCAAGCCAACAGTACAGTAAATCAAGCACAGATTCCAAGAATACAATCAGAACAAGGTCAACAGATCTACACAAACATTCCAAGCCGCAAACCAGTTTCTGAGCAGTGTTGCCAAATGTGTCTGATCAAATTCCGCCCAAATTGTGATCAGAAACCGTCTGGAGCCACTAAACTCCGCTCAATTTCAACAAATTGCATTGGTTTCTATGGGCATAAAACTGCACAAAAAAACGCAAAATGGCCGATTTTTCCCGTTTTTACCCGCAGACGGCCATCCCAAGTAGCACTGTGGCAACACTGTTTCTGAGGCACCCACTGATATAGTATCATACAGGGTCACATGTTTGCAACTGACAAGTACATGTAACATATCATAACCTTGAGAGGTGTATGTGTTACTGTAAGGTTTAACTTCAGCCAGAGCTGTACAAGAGAACAGAAACAGAAATGTGCAAGAAAAGGGCCAAAATATAACCATTCAGCAATGTCTGCTAAATAAGCCTCAGGACAAAGATTCAGCACTCATTCTGAAGTCGACACTGACTGAGAACTGTGACTGTGAATCCTTAACCAAAGCCACTAGTTGCCTGGAAGGTTACAGTGAAGGTTGCAGTGGATTCACTTTGCTGAAGGAGTGGCTGGCAGATGACGTAATGTGAATATCAGCAGTCATGCTGAAACAATGCTGCACATTAGCCCACGCTACACTGTTACAGCTGATCTATGTCCCCCTCTGTGTGTATTCGTCTTGTATGTTACTGTATACATGTGCTTATATAGGCTATGAACTGTACACTTTTGTCTATATTGATTGCTTAGGTATAATGTGCAGAATATGTGTACTGTTTATTTCCTGGCTATTGAATGTTATAGGGATGTATTCATGTATATGCCTATAAGTTGAAAGTTATAGGAATGTAAATGTATATCCATAAGTTGAAAGTTATAGGAATGTAAATGTATATCCATAAGTTGAAAGTTATTATAGGAATGTACGCCTACAAGTTGATATAAGACTTCAAAGAAGTCATAGAATTCCTTTTAGAATATACATAATACTTGTAAGAGTAGTATTTGGCCAATTCAATTGATTCCTATTGTGATCCAGATTCTGTATAGTTTAGTCCGATGGTATCCACAAGGGACAGTCAGTTATTCTGACCCACACAGCAACAGCTTCCAGTTTAGCTAGCAAGGGATCAGACCAGTGCCACTATGAGGGAACAAATATATCTATTTAGAGAGCCTACACATCTACCATACAGAAAATTGACTTGTTTAAAATTATTTCTATGTTAAATGTATGCCCCAATTGCCTATAAGTTCCTACCACACAGTCAAATGCCTCATATAATGTCTACCTGTGCAATACTCTGTAAGTGTACTTATCCAAATAAACTGATTCTGTGATGTAGCCTTTTACTGCAGATGCGGGCCTATTCACTGTTTGCTGAAAATACTCAACTACATTATAACAACACTTCTATGACATTACTGAGGGTCTTAAGTAACCGATTAAGACATAGTCATGACAATTTTGGTGAGAGTAAGGTTATAACAGGCTCTGCGTTAAGGGGTTAATACTGTGTGTGCTACTAGACATCAAGAGCCACTCAATTATTCTGACCCACACAGCAACAGCTTCCAGTTTAGCCAGCTAGGGATCAGATCAGCGGCACTATGGGGGAACAAATCCCTTAGTCACCAGTGAGACACATCAGAGGGATGCCATGCCATGACAGCCACGACACCACACCACACAGCAGCTGAGCATGTGTCACCAGGGTGTCACCAGCGTGTCCAGTGCATGGTCACTCAGAGAACGGACATGTCATGGCCTGGCCTACATCAGTTCTAGCAGAAGTAGCCTTTACCCCCACCGACGCATACAACACGCGCATACACACACACACACACACACACACACACACACACACACACACACACACACACACACACACACACACACACACACACACACACACACACACACACACACACACACATAGAACTAACACTGTGGCACCAGTGACACATACACAAATGATACATAAAATGACGTATGTAAGTATATGACACACTGACACAACATTTATACAGTAGCGGCGCACCATGATTGCCTAAACACACACACACACACACACACACACACACACACACACACACACACACACACACACACACACACACACACACACACACACACACACACACAAACACAGCACGGCACTCTGCCCTTCAGCCTTCAGAAAGCCGCCAACGCCAATATTAGCCATCGTGCCGACCGGGACAGCCAGCCAGCTCATGCTACACTACAGTAGTGGTTCTCAACCTTTTTTGAACAAACGCCCCCTTGGCCTCATCATCAGCCTGACAATGCCCCCCATAGTATTGAAAAATTACTGTAAATGGACTAATGCCCCCCAATGGCAACTAAGCAACGCCCCCTTTCAGCTGCACCCTTCTCAACACCCCCATTGATCTCCCCAACGGCTCCCCCCCGGGGGACTGTACCGGCCCCGTTGAGAAACACTATGCTACAGTATGATCCTATGGCCCCCACGTGTCACTGGAGGGGGGGAGGGGGGCGTCACATTCTCAAAAGGTCAAAGGGCAGGCTGTGACTGCACTGACCACTTCCAGGAACACTTGGCGGGGGCTGTAGAGTGTGTGTACGTGTGTGTGTGTGTGCGTATGTGCATGCATGCGTACGTGCGTGTTTGAACACACTTCTAACGCTCCCACAAGAAGTCAAATTGCAAACAATTAAACAGTTTTGCTGTGTGTGTGTGTGTGTGTGTGTGTGTGTGTGTGTGTGTGTGTGTGTGTGTGTGTGTGTGTGTGTGTGTGTGTGTGTGTGTGTGTGTGTGTGTGTGTGTGTGTGTGCGTGCGTGTGTGCCTGCGTGCGTGAACACTCTTCTAAACGCTCCCACAACAAGTCAAGTTGCTTACAATTAAACTCTTTTGCTTTATGGAGTCTGAGGGCAGCTCTTTGTGAAATTAGCTGAGGGAGCATATCATATCCTGACGCATGGTGAATATTGTGGCCCGCTTGCCTGTTCGGACACATGGCTCTACCTCACAGACAGTCAACTTCCTTTTCTAGGCAGGATCAAGTTAGCGCAGCTCTGGGCCATCCAACAAGTCGAGTCAGATGAGGCAACGTGAATCATTTCAGGAACAGTCCACCCTTTTTTGATTTTCACATATTTGCAGTATTTCCAACTTATAACACATGAATACAAGTATGCATGTAATTTTGTTCTCAGAGTGTTCAGTACTTAGATTTTTTAGTATTATAATTATTAGCATAGCTTAGTAGGCCTGTAATCAATGGAGGTCCATGGTACCGTACCATTAGTATCAAGCCACAAGTGATCACTGGACTATTAAACTAGGCAGTGCAAACACAAATGTGTAGAGAAAAAATCCTATGTATTCTCATATTTGACCAAGGCTTCACTACATACAAGCAATTTCCTGAAATGAGGAGGACTGTTCCTTTAAGGAGGCTTGGGATAGGAACGTTGCAATATCAAATCCTACCCTTATCAGAAGGGAGAATGCACACGGACTCGGTGGAGCACTGTAATAATCGTTGAAAAGACTTCAAAACCACAATACTACTACACTACCATGAAATTCGTCAGTAATACATTACAACTTGTTCATTGCTATTCTCGTAGCAGCAAATTCATAACAGGGTGGCCCTTGCCTAAGCCAATAGCTCCGAGTAAGAAGTGCCTCAGTCTCTCCACATCATGTTTCCACCTGATCAATCTCTATCACAGTAGCTGAGGCCTGCCATTCCACATTTCACACATTCCTTCAGCCGGCAGGGCCGGATCAATGCACAGGCTTGCTATGGCTGCAGCCCAGGGCCCCCCACCGGCCAGGGGGGCCCCAATTGGTCAAAACTGAAAAATTGCAGAATTATAACAAGATGCAATATTGAAAAGTCATCTGTCATGGTGAGTACCGTTGGTAGACGTGTTGTCCCTAATTCCTAGCTTGTACTTATGATACCGTCCCTTTAAATTTGACACAACATTTGCTTTCCAGGGGGCCAAGCATCAACTTGTAGCCTAGGGGCCCCAGGCCATCTTAATCCGGCCCTGCCAACCGGCTAACATAAACCAGCACGTCAAAACATACTGCCAGCCAGGCTAATGCTGCTGCTGCTGCTAGCGTCTCTGTCTCTGCTTATGTAACCAAGAGTTGCCAAATGAGACGGATGATTTATAGCCCAAACAATGCTCACAACCCACCTGGAAGCACTAAATCCCGCCCAATTTGAACTAAATCTTATTCATTTCTATGGCCACAAATCTGTCAGAAAAACCCGCTCAGGTGCCCTTTTTTACACATCCTAATCAGCCTAATCTGGCAACACCCTTATCAGTAGTGAAACCGCCCCATCTGGCAACACTGTATGTAACTATGATCGATAGAAGGGGGCCACCAGTGTGGTGTATTTGTTGTGGAAGTCACTAGCTCTAGTCGAGACATGCCTCCATTCATGTGCATGTGTGCGACGATCACAGGCACAAATATGAACACAGACACACACAGACACAGATAGACACACACACACACACACACACACACACACACACACACACACACACACACACACACACACACACACACACACACACACACACACACACACACACACACACACACACACACACACACACACACACACACACACAGAATCAGCACTCTCACTTACCAAGTGAACACCTCTGTGTTGGCTGTAAGACACACATTGCGCAACTGCAATGCAACGCCAAGAGAAAGGCATAAACAACAGAGATCTCAAGTCTCCCGCTGCGACCTCCAGTCCGGGAGTCTCCCACCACATTTGAAATGCGACTCTAGCACCGCATGACGCCCACAACAACATAATACAAACTCTCATAAGTGGCTCCTCTATCAAGCAGATTAAGCTTGACACACACAGGATCAAGTTAGTGCGGCTGGGAAGTTAAACGTCAGTCAGGTGTGAAGCAACATGAATCATTTTAGGAACGGTCCACCCTTTTTTGATTTTTACATATAGCAGTATTTCCAAGGATTAAGCTTACACATGTCTATGCATATAATTTTCTTCCAACACATTTGAAATGTGACTCTTGCACCACACGACGCCCACAACATAATACAAACTCTCGACACAGTAAGGCTCCTCTATCAAACAGATTGAGCTTGACACTCTCTGTATCGTATTGCATTCTGGCTAATCCACAGAGGCATCTATAGACTCAGCATCTCCAGCTGCCATGTCCATATGTGCAGAGGAGTCAAAACTAAAAGTTAAAGTAAAAGAAGAAACACTGATTCCTTCCAACACAAGTAGCTTATCTGAGTAATAACCAGCAGACCTGTCTACTTGTCTTACGATCCGCTGACTGGTTGCACTGGTTGGATCAAAGTTGTGGCGGGCTCCTGTTAGGTTTTCAGTAACAACACAGTCTATCTACCTCATTAAGTATAATGGAGTAAATGGTGTAACAGCTATGTAATACTGTCTGCCAGTGTTGTACTTACATCATGAATTTACTTTTACTTTTGACACTTCTGCATATGTGTAGCATAAATAAAATATAGCCCTGCGACAATTTGTGCAGCGTTAATTAAACACTAAGAGAGTAAGACCAGCCATCGCTCAGCCGTGACCTAATGGTTAGAGAGGTGGTCTTAAGATCAGAGGATTGCAGGTTTGAATGCCACCCCTACCTCTCCCTACACCGCCATCCACGGCTGAAGTACCCTTCAACAAGGAACATTGCTCAAGGGACTAGAACCAATACCCTGTATATATACAGTAACTGTAAGTCGTATTGGTAAAATGTGACAGCTAAGTGCAATACAATGTAATGTAATGTAAACACCAACAAAAATAGCGTTACATTTATGTTGCTAAACTGTTGAACATGGCAAAATATGTCCACATTGGTAATAGACACAAGAGCTTTTATTGAGCCAAAATTCGGCCCCTGCTGTATGCAACACATGTGATAGCTCTTAACCTTTAAGAGTGTGGGCTTTTGAGCATTCTATAAAAATAATGTGTTCTATAACAATGTAAGATTCTACAATTCCATATTGTATTGAATGACGCCCAGAATTCTATAGAACTTTCACTGCCCGAACATTCCCGTCACACCGGTGTGACGGTACACTGGGTTCTGAAGAGCCATCAAGGCGATGCATATCATACAGGCCTTGTGTCCCTTTAATGTCATTACAGCAAATGACATGACATTTAGTAGCTAACATTCTTATCCAGGGCAATGTGTACAGTAAAGTGAATTAGGCACAGGGGGAAGTCCCTCTCTGTGTAATGGTGGGGTTATGTTATGAGGCCCTCTGCTCAAGGACACTTCAGCCACAGAGGAGGGAGGTTGCAGGCAGGAGAATACTGCACTGATGTCCAATCTCTCTCTATCTCTCTCTCTTTCTGTCTCTCAACCACACACATACACGTGCGCACACCACACGCACATGCACACTCACATGCACACACGCGCACACATGCGCACGCGTGCACACACACGCACGCACGCACTCACACACACTCACTCACACTCACACACACACACACACACACACACACACACACACACACACACACACACACACACACACACACACACACACACACACACACACACACACACACACACACACACACACAATATTCCTCCTGGCGCAGCACAGGGATCGAACCAGTCCAGTGCCTCAGTCTAGGATCAATACAGATGTGCTCTCTTGCATATTCGTTTATAATCTCCCTACATCTCCAGCAGGGGCCATAAAACAACAAAACATTTAAACACGTTTGATGCAAATCCAATATGGATGTCTGACGCTGTAAGTCAGTGAGGCAGACTGCTGTAAGAGGCCCCATGAGATGGATGTGTAGGCCGGGGAGTAGTGGGCGGAGGTGCACCTCTGCTATGGAGCTCTGAGACTAGGTGTGTGTACACAGTCAGTGTGTTAGTGTGTATTTGAGTGTGCGTGCGTGCGTACGTGCGTGCCTGCCTGCGTCCGTGCGTATGTGTGTGCATACTGTATTTTATATACTGTATTTTTTCATGCGTGTCTGTCTGTGTAAGAATGTGCGCATTAATATACTACATTTGCACTGCATGTGTGTGTGTGTGTGTGTGTGTGTGCGCGTGTGTGCGTGTGTGGTTGTGTGTGTGTGCATAGTGCGTACATACGTGTGTATATATCAGTGTGTGTGTGTGTGTGTATGTGTGCACTGCATACTGTATTTGTATAGTCCGCACATGCATGTGTGTGTGTGTGTGTGTGTGTGTGTGTGTGTGTGTGTGTGTGTGTGTGTGTGTGTGTGTGTGTGTGTGTGTGTGTGTGTGTGTGTGTGTGTGTGTGTGTTTGTGTGTGTTTGTGCGTGCGTGCGTGTGTGCGTGCGTGTGTAAGAGCTTGTGTTGTTGTTGGTGCTAGAGACAGCACGTGTCGCTACGCCTTGCATGAATAATGCTGATGGAATTGAAGGCGACTCCCACCACAGGGTGTCTGCCAAGGCCATGATGGTCAGGGGCGGATTATGTTTCCATGGGCCCCTGGGCCAGACAACAAGAAAGGGCCCCCTTAATGGTTGCTACTAGCATACAAAACTATTCATGATTTTAGGCCAGATGTGGATGTCTATGTTGGGATATGGGGGTATGAGGGTAGTGAGGGCGGTCAGGGCCGGACCTATAAACAGGGCGCGCAGGGCGCTTACCGCAGGGCCCTCCCATACTGGTGGTGGGGGCCCTATTGTAACCTTGGTAGACTGTATGGGGGGCCCTATAAGTAGTGCCAACCGTCCCTTGAAATACCGAATAGTATTTATAAACAAAAGTGCGTTTCCGTATTGAGCTGAAAAGGGATGCAATTTGACTAAAATGCCGGAAATGCAGGTTATTGCATCTAAGAAAAAAAACAATTCTAGCGGAGGACACCCACACCCTCAAGAAAATGATGTGTCCCTTAGTTTTTTCCCCAGGGATTTGGCAAGTGCCTTGCTCTAGGGCCCTGTAGGCCATTGTTCTGCTTTGAGGAGGACAAGAAGGAGGAGAGCACACACACACCACACAGCAATGGTTGACCTCTACAGTACTAAGATCTGGGTGAAGGGGGAACAACAACCGCGTAGCAGCCGCCGCAGCAGCAGCACAGCATGTAGTTAGTAGATAGATAGTAGAACATGCATGCATGCTGTTCTGGCAGAGAGAGGGGCTGTTCTGGACAGGAAGCAGGTTGTTAGCACACATCATGGGAGTGTAACAAGCTGTCCTTTGTGAGGGGTGGGAGTCTGTGTGTGCAGCGGTGCTGTGGTGTTTGTGCGTGGGGGGGTGGTTAAGTGGTGTGTGTGTGTGTGTGTGTGTGTGTGTGTGTGTGTGTGTGTGTGTGTGTGTGTGTGTGTGTGTGTGTGTGTGTGTGTGTGTGTGTGTGTGTGTGTGTGTGTGTGTGTGTGTGTGTGTAAGAGAGAGAGTGTGTTTGTGAACGAGATGTTTATAAAGAGAGAAGAAGAGAAGGACAGATTTTCTACAAACCTCTATATCTAAGCATGTTGACACTTTGTAGCTACGCCTCTTAGTGACTGAGTTTATGTGACTCAGGGGCAAAAGAAGGCATGTGCGTGTGTGTGCGTGTGCGCGCGCGCGCGTGTGTGTGAGTGTGTGTGTGTGTGTATGTATGTGTGCATGTGCATGTGCATGTGCCTGTGCGCATGCGTGACTGTGTTCACGCACCTGTGTGTTTGTGTGTGTGTGAGTGTGTGTGTGTGTGTGCGTGTGTGTGCATGCACGCATGTGTGCGCAGATGCACTATGTAAGTAGTCACTGTGCCTACTGCATGTGTGTGTGTGTGTGTGTGTGTGTGTGTGTGTGTGTGTGTGTGTGTATGTATGTGTGTGTGCATGTGCATGTGCATGTGCCTGTGCGCATGCGTGACTGTGTTCACGCACCTGTGTGTTTGTGTGTGTGTGAGTGTGTGTGTGTGTGTGTGCATGCACGCATGTGTGCGCAGATGCACTATGTAAGTAGTCACTGTGCCTACTGCATGTGTGTAGTGCAGTCAGTGCATTGCATGTGTGCAGGCATGTGGGTGCTGCATCCATCCACGTGCTGGTCGCTTGCTTGTGTTTCTCAGTGGCATCTTAGTCCGCTTGACTGCACTCCACTCCTCTCAGTGAGTCAGCACAGCAGCATCTGCCGTACAAGCCCATGATGATGCGGACCTTCCTACCTCAGCCTCTTACATCATCATCACCAGGGAGGCAGGCAGGGACTGTGACAAAGGGGTCAGTTGCTTTTTTTGTAGAGAGAGTGCGCTCAACTCCCAAATGTTTCTTACAAAGTCTTCGGGTGCGAGCAAACAGCAAAGTTCATGTTTAGTTAAAAAAAAATGAAAAATGAAGTTCTTACAGTTTTAATACTGGGACAGACAGACGTTTCAGCCTAAGCCTTCTTCAGCGCCTTAGGGGGTCAGTTGCCCCAGGCCCAGGGAGAGATGGGGCCCGAAGTGGGTTTTCATTAATCATTACATTAACCATGTATGGTCCTGCCGTGGCCTAATGGTAGGGCACTGGCTAACTACGCCGGCGAACCCAGGTCGATTCCTGCCCGGGTCATTTGCCAATCCTTCCCTGTCTCGCTCTCTTCACTCATTTCCTGTCTCTCCTTAACTATCCTGTCAGAAATAAAGGCAAAAGCCCTAAAAAAAATGTTTTGTTGTTTTTTTTTAAATCATTACATTGTATGTATTGGATGGGGGGACTCTTTCAGATGACTTTGTCCTGGGGCCGGAATAAGCTGTCAGCAGCCCTGATTATCACAGCACATCACCTCACATCACATCCAGGGTTTCCCTCCTCCAGCACTTTAAACATTATTTGATCAAAGCCTCTGTTAAGTGATGACTTCATTGTCAAGTCTTAATCTGTTACTTAAGGCTCTTGTTAAGGTTATAGCAGCAGCATCCACTATGCTCCACCTCTTACATCATTACTGCCCATCACATCCAACAACACATGACGTCAGCAGGAAGATGTGACGATGGCCTTCACCAAACAAAACACTGACTCAGCAGATGACAATGACAAACACAAACAACCACTATAAAAACACAACATAACATGTGGCTTATAGACAAGCATGGTCCATTCTTTAAGTACAAAACAATGAAGCCACAAAGATATGACTTAGGAAAAATGACAACGACATACAAACGACAACCACTACAATGACCACATCAGAAAGACCAGGCTCTCTTACACCTTCCACCCAATCATTATAATTCCCCTTCATATGGAGAAAAAAGACAAGCACATCACATCACATCTCAATTCAACAGACATGAAGTTGCTATAGTCGACATGACAAGGACAAAATGACTATGATATAC
Source organism: Engraulis encrasicolus (assembly GCF_034702125.1). Classification (NCBI taxonomy): domain Eukaryota; kingdom Metazoa; phylum Chordata; class Actinopteri; order Clupeiformes; family Engraulidae; genus Engraulis; species Engraulis encrasicolus. The sequence continues at coordinate 21,344,993 of NC_085877.1, read as the reverse complement.
AAACAACAACATCAGGGTGTGTCAAACCACCCATGGAAGCCAGTTATTATAATACCTCATATGCCACATGGCTAAACACACTATCCCACTGTAAAATTAAAATCCCTAGGAGGACATGAGAATGCAAGTCAACACTCTATCACACACAGTGGCGGAAGAATTGCACAAGGAGCCCCGGCAAAAGCTCAGATAGGGCCCCCCATACGGTCTGCCAAGCTCATAATAGCCCCCCCCACCCCGCATATATCAGGGCCCTGGGCCCAGGGGCAAATGACCTGCTTCCCCCCATAAAGCTTTGCTGCCCCTGCTACCACATCTATCACATCAGGCTGTCTCGGTGTCAGCCACAGCCATGGTAATACTTTATAAGCCCAAGACAATTGCAATTTTTCTTTGATATTAGAATGCACAAGTGGCCAGCACCTTAAAAACCTACACTGGTGTCAATAGCCTACTTTCTTTTTTTCTAAAAATCATGTATATTCCCACCACAGCAGAAAGTTGCCAGCGAGACTTGAGCCTACAAAAATACCAAGGAGCGACAACAAAATCTTGCAACAGCGAGCAAGGTGGTTACAACATGGTAAGTAATGATAAACGAACCTGCCATGGTTGAAAAGGAATAGGACAGCTGCCGTTAAGTGATACTTGGACGTGACAAATACATTGGCGGAATATTTCAAGTGTCAAGATTGAAAGGAAAAGTTCATAGACATCAACAGGGCATTCTATGACTACTATCATATTACGTTGTCTCATGACGCCCAGGAAGCACGTGAACGCAAATTGTCAATGACCATTTAGACAGTAAAACTTGCTCAAACGGGTAAACTGAACTCATTTTTCATTTTCACACGGCTTCCAATGAAACCATTGTTCTCCAACGATATAAGATATAGCAGCCAGCCAGGCCAAGTTTGATAAGCTACTATAGCACTGATGCTGTCTCGGTGCCACTTCCTTGTGGCGACTGGCGATGACTTTGGCACCGAGATGAGACAGACTGTACAGGTTGCCTTTGATGGGTGAACTCTCAAGTCGACTTTCCCGACAAAATATGTGAAAATGGCAACATCTATTGAACGTAATGTTGTAATTGATTCCCTCCTGAAGTTGACAACCACCTCCCGCATCAGCGTGCGAATTAAGCACCATAGACCACCATGCGTAAAGGTGATATTTACGACATAGGCAAAAAATAGACTATAGTCTACCAGTCGATAAGAGGGGAAACTACGTCTGTATGGTTGTTTCAATCAGTTAATAGTGACTTGTATGGTGTGTTCTCTCAGAAATAACCTACCATTTGTTCGTGCATTCAACCACCAGTTCCTGGTAAGTCGCAGCGAATTGAAACTTCGAAGCCCTCTTCCCGACTCGCTGAAGTCTTTTCCAAACCGATGTCATGACTGCTGCCGATTCTTATTATTTTCACGGACACCCGGCGGTGCAAGTCATGGCACGGGCGAAGTCAGTCAGTTTAGCCCTGGAACAGCCAGTGCCTTTTGGGTGTCCCCCCTTCTGGAACTACAAGATTCCACTGGCAACAGCGGCGCGAGCAGTCCGTACAACGCAGTTGAGTTTTCTCGTATAGTCGCTAGTCGTGTAGTTCTGTTCTAGTAACGCATGTCAAGCAGTCGAGACGGTGCAAAACATTAGCACGCCGTAGCCTGTCAAAGGAGGCGTTCACAGTTGAACTTCCAGCCCTCCCAGCCAGTCACTCTCAAGTCCCCCACCCACTTACAGAAATAATGAATAGGTTGTTTTTTGATTAACTGGGTTTTCTTTTATATAACAATCTACATAAGATAATAATTAGGGCCCTAATCTATTCAACAAATTAAAACAATGAAAAGGCCAATCCCACTGTCTTTGCCATAATTGACTATGATGAGTGGGAAATTATAATTAAAATGGTTATTGGTAGCCTAGGAATTCCACTTTGGCAGTATGACTGATAAGATCAAAAATAAATAAATGAAGTGAACAAAACAGTCCAACACACAGGGCTATGTCAATCAGATTAAAAACCATTGACAACCAATGGTGTTGGTAAAAAAACAACTAAAAAAAACGGTAGAAATACTCTTCTGAGTCCTTTTCATGTGACTGCTTGCTAATCAAATAATAATATGGCATACGGTAATTCAATTGAGCATGGCTCCCCATACAGCAAATCTGGTAGTCCACTAGTTCAGGTAGTTCAACAAAACATTGCACCAGTAGCCACAGTAGTACACTAGTACCATTAATACCAAACTAATACACTAGTATGCACTAACACTATGCACAGAGAGCCATTGTTAAGGTGGCAAGGTGTTAATGATGAAGGCCTTGCTCTGTCCTCTAATTAGCAGGGACAGGTAACTGCATGGGCCTATCGATGCATGGGCCTGGCCCAGGGGCCCAAGAGTCAAGGGGCCCCTGAAGCTCAAGCCTCTATATTTCTATTTCTTATATTGCTTTATAAAATTGCATATTTAACAACGGAATGTTCATATTTTCTCAGGGGACTCAAAAAACCCAGCAACAACAAGATAGACATACACATATGGCCTGAAAGCCTGAATCGTTTTGTAGACTAGCAGCACTCATGGAGGGGGGGGGGGGGCTCATAATTTTCTCATAATCCACCTCAGCTCAGCTAATTATAATTCCTTGTGATTTTGAGTCTATGTAGCGAGTCATTGTGATTTGTGATGGCCTTAGCATGGTGACTTTGCCTATAATGGTACAAGCTCAGACTATACATTTAATCTTAGTCTGACAGCGCTGTTTGTGTTAGTGCTTGGAATTCAGAGCCAATACATTCTAAGGCTCCATTGATTCTCATGCTTTCCTCTGGTAGCCTAAGCCTACCATGGTTTGTAAGTAGCAGCTTTTATATCCCTATGATAACAACAAGGAAAAACAAAACAAGGACCCAGGGACCAAAGTGAGTGCAGCGTAGTAGGTTCTTGTAGTCTACCATGATTTGTAAGTGACAGTTTGTTTAGCTCTGTAATAACAACAAGGAAAAACAAAACAAGGATCCAGGAAAAAAAAGGGTGAGTGCAGCGGGGACCATAGAGGACTCTAGAGGGAGTCCCGACATATTTTTGGCAGTATTATTTTTCCCATGGAAGCTGCAGCCCCTCATCATTCCTGAGGCGATCAAAATGACAGTAAACATCCGGTATAACTACAAGTGGGTCTGCGTACGTACTGTACCTCATCTTGACGTACTGTTGCCAAGTGTATTTGGCAGCCGTGGCCTAGTGGTTAGGGAGATGGGCTTTAGATCAGAGGGTTGTAGATTCAAATCCTGCCCTTGCACTCTGTCTGACTCCATGGCTGAGGTGCCCTTGCCAGTTACACTTCACTTGACGCCGGCGTCATTACGTTATGACACAACAGTGTCATAATAGTGTCAAAACAGTGTCATGACACAGTCATGAACGAGTCCTAAACATGACTCAATGTCAATGTCATAAACGTTTTATGGTCATGACAAGTTGACATCGTTAGGGCTGTCTTTACCATAACCGAATGCCACTTAATGACATAGGAATGAAATGTTTATGACATTGACATAATGCATGCATTTATGACACAAGCATGACAGTGTTACAGCACTGTTATGACACTTTTACAATACAAACACAATGCAACGCCTTTTATTGTTATCATACAAAGGTATAATGAGATTTTAAGCCTCCTTACAAGGCACACAGAGTCCTTCAAAGATGAACACATTCCTGCAAGTGTAGGCTACCTGCTATGTCATATGTATGAAGCTGGCATCAAGTAAAGTGTCTCTGCAAATGGTCTCTGCAGTTCAGTTGAGGTCTCACCAGTCATCACCTGTATCAAGCCCTTAGGAACCGCCGACAACATATAGGAAACCATACACAAAGAGGGAGGCCAAAACAAAGAACAACCATGGAGGCCGAATACCAGAGGAAGAAGAATGGAAACTTATACACCGCATTACATCACCTGGCGGACGTCCGACAGTTTGTAGGTAAGGAGATACAAAAAAGAAGAATGATGGGGAGAGTCGACCGCATACCAGGACAAGTATGGAACCCCTGGAACCTACAACGGAATATGAAATCAGACTGAGGGTGACAAAAAAGAATGACGTCAACACTGAATACTCGAGAAAGTATGGAACCCTGCAACCCAACGGCACACAATCAGCCAATCATACATCAGCCAGAGGGTGACAAAGAAGAATGACGTCAACACTAAATACTCGAGAAAGTATGGAAGCCTGGACCCCCAGCGGCATACAAAATCAGCCAGAGGGTGACAAAAAAGAATGACGGGTCGGGTAGACTGAATACCAGAGAACGAATGGAACCCATATACTGTACACATGACCTCATCATCACCAGCCCCCCTAGTCTCCCTGGAGATGTTTTAGCAGCTCAGGGATCATCTGGAGGCTCCATTTCCTTGTTTCTAAAGGTCCACTTCCTATGAGCTTGCTGCAGACTTCCCGTTTTCCAGCTGCGAGGGAAGCAGATCTGGTAGTGCCCCCCCCCCCCACACACACACACACCCTCAATGCCACCAGGGAAGGGAAGAGGCAGCCCATGCCATGCCAGGGTGGAGGCCATGTTCGTTTCAACAGCTGGCACAGAGTGGGAGCAGGGGTGTCACAAGGTATTTGGGAGCCCTAGGCAAAGAGGGACTTGTCGCCCTTAGCCCCAAACCCCCACCCCCACCAACACCAAGCACTGCCTACAAGATACTAGCTATAGAACAGTACTCTACCATATCCATTTTGCCAGTCGGAGCACTGTTTCAGATGCAAACTATACCCTTGGTGGCGCACATATTCATGATTGTGCATATTCTCACTCATCAGTGACCTGTGATTTTCTTCTCTTGAAAATATTGGGCAGCAGCACTCTGGAGAGAGATATTGATAGCAGTGGCATTGCACTTTTTGGATTGATTTTGAATTCACACTCACTAAGTTGTCATTGCTGTCATTTGAATACACTTTAAGTAGACCTTCATATGTAACCACTAACCAGTCATTACCAAGCCCCCCTCCAGGTCAGGTACATCAGTGGGTGGGCCCCCTTGCATTGCCTAGTTTGATTGCCTGGTTGTGACCGTCCTGAGTTGGGAGAGACAGAGAATGGATGTCTGGTCTCGCCCACGTCTGTCATGGCTGGATCTGTGTCACCATTTTTTTACGACATGAACGAAGTAAGGATTTCCCCCATAATGAAAAACGGGAAAAGACAAGCATGTCTTAATATTGCCAGATGCCATCGTGTCTTATGTAACGGTGTTTGGTTAACTCAGTGGCTGGATGTTAAAGTGGACATTCATTGGATGACAAAAGGACACAATTTAGAAACGAGAAATTATAATGACCCGTGGAACCGGGTTCAATTCTGGCCCGATGTTATTTCTCGATCTTTCCTCAGCTTAGGCCTAGCTATCAGGGACAAGTGACAAGGGACAGTGGCAGTAACAAAGACAGTGAAACAAGGTGTAACCAGATCTTTATCAACTCCGTATGAAGTGCCATGTGATGTACACATGCAACAATGATTATGTCAGTGCTGTTGCAAGCTGAAGAGGCACACTGCAGTTACTTTTAAGTCTCTTATGGCCCGTTATAAATTTGGTGTTACCAGAATTTAAATGAAAAATGTCGTACTGTATTACTAAAGGCCCTGTGCAATGGCTCTGTGTGAGGATACAAGCGGACAAGGAGTTTTATTTGTCACATAAATAGAATTACTAAAGGTAAAACAGGCAATGGAATCACAGAAGTCCGCCTGTAGGCCTACTCTGTGCATAGCTGTGTGTGTAGTTGTAGTAGTAGAATTGCAGAGCTAAGGAAGTAAAGTCTTTTCAACGATTATTACAGTGTTCCACTGCTGGAACAGTGTGCATTATGAGGCAACAGGGGTGAATTTCTGGAAAGTGTAGTTGCCAACTATGTTAGCTACTTTGTTGGTTGCAATGCAATTTCACATTGACAAGTACCGACGTTGCTAACTGCTAACAACTATGCTTTCCAGAGATGCACCCCAGGTTTGGATATTAGCGTCCTGGAGATGTGTCTCTTGCTCTTCCTGCGAGTGGAAAAGAACATAGTGGTGACTGGTGACATAACTGGGAGATCAGTGCTGTGCTTCGAATGACCTTGATAAATTTAGACCTGGCCCGCCGCAACGCCACACACACCTGTCATCTGTCTGTCTGAACGAACGAAGGGCAAGTATGGCTGCCAGCAGGGCCGCTTACAGCTCTGGCTGGGCCCAGGACACAGTCATTTGAAAGGGTCCCCAGTCCCCACCCAATACATGCAATGTAATGTCAACCCAATTATGGGACCCCCCCTCCCTGGGCCCGGGACAACCGACCCCTTTTCCCTTTTGTCATTGTACAAAAAAATGCAAATACCCTTGCAAAAAGTCTGTGCAATTCAGTTGGTCAGTCTAATTGCCAAAGTTCAAGCTGTAACCGAAGTTGATTATTGTGTACTCTCGTCATGTGTCCGATATCTCTTTTGCAACACCCGAGAGCAACTCGACGATACCACTTGCTCAATACTGAATACCGAAAACCTCCACCTGAATATAGCAAGTGTGAAAACCAACGCAACATGATACAGCAGGGCATATCCCATGATGCATAGGGCCAGATCACATGACCACCTGGGCAATGGGTGGGGGGAAGTCCCTCTGTGCCAGGAAAATGAGAGAGCGCTTTTGACGACTAAGGCCGCTAAGAGAAGAAGAAGAGCTTTCTCGTGACCACACAGCTGCTGCTGCTGCCTCAGAGACCAGGCCAAAGGGCAAGTTACTGCATGGGCCTACCGGGCACAGGCCCAGGGGCCCCAAGATTTAAAGGGGCCCTGAAGTGCAAGTCTTCACTTTGCATTGTCATCTTGAGTTAAAATCACACTTTTTAGAACTCTTTTTTTTGCGGGGGAGAAGCCCCCCAAAAACCCAAAAACAACAGGGTCTCAAACATCTGGCCAAAAACCCTGAATCTTGAAAACCCTGAAACACCGATTGGGGGGGGCTGGGGGGGGCTTTCTTGTTGTCTGACCCAGGAGTCCCTGGAGTCATGTTCCGTCCCTACCGAAGGGGACGGCTTTGGATGGCTATCAGGCCTCTCGCCTCTACAATTTAGGTGTCCCAAATCGCCTGGCTGATTATTTGTCACCCACAAAATAAACAACCCAGAAGTAAACAACATCTAAGGTTGGGAAATAAATGTAATGAATTATTTTAAACATTAATTTACAGTTATCACATGGCAGGACTATCAATACGATGTGAAAAATGATCCTGATGTAAGCTGAAACAGTCCAATAAAAAAGCATACACACGTGAAGTTCTGAGATTGCGACAACAACTGTCTCATAAATAAAACTCAAGTCAACAATTTCAACCGTTAATTAACTATTATCAACCATACGTATGACTGTTTTTATTTTATTTTATTGATTCAGGTCTTTACAATTTAGATGACACATACCACCTGGCTGTTTATTTGTTACTACAACATAAACAACTCAGAAATCAACAACAACAAGTAAGACTGGGACATTAACCAACCCAACAACTGTAAGTGTTAGTAACTGTTGATAATGTAAGAACCACAGACCTATATTAATATTGATATAGGTCTGTGGTAAGAACACATCTTTTTTGTTTTTGTTTACCCCAGTCACTTTTGGTCATGAAATTGAAAAACAATTGCTGGTGGCAGGGTGAACTCTATTGAAGTTTGAATACATGTCCCCATGTTTTCACCTTTGAGGTTTGGATACATCCATAATGAACAACTAAAAAAAAAACATACACACAACCAGAAAAACTACACTGCTCTCACAAAGATCATGAAGCTCTGTTCAACTAAGTCTAAGATACTATGTACATTACATCCCCAGGCAGGAAGCAGCTGGTGTGCTAGTTATCATGAAGTTCAGTAGGCAATGTAGTGCATTATTATTATTTGCATATGCTACCAGCTGCCTGCTTGTCACCATGGCAGTGTTGTTTGGCCTGCTGTGTATATATAACAGTCTCTCATAAACATCCCTTGAGATAGTCGTGTGTGTGTGTGCGTGTGCGTGTGCGTGTGTGTGTGTGTGTGTGTGTGTGTGTGTGTGTGTGTGTGTGTGTGTGTGTGTGTCCGTGTGTGTGTCCGTGTGTGTGTGTTTGGTGTGCAGGGGCCGACAGCAGGGACAAAGGGGTTGTTCCATGCTCACGGAGAGGGGGGCCCATAATGAGGTCCCCATTAAATTGTACATACTGGGTGAGGGAGGCTTTCAGATGACTTTCTCCCAGGTCTGGTCAAAGCTGTCAGCTGTCCTGGTGTGTGTGTGTGTGTGTGTGTGTGTGTGTGTGTGTGTGTGTGTGTGTGTGTGTGTGTGTGTGTGTGTGTGTGTGTGTGTGTGTGTGTGTGTGTGTGTGTGTGTGTGTGTGTGTGTGTGGTGTGTCAGGGGTATCTATCAGACTGCTACACTTGGAAACTAGGCCGTGGGGGCTTTAGACGTAAGCCTGAGAGAGACAGGTGACTACTTGGTGTGCATTACCCCTGTGTTTCAACACCTGAACAAAAAGGACGACTGGGTAGTCTGCAGACCAAAGCAAAGATCGAGAGAAATCTGACTGAGCTATGTACATTACTTTACAGCACATATCCTTACAGCACATCACCTCACTTAGAAGACGTTTCTATTCGAACCAACTTACAAAGGACAATCCCCTCCATTTCAATACCTGGAAAAATCTGCGTGCATTACCCGTGTGTTTCAACACCTGAACAAAAAATGGACGACGGAGTAGGCTGCAGACCAAAGTAAAGATTGAGAGAAGTCAGACTACGTACATTACACCACATCGCATCACATATCCTCACACTTAGCAGATGTTTCTATTCAAGCCAACTTACAAAAGAGGACAATCCCCTCCATTTCAACACCAGGAGAAGCAGCGTCCCACAAATGGCTACAGACCGATGTAGAGGTTGCCCGGAGCTGGGCTGAGAAGAGAGAGTTAACTTCAATTCAAATAAATGATAGAAGTCCGGAACACTGTTAATGCTCCCAGTGATTTATTTGCACTAGTGCAAATAAATCACTGGGAGCATTAACTGTGTTGCGGACTTCTATCATTTATTTCAGTTACTCTATTTTGTCCAGCACCTGTACCACTGATGTGCGCGCATTCTCTACCTCGTTAACTTCAATTCCCCATAATGTACACTGTTCCATCAGTGGTACTCTGCAATAATCATTGACAAGTTAACTACCCTAGTACTACACTACTATGATATTACAGAGGGCCTTTAGTAATGCACTACGACTTGGTCATTGCCATTCTGTGATAGCATATTTATAACTCCTTGTCTTAAGGGATTTAGAGTTATACTGTATCAACAATGTTATTTTTACTGCGTCATTAGTGGTGGTACTGTTGTGGTGTCCAGAGGGTGTTGTTTTTCACAGTGCATTGTGGGGGAACTTCTCTTCCTGTCTGAAAGCAGCATTATTGTGGAGGTGAACAATTGTGTTGTTCCCTTGTGGAAGGCGCTGATAAGCATCAGGAGGGACATTTGGAAGCCATTGTGGTGGGAAGGTCCCCATTTTTTTGGAAACAAACAGGGCTGGACTGGGGCAAAAAAAGGGCCTGGGCATTTTTGTACCTCCCCCTGTAAACCGTGGGCAGGTTTCTGAGAAAAAATACAAATGAGCCAACAGCTTTGGGCCCTGAGAACTGTCGACCCACCAGGTAATGCCCTATATGCCAGATTACCAGTGCAACAGGCTTGGGAAAAACAACACTGCAATACACAACAAAGACAATGTGTTATAACTTCACAGTCCACATCAGCTGAGCTTGTTGTGGCGTTTGTGCAGTATTAAAAAAAAAAAAAAAACATTAAATATCATTTTCTGTCAACATACCAGTCAACAATAATGCATCCTCTGAATATAAACCAGATTATGGCCTGATTTTTTGGCCCAGTCCAACCCTGGGCTTAAAAATGTACAATGTAATCACATGTTGATCAATGCACATGCCTTAAAAAGACACTGTACAATAAAGGAACACCTCTGCCAAAACTGGTAAATACGTATGAATTTCCGAATCATACAATGACAAAACTATGAGAGGGCCGCCTACTTCAGCTTACTATTTCCCAGGAACTCTGTGATTAAAAGCCACCCTTTCTTCATTCAGACCATTGAGACCACAGTAAAGGTTGCCATGACACCTTGTGTTTTACGAGAAAGCAAATGAAGTCCCCATTCATCCGTACACACTTGTGTATTCAGGAGCGTGTCCCACACCTTTGACAGAGGAACCACAGTGGAGTTTAAAACCTCTGGCCAATGTACAAGCCTGGCTACATGCACAGACAGACCTGTTCTCTCTCTCTCTCTTTCTCTCTCTCTCTCTCTCACACACACACAGTCTCTCTCTCTTTTTCTAGGCATCTGTGTGTGTGTGTGTGTGTGTGTGTGTGTGTGTGTGTGTGTGTGTGTGTGTGTGTGTGTGTGTGTGTGTGTGTGTGTGTGTGTGTGTGTGTGTGTGTGTGTGTGTGTGTGTGTGTGTGCGTACGTGCGTACGTGTGCGTACGTGCGTGCGTACGTGCGTACGTGCGTAAGTGCGTACGTGCGTGCACGCGTAGATGGACTTTTTTGATAGGCGCATGACAAGAAGGGGACACAGAATTGGGTCCACATTGCATTGTATGTATTTTGTTGGAGCCCTTTCAGATGACTTAGTCCTGGACCTGGTCAAAGCTGTCAGCGGCCCTTTATACAGTACATGTTGTGTATGACATGGCATGGGCTACTCCTTCTCATGTTGCCTGCTCTGTTCATGGGGGAATTGTTTGCTCTCCTAATCTTAAATTGTGTGAGCATTCCCTATGCTGCTGCTGTCCCTGAATCTCTACTTTCCTTGGTGTTCATGGAAACCAGGGGACTTCTCTGAAAAGAGACATACCGCCAAATATAATTCATAACTACAGTAGGCCTATTCAATAAAGAAAGTGCAAATCAGAATGTATTGTCTTGTGTTTCTTGACTGTAATGGACCTTGCAGAAATGTGGCTATGCTTGCCCTGTTTGGTGGGCAGGAAAGCTGGGGTGAATTTCTCAAAACCAAAGTTGCTAACTACATTAGCTACTTTGCTGTTTTCAATGCATTTTCCCATTGTCAACTACCGAAGTTGCTAACAGGCTAACAACTTCTCTTTTGAGAAACTCACCCCTGGTCTGGTCTGGGCTGGGGGTTTAGTAGCCTGCATGGGCACATGGCCTGAGTCGGACATGTGCACACAGGGTTCTAAATTAACTTTTTTTCGTCACCAGCCAAAATGGTTTCTAAGTTTTAATCTTACAAACCAAGCACACACTCACTAATGGGTCAAAGTGGCTAGCCGGCTGCTTTTTCTACCAGCCAAACTGAAATGTCACCAGCATTTGGTCGGTTGGCTGGTGGCAATTTAGACCCCTGTGAGTGTGGACACATACACAGTGTGCAGTCTAAATATGCTTGTCCTGAGTGGCAGGCAGGAAGGCTGGGTTGGTCTGGGCTGGTTGTTTAGTACTCTGCATGGGCCAGTGTTTCTCAACCTTTTTTATAGGTTAGGCGAGGCACCCTTTCAATTTATGAAAAATCTCAAGGCACCCCAAACCAACGAGCCGTAACATGGCATGATACCACACAAGCTTAGAAAACACATTTGGAGTAACACAACCTACATTCAGAGTTGCAGCTTGATCTCAGACAGGCTATGTGTAGGCCAGTGTTTCTCAAACTTTTCTAGATCGAGGACCACTTTGTCACCCCAAAAATGTTCAGGGACCACATGTCAACTGAATGGACCGTTGGCAGGTGTTAATTTCACACTTCTAATTTCGATAAAAATCCTTTACTTTTTATTCACATTACAAGATGGTCTTATTGTTATGAAAATAAGACTTTAGCTATGCTTAGCTTTGTAATAATGTTACAAATATAGCCTACTGCTAGCTTGTCTTGGGAAAGTAGAAATCCGCTCGCGGACCACCTGCGCTCTGTTGCGGACCACCAGTGGTCCCCGGACCACACTTTGAGAATCACTGGTGTAGGCCATACTGGGACAACCTAAATTTACTTTATTGTGCGTAAATGGTAGATGAAAGATTCCACTGACTAAGCATTAATTTATTAATTTAGACAAACATGTATTATATTACATAATTTATTTATTTATTTAGGTCAGTTTCACACACCGTCAGCCACGTTTCCCTGAAGGGGGTGTGCGGCACCCTGGTTGAGAAACACTGGCATGGGCACATGGCCTGAGTCACCGTTCCGGGCATTACTGCTGCAGCACACTCACTCACACAGAGACAGAGAGCAGACAAGGCTTGCTGAGAAACACACACACACGCACACACACACACACACACACACATATATCTGTACCCCACTGAAAGCCACATTTGTGTTCGAGACATTGATTTGCATAAAGAACAAAGAGAGGTTTCACTCCATAAATAAACAAGCGAAAATAATGTTTAGCTAATTGGTATTGGTTGCTTTTCACACAAGTGTGCGCTTGCTCTGTTAATGTACCCACAGAAGAGCTTAGTTCTTTCATCAGTTTCACTTTTTATGATTTTTAAGCAAGCTTTTATTTACCACTTTCAGACATAGAAAGTGTACAGCAGATGAACAGGTCGCATTCGTTATTGTCCATGAGTTCAGTATTATAATCATGTATCTGAGTGAGTCATCTGAGTGTGAGGACTGCCCCCTGGTGGTAGTATACCTAACAGTCAGCATGGAATCATAGAAAATGTAGACTTACAAAAAGTTTTCTTTTTTTTCCTCCATTGCCCATTTAAGGAGAGATGTATAGAATGTATATGATAAATGTCAAGGTAGTAAACCTACTTGTAGAGAATAATAAACCCCTACTACTACATTGCACATCTTCTACAGAATGCGAGGAGAAACAGTAACATTTATGCAATGACAACTTGATACATTAAAATCAAGCTATTTGGAAGAACGGATACACCTCAAGAACAGCATAGTGTGATTGGAGTAGATGATCTTCCTCATGTTTGGTACTGTAAACCGGATAAGCATGTATGTACATGGTTACACTTCTAATGAAGAAACAAGGACACCTAGGGGTCCATCCCATTACCTACTCTCCCATCCTCACCTTGTGCTTGTGTCCTCGTGCTTTGCTGACGTACCACCTGGAGAAAACAATACAGTTTCCCCGCTGTCAGTCTTTGCACAACAGCTTTTTGGGGACTTGTCCCCCAGTCAACATCACTCTTGCAGATGCAAGATTTTGTATAAAACTTTTGCAAGATATTGTATAACACGTCTATCGTCTATGACGTCTTGCCTCGCATCTTGAGTCCACAAGCACAAGGCAAAGGCGGGACATTAGATAATGGGATGGATGAACCCCTAATCACCGTCTTCACCACTGATAAAAACTACTAGACCTGACTAATAGACTATATGAGGGTTGGGCATCTGAGGTAGGCCTACACCTTTGCTCAGTCAGACAGAAGCAGTGGTAGGAAGTCTTTGGTTTTTCTGTCATACATGATGTACTGTCAATTTTTATACAGTACAAAATTGCACAAACTCTACCTTGTGGACCTTCTCAAAAGTACCTATGTGCAAAGTATGTGGATACATAAAACCTGGAAGACTTTTCTAGACGTTAACTACTTCCTTAGGTGAGTGATTCTTACTCTCTACTAAAATCCTCAATGCCATGTAAAAACGGCACCATATTTGTCAGTTGCAGTTATATGCAATGTAAACCTTTGCATAGTGTTTTAGTGTTGGTCCTTTGGGTCTGGATGATGCTAGTCCTCTGAGTTTTTCCTCAGCCCTTTCTGGGACTGAGGCTAAAGAGTGGGGCATATAACTCAGTGTCAGTAATATATGCACCAAATCCTCCACAGTGTTACTCCTTTGTTCCTGTAAGTAGTCACCACAGTGTGTTAGTATTGGTCGTGGGGTTGGAGGTGTCAGTGATATGTAATAAATTCCCCCACAATGTTTTTTATTGCTCGTCTTTAGGGACAGTCTGGTCATCCGAAGGGACCTCGTCCTCCCCGTCTGGGTTCTCTGGTGCGGGTTCATGCCCAGGCTGATCCTGGGCTTGGTCCTGGAGCTGAGGTTGGGTTTCTGGGGGCTGGGGATCGGACAAAGGCAAGGCCAGGGGCAGGGTTTTGGGGCGCGAACCATCCGGCGGACAGGGCGAGATCATGGAGATGGGGAGGGCGTATTCAGGAGCCTCCGTGGGGGAGTTGGGACAGGTGTCGTCCCAGTCCTGCACCATCTCGTCCAGGTCCAGACCCTTCAGCTCCGTGGTGTGCTGGCCTGTGAAGACCCGGACCAGCGCCTGTACCTGGGGCAGAACCCAGAAGGTCTCCAGGACAACCAGCAGCACCACCAGACCCACCACAAGGTAACCTGGACATGAGGACATGGAAATGTTGTGAGACAATTGAACTAGAGATGCACCGGATCCTGATTTTTAGGATCCTGCCGGATACCGGATCCACTGCTTAAGATCCTGCCGGATCCGGAACCAGATACCGGATCCTATGAAAGAGTTGAAACACATAGCCTACTCGCACATGTGGGCCCTTTTTATCACGTTGGCTCAAACTATTTTGACTGAAAAGCCTCGGCTACCGGATCCTGGATCGTGGAACCGGATCCGGATCCTGTGAAAAACCCTATTATCCTGCCGGATCCGGAACCGGATCTTGGATCCTGTACATCTCTAAATTGAACATTCAGATGCAGTGTTTCCCACCGAATATTTGTTAGTCAAGGTGGGAAAGAGGTTTAACCAGTATAAAACAAACAAAATAGCTATAAATAGCTTATACAGTTCTCTGTAAAGCAATGTCAAAAATTGTGTTCATAATACAAATACTGTACATTACAACCCCGAGATGACGGTACACTTGGTGACTTCTTTGAGTACATAATGTAGTAGGAGGGTAGAGCAATTATTACAATAGCACATTGACAGTAAAGATGATGTACACCAGATTAATTTTGAGCAGTTTGACGGTAAAACAATAAAACAATAACAATATCTTATTTTTATCTCCAAAATATACAGTATAAGGCAAAAACTTTTTATTGGGTGACCCGAAGCAGACAGCTTTTGATGGTCAACACATCATGGAAATTAAGAGTCAATTATTTTCTTGCTCAGCAACATTGTTTAAAAAGGTCACCTTCTCCTATCACCTTCTCTTATCACACAGTGACTTTAGACTTTAGACTTTAGCTCTACATCACAGAAATTGGCGAGACTTTTCCTTTCAGAACCCCTTGGATGAATTTTCTGGAGCACACACAGAGGGCTACATTGCAGCGTATTTCCTTTCAGAAACACTGAGGGTCCACCTCTGTCTTGACCTTTCTAGGATCTTCCTGTTATCAAACATTT
This sequence comes from Engraulis encrasicolus, assembly GCF_034702125.1. Taxonomy (NCBI): domain Eukaryota; kingdom Metazoa; phylum Chordata; class Actinopteri; order Clupeiformes; family Engraulidae; genus Engraulis; species Engraulis encrasicolus. The sequence goes on along the minus strand of NC_085877.1, from coordinate 21,329,513 downwards.
TGTAGAGTTACAGTTTATCAGGTTTGCAACAGAACATTTTGACACACACACGAGCATTTTGAAAAACAAAGACCTTCCCCTTCATTTGTGCCTTTCATTTACAGTACACACATACAGCTCCAGGCCACTTTATTAGAAAAGCATGAAAAAGTTGATTTATTTCCATAATTCCATCAATAATGTTAAACTGTCATGCATTGTAGATTCATGGCCCAGTTGTTTAACTATTCCAATCATTAATTTTTTTCTTTTTACATATATTGGCCTTCCAGCTAAAAAAAAACATGAATTGGGGAATTCCCATCATTACAATATTGTAATAAAATCACATTTTTCTTCATCAAAATTCGGCTCACATCAAATCAGTTGAAATTTGTTACTTTCTACATAACATGCAATGTTCAATACTTGGTTAGGACTCTGTCTTCATAATGACCATGATGCGTTTAACATTGAAGTCAATGGCAGAAACTGTACATGGGAGTTATGGAAGCCCAGATATCCTTGATGCTTTGCTGTCAGCTTGTTTGTTGACCTGGTGTCCCAGACTTCACTCTTCAATATACCCGTAGATTTCCATTCTACATTTTGGTGTTAACTCACCAGTTTAATTCTAACTCACCAGAAATAAAACCCCATTCATTTTCAATGGGGTGAGTTTAATTTCTGGTGATTTAGAATTAAACTAACTCCATAGTTGAGGTGCTTGAGCAAGGCACCTAACCCCACATTGCTCCAGGGACTGTAGCCAATACCCTGTAAATAGCTGTAAGTCGCTTTGCAAAAAAGCGTCAGCTAAGTGTAATTTAGTGTATTAGTGTATCACTGATTCTTGAGAAAGCGGCTAAAACATGTCTCTGCAATAAACTGTCAATTCTGTTGAAAATAAACTACATTTTCATGAACAAAATGAATCCAGGTAAAGACACAGGGGTCTGTTACATAAATGTACAGTCGTTTGAAATATTTAAGTGTAATTTTATTACTTTTCATGGCTATAAACCTGCCCACACCCTGTAAAAACAGCTGTCCCAAGGACAGACATCATCATTTCAATTGACTTAAAATGTAAAAATCACTGATATTATTGAATAATATCACCATGATGTGAAAGTCCATATTGAAGTGGTTCTGCAGATATGCACATAGTGCGTGTAAAGCAATATTTACTACTATTTTCTGATTGCTCAAAGTGTGTCCAGCATATTAGTCACCACCGTCAGATTTTTTTAAAAAGACAATAAAATCAGGCATGCGCAAGGTCATTGTCATTACTTAGGACCCCTTTTCAAACCTTTAGATCTACTGAGTACTTCACCATCACTGAAGCTCCTGTAAGTTTACTAATTTCTCCTCAATTTGATAATTTGTTTGGACACTGGTACTGTCCCAACCATAAACTGTCAACACCGTCGGGGGTTTTAATAGTATTATTGTTACATTAATGTTAATTGTATATACTTTTTCAGAAGCGTCATGAAGCCCCTAAGAAACATAGCAAAAACGAAGTGGCTAATATGAGCAAAAAATGCACAATATGTAAAAGAGTGTTTTTTTGTCTCACACCGTCAGATGTCACCACCGTCAGATTTTGTTCCGCTCATCATCTTGTTCCATATTTTACTAAATTGTGCTGGTTAATGAAACATTACCAGACATGTTAGTAATAATTGTGACCCAAACTTATACTCCAGCCTCCACTGAGGTGCATTTGGAGGGTTTTTTGTCACAAAACCTGACGGTGGTGACATCTGATGTAGTTCACAAAAAAGCATGTGTTATACATGTTTTTGACAAGTTTTAAGAATATGCTTCCAATAAGTATCTACAATTATGTTGAATTATAAAAGTAATTCACTTAAATACTGTGAACTTTTTTACTTGTTTACTTTTTTACTTCTAATTCTGTCTGACGCTGGTGACAAAACCAAGAAAGAGCCCATTTTATGAAAAATGTAAAACATGGGGAGCTTGGCCAATACATTCACTGCACAGCCAAGACGTTCATCTATGATAATACTCTATATTTTGGATTTGAACAACTTAAAACCTGTTTATGCCACATTTTCAATAATCTAGGCCTACTTCCTAGAGTATCTAACAAATGAAGAAAAAACACATGCACAAACATACTGTGCACACACAAAAATAAAGTGTTTATGCTGAATGTCATTGACTTGAGAGGGCTATTTATTTAGCTAAATGTAGGTAATAATTAGGTCACTTTCACCACCTTCAGATTACTGTCACCACCGTCAGTTCTTAAGTCACCACCGTAAGAAGGAGTTTTGGACATTTTAAATGAATGTGCTTACAAAATTTTCCTTTGTAGTTGTTGAATTATCAAAGTAATAGCAAATTTAAGCCTACACGAATATTTGTGAAATTACAAAAAAATGTTTGATCTATTTAGCCATTAAGTAAGCATTGTCTGACAGCACATATTTTTAAATTAGAACACATAAAGCAGTATTAAAATAGAATGAAAGTGAATTTTCAACATTTAAAGGCGTATGTGTGAACCAAAAAACACACACAATCACTTAAAAACTCCAGATACATATGCAACCAAATCAATACACTTTTTATTGCTTTTAATTGTGTCTGACGGTGTTGACAAAAACAAGGTATGATCGGAGAAAAACCTGATTTCTGAAAAAAATGGAAAATGGGGAGATTGGCCTTGTGCATTTCTGAAAAGCCAAGACCTTTGTCTACGAGGATATACCATATTATTTTGTAATTCACTTCGTTTTTTTCTTTCAAGATTACAACCTGTTTTAGCCACTTTCTCAAGAATTAGTGTATGTGTAACCAGCGTCTGAGGAACACAGCATTTTCAGTTCCCCATGTTCCCTGACCCCAAGCATTCAATCTGTCTTCTTTGCCCCTTTTCCACTGCCATTATTCTGGTAGGCCTACAGGTTGACACAGCACGACTCGGCTGCCATTTTTTACTTTTCGAATGGGCACAACATAGCTGAATCGAGGCCGAGTTGCACTGTGTCGAGCTGTAGGCCTACCAGAAAACCTGCAGTGGAAAAGAGGCACTTGAGAACATCCCCATAACTGAGTATCGTATGAACCTGTGTCTGTCTATTAAATCATCTGACCAGTTCACATCCCTGTGAGGAGGGCTGCCTCTTTGAAGGTCTCAAACCCTGTGATCTGGGGACCTACTGTATGTCGAACTGCTAAAGCAGAAGACCAATTCACATCCCATCCATTCATGTGATTAGGCAATGGCTGCTTCTTCAAGCATATCTCTCACAATGGGAGTCTGTAGGCCTGCGCCTATCTGCTGAACCTGATAGGTGCAAGTCATTATAGTTCCTCATATCCTATCCTGTTGCTTGTGACCTCTTGCCTCAGTGTCACCCCGCCTCCGTGGACAAAACAATTAAGTTTTCTTGAAGTCAGCCTAGCAATAGCAACTTTTGGGGGAATTTTCCTTATCCAACATCCAAATATCAAAATGAGATAACTTTTGACCTGTTCTTTTGTGAGATATTGAATAAAACTTTGATCACCAGTGACGTAGAGTCTTGACATCACAAGGCCGCAAGCATCAAGAAAGGGCGTGAGGAACTATAATGACTTTAACCCAGTGACTGACTCTCATCACATGTGATTGGAGAGGGGCCATGGGAGTCCTAATTTGGGCCGTGCCTGTTCTCATTAGGTGCTCAGAAACAGGAGTGTTGTTTACCAAAAGGGCTGGCACTCTGTGACCGCTTTACAAACGTCAGCCTCAAAGCTCAAGGAATGTAGATCATTATCAACATGCAAGTGTGTGTATCTACAGTAAAGGACATAAAGAGCTCAATTTTGGAACATTTTGGGAAACATTTTTACATAGGGCATTGCATTGCATTGCATTGCATTGCATTTCATTGCAAACTTGATTTCATATAGGTTTAAAAGGACATCTGAACAGTCATAAAATGCAAAAGTAAAAAAAAGCGCTGTTGTGCAGCAGAAGTCTTGAAATAAACTGCATTTAAAAAAAAATGTATGACTTGGAACCTCTTTAAATATCAGCCCAACAGCATAATGAGGTCAAGGTCAATTAAAGGGTCAAAGTGACCAAATAACCCAAGTGTTTCGTCATCTGTTCATAATCATCTTTTCAATTCTTTTTCTAAATTGATATTATTATAAGTAGTGGCATAGTGACAGTGGCCTACTACAGTAGCTGTAGTAGGAGTAGTAGAAGTAGTAGAAATGGTAGTGGTGGGGGTGCGGGTGAGGTACTGGTGAAGGTGCTCAATGTGCTAAGATGGAGTACCATTATGCCGACAACCCGGGTTCGGCCCGTAAAGACCCAGCCAGATCAGAGCCAGCACCTGGGGCAGAACCCAGAAGGTCTCCAAGACCTGACTAGAAGATCGCCGACCCGAGGTCCTTTGCTCATCCTTCTCTTCTCCCTCTCCCCCACTCATTTCCTGTCACACTGTCTCATCCTGATTAAAAGCATAAAAAGCCCAAAAACATATCTTTAAAGGTGCACTGAGTAGAATGTGGCTGGAATGGGTACTGTAACTATGCTGCTCATTGAAACTGTGCTGCCTATTACCAAATTTGATCTTTTCATGAACATTTACTAAATAATAAACCAATATTTACTAGTATAACCAAAGTACAGTACGTGTTGCAGCTAATAATGTCGATTTCTGGAAATTCAAATTTCTGGAAATTGAATTCAAAAATTAAATTTTCCCATTCATAATGAATACTTTGAATTTGGCGGTGGTAAGTATCCATAAAAAAGGTAACATTCGTGAATGGGCAGCATGAATTCTGTAAATAAACCACACAAAAATATTACACGGTGCACCTTTAACAAATTAAAAACAAGAAACGGTAGTAATAAATGGTACTCACAGGAGGTGGCAAACTCCAGGCCCTGGCGCGCGGCCCGGTTCTGGGCTCGTCCCGGCAGGTAGTCTCCCAGCCCGATGGTGCTGAGTGAGATGAAGCAGAAGTAGAGGGCCTCCAGGAAGCTCCAGTCGCGCTCCAGCAGCGCCAGCACGGCGGCCGGCAGCAGGAAGAAGAGCACGCCGGTCACGCCGGCCAGCACGCACGCGTAGAGCAGGGCCGCGCGGTGCTTAGGGAGCCCCCAACGGGTCTGGAGGTGAAGCACGGGCCGACCCGTCACCCAGGGCAGCAGGGCGTGCGTGAGGCAGGAGAGCAGGAGCAGGGTGACGGGGATGCCCAGCATGCAGTACAGGATGCAAAAGAGGCGCCCTCCATCGGACAGGGGCATGGTGGTGCCATAACCTGGGATGGAGGAGAGAAGAGAGCAATGAGGTCCATGTATATAACAACTGGGGGATGCCCAGCATGGGGTACAGGATGCAGAGGCGCCCACCGTCTGACAATGGCATAGTGGTGCCATAACCTGGTATAGAGACATTGAGGGAGGGATTTGTTGAGGGAACATGGTGGTACAGGATTTATAGAAGAGTACAGGATGTAGAATGACCGCCCCACTGTCTCACAGGGGCATGGCGGTCCCATAACCTGGTGGTCAAAATTGAAATAAATTGTTTTATCCAAAATGGATGTGAATGCAAGTGGTCAACATTGAGACAGAAAAGGAAGTGAGCAGGCCCAGCATGCAGTACAGGATGCAGAAGAGGCGCCCGCCATCGGACAGGGGCATAGTGGTCCCATAACCTGGGATGGAGGAGAGCAGAGAGCAATGAGGTCCATGTATATATCAACTGGGGGATGGCCAGCAAGCAGGTCAGGATGCAGAAGAGGCGCCCGCCATCGGACAGGGGCATAGTGGTCCCATAACCTGGGATGGAGGAGAGCAGAGAGCAATGAGGTCCATGTATATATCAACTGGGGGATGGCCAGCATGCAGGTCAGGATGCAGAAGAGGCGCCCGCCGTCTGATAATGGCATAGTGGTGTCATAGCCTGGTATAGAGACAAGTCAAGTCAAGTCATATGTATTTATATAGTGCACATCATACATAAATGCAATTCAATGTGCTTCACAGAGAATAAAAACAAGAGATACACAAAAACATGAAATGAAAATACAGAAAGAAGCATTAAAAGTAAGAAACACAAATATATGAAAAATATTAAGATGAGACACTTTGAGGTCAGTGAGATAATAAAACCATGAGTATAGAGACATTAATTTGAGGTGCTACACTTATTAAAGGGGCGTGGATTTACAGAACAGTACAGGACGTAGAACAACCATCCGCCATCTGATAGGGGTACAGTGGTCCCATAACCTGGTCAAAATTAAAATCAACTTCATTATCCCAAAAGGAAATACAAATGGGGATCATTGAGATGTTATTGACTGTAAATTAAAGGAGGCAGGGATGCCCAGTATGCAGTATACTACTTCCAATAGGATGCAGAAGACGTGCAGTATACTACTTCCAATAGGATGCAGAAGACGTGCAGTATACTACTTCCTATAGGATGCAGAAAACGTGCCCACTGTCTGACTGGGGCATGGTGCTCCCATAACCTGGGATAGAGGACAGATAAGAGAGGAGAAGTGAGCGCTGACAACGTGAGCAAATTCTACATGCAATAGAGCAGAGGATGCAGGATGCAGAATATACTAAGATGATACTAAGAAGATATTAAAGAGAGGTATGGTGGTACAGGATTTACAGAACAGTACAGGATTTAGAACAACCACCCCGCCGTCCCTTAACCTGATCAAAATTAAAATCCACTTTATCATCCAAAGATAATGTAATTGCAAGTGGTCAACATTGATGAACTAGGAAAAGGAACTAGGGAAAAGAAGTGAGCTGGCCCTGCATGCAGTATTGGATGTGGAAGAGGCCTTCGCCTGGCCCGTACCATGGCTTAATGGTAGGGCACTTGTCTACTATGCGGCCGACCCAAGTTCGAATCCGGCTCGGGACCTTTGCCATCCCTTCCCCATCTCTCTCTCCCAACTCGCTTCCTGTCATTACTTCACTGTTCTATAGAAATTAAGACACAAAAAGCCCTAAAAATATATATTTTAAAAAAGGAAGAGGTGTTCGCCATCTGACAGGGGCATGGTGGTGTTACCATAGCCTTGGATAAAGAAAGAGGACAGAGGTGAGTATTTAGGTGAGTATTTAGCTTGGCTGCCATCAGAGAGAAGAGAGAGAGTAGGGTGACGAGGATACCCAACATGCAGTGCTGTGGTTCCCAAACTTTTCCAGTGGGGACCTCCTTTTGGATCTACAAATATTTCTGTGACCCCCCCACACACCACCCCCCCCCCCCCCCCCCCCCCCCCCCCCCCCCCCCCCCCCCCCACCCCCCATTGCCATGACCTTGTATAGATAGAGCATGAGGGGTGACGTGCACGGGATAATCTCACATTTTGATCAGGTCCTTTTCTTTTAATACAGGTAGATTAAAGTGTTTGTCAGAGAGAGAGAGAGAGGTGTGTGTGTCTGGGAGACACTCAAATTCAATCCCAAACAAAAACGTGCCATATGCCAACACCAAGGCACACCCTAAGTCACCAACAAACAGAGCATTATCAACACACACCTAGTGCAGTTGATACACAGGACCATGAAATCTGAGACAGTTTTATCAATATGCTGCCCACTGTAGGGGTCCCCAATAGTCAGCCCTACCATGGTAAGTGACAGAAAAATCAACTCAAGAGGGCCCTATGTTTATATTTTGCCTAGGGCCACCGAATGGAGCCGTGTATGAAATCTTTGGCCTGCATGACTAGTCCACTCTGCTCTGTCCTTCTTTCCTCAGCTGATAAGGGTCTAATGAAACTATGCCAATGTTTAGTGTTTGCTTCATTCTGATCAGACAGACAGGATGTGCACACACCCAGTGAGATAACCATGTTAAAAAATTTCCATTAAGTGGTTTGAAAATGAATAAATGTTCTTTTTATCCCTGTTAATATAAAACCGTTGAAAGGTCAAAGACCTATGTTGTTTCCAACAGGTAAGTTACATTTAGATGTATTTTGCATAGGCCTATAGGCTATATTGATTTTACAATGCAAGCTATTAAATTAATTTATTACCTACCATCTGGTGAATAAAGTTGATTTACATTTTTGATCCCGAGGGAAATTAAGGACAGTGAGTGAGTGCCGCTCACCTGTGGTTGTGAGAAATGTAGTGACGAAAAAAAGCGACGATGTGAAGTCAAAGTTATACTGATCACTGTCTGCTTCCAGCACAGCCACACCGCTCTTCCCCGCCGTTAGCACCTCGCGCAGTAGAACATCCAGACGCTTCTCCTGAACACAGCGGTTTTCATTCAGAAACGTTGTTCGGAGATCTTGCACCTCAGTAACCAAGTGAGTCTCCCCGGACTGCTCAAGCGCCATAAAAATAAGACCACCGAATAGAATGAAAAGTATGTACCCAAACACCAAAAAAAGAAACGCGTGTTCTCGAAGGAACTTTTGAGTGGACTCGAGACACCGGGCCATGTTTGCCAAGTCACCTGAAGAAGGCGAGAGGGCAGAGAACACTGGACAGTTCCGTCAGGAGAGTAACCAAACACCCTGTGGCGCATGCAGCATTCATCAGCGTTTAAAATTTAATTACAGCAAGCAAGCTACCCGTGTCGCCAGTCTGCGTGCGTTTGACAAGTTTCGTTATCTGAAAGTCAATGAAAGCATGTCCCAAACTCGTTTCCAGGTTTTTAGTTGATGCTTTTGCACTCTGTCATCGCGTGCAATAGGTGGCTTTTTTTTGAGCAAGCAAGCTACCCGTGTCGCCAGTCTGCGTGCGTTTGACAAGTTTCGTTATCTGAAAGTCAATGAAAGCATTTCCCAAACTCGTTTCCAGGTTTTTAGTTGATGTTTTTGCACTCTGTCATCGCGTCCAAGTGGTGGCTTTTTTTTTTTTTAAACATACTGCCAACCCCGAATCAAATGGGATTAGTGCCAGATGCAAAACACGATGATAAGATAACTGCGTAAAAGGCTGCGCGGACAAAAATCCCAACAAAAGCAAAATAGAAAATAGAAGAATACAATAGTAACTGGGTGAAAAAACATTTATTGACATAACTTGATAGACAGACCTTATTATAATTATTTTTTTACAATACATCCTGGAAGTGAAGTCAGACCGGACACATGGTTGAATGTTTTCTTTTTAAGGGATCAAGTAAATACACACTGTAGTTAAGATGGACAGATTCTTTACAAAACAGCACAGACCTGTTCCTAAAGTAATCCACTCTTTTCGGTGTTTTAGAATGAGTGCCAAAATTGTGCTGCTGTCTCTCTCCTCCAACACAGTTGTTCTGCAATGTGTGTCCTATGTGAAGGAATTAAGATATTGTCCTTTGCCGTATGAAGTGTTGGGGTTCTAATGCCTAATGCGTTCTACAGGTATGCCATGTCTGGGTCCATTTCAGTGCACATGATTTAGAAGCCCCAAAACTCAGACTTCAAACTGTCAGACTTCTGCTGAACAGCAAGATGCGCATCAACCAGTTGTAGCTGGCCACAGGTGTCTGTGAGAGAGCATTCTCAGAGTTCCCTCTTTTTCTGGTGTGACCTGCCCAAAAAAAGACAGGCGTAGTAGAGAGCGGTCAGACTTCACCACAAGAGGTGTCCAGGCCAGGGGCATTCTGACTACATACAAACAATTGAGCCCCATGTCTTTTCACTGAGGCCTTCAAACAAGTGAGTGAAGAGAACAGTAAGAGCATCAGCAAAGGTGTCCGGAAGAGGGGGGAGTACCCAGAAATCACATCTTTCTTGGTAACCAGAAGTCTTTCTTAAAACCTCTCACTTCATCCCTCACACAGAGATAGGTGGAGCGAGTAGTGAGATTAGCAGGTATCAGAAGGTATTTTGGGTAGCCACAACCCCACTCTTCTCTTAATCTCTCTCTCTCTCTCTCTCTCTCTACCCCCCTCCCCCCTCAGAGAGGCAGGTGTAGTGAGTAGTGAGAGTAGGTCCAGCGCCGTACAGGTTTACTAACGCGGCCGATAACAGGCAGCTTGTGGGCGTAGGTGCGGGGCGGCATCGCCGACAGACCCCCTGAAGCACCGCCCCCTGCTGGCGAAGGGCTGGCGAAGCTGGTCTGGAAGCGCCGTCCCTGGCAGCGCCGGCCCATCTGGCGCCCGCCGATGAGGAAGGAGAAGGTGGGCGCGCCGGCCTGGTGGGGCGGAGGGAAGATGCGCGCCTTGGGGAAGACGTCCCGGGAGGAGGAGCCCCCTGCGCCTCCACTGCCACCACCGCCCCCCGAGGAGGAGCGCTGGCCCCCCGCACGCGAGGAAGAGGAGCGGGAACGCTGCACCGAGGAGGAGGAGGAGGAGGAGGAGCGGGCCACAGACCTGAGAGAGGAAATTAAACACGGAGACAAATGTCAAAGACGGGTAGTGTTAACATAAAATATATCTCAACATAAAAGTCAGTTGTTGGTTTTTTTTTTCGAAGAGGAGGAATGGGCCAGACCCACTTTTTGGGGGACGGTGTGTGTGTGTGTGTGTGTGTGTGTGGTGAGTTTGAGTGAGAGTGAGAGAGAGATGAAAATGAGCACAACCCATGTGTTTTCAAAAATATCAACATACACATACACATCAAGTGTGAATATGCTTTAATGCACCCATGTATGGGGCTGTATAGACCCAGTCGGAAACTCTGAGCCCGCCTATGAAACTGCTGGTTTCCCTCCACCTTTGCTCCACCCGCTGTATGTAGTGGCTATTCAATATGCCTAATGACTGGCAGTGATTGGCAGTGCACGACTAGCGGGTGGAGCATTCGGAGGGGAAAACATGCCGTTTTATGGGCGGGCCAGAAGTGCCTAGAGGTGACTGGGTCTATAGCTATGGCATATCTGTGAATATGGATGCGTACCTTCCCGGTGCGGTGGCGGCCAGGCTGGGTGGCGCGGGCTCGGTGCGTGGACTCCCGTCCTGCCTGGGGCTGATGCTGAGGTTGGCCGTCAGCTGGGGCATCTTCCTGGCAGCCGTGTCACTTCCTGCCCCGCCCCCGGCCCCTCTCTCTAAGCCAGGAGGCTCCTTTCAAAGTAAAAGTCAAAGTCAGTTTGTATTTGACATTCAAAGGAAACGAAAAATCACCACGAATTCTGCTATATAGGAAAGGCCCTTTATTTACTCTTATGGGGCTTTCAGGCTGGCCAGAACGGAGCCAGTGCCCGCACCAGTTTCGTTCGGCACTAAAGTGCTTATCTGTGAACCGCCTGTGTTCATACCGGTTACCCGGATGAACCTGCTGACGGCCACGCTGTCGTCACGGTTCGCGGAGAAAAACCTAGTATTTTGCGGTTCGCATTACAAACCAACTTTCCGGTTCGCGAACCCTAAAATCTGTGGTGTGAACATGACGGCCGGTTCGCGATTAGGTGCGGGAACGGCCACCAGCATGGTTCTCAATCAGCCTGAATGCGCTATAAGTGCATCGACTTGAGGCCTTTCTTGGACTATATTACTATATTATTTAAGCAAAACAGACGACCTGACCAACAATAGAACAATGTTCAATGTGTGGTCTAACCAATATGGAATAAGGCTCACTGTGTGGTGACGTGACATTGTGAAGTGATTATTTAATGCATGATGTTCCTAGCTAGATACCATGCCCGTCCTGTTCTGTTCTGGTCTTACCTTCCTGCCGTCCGCCGGCCCGCCTGCGTGACTCTGACTCGAACCCGGTCCCGAGCCGACCTCGGGCCCCGTGCTGAAGCGCACCGCCAGGCTGTCCCCGAAGAAGCTGTAGAGCTCGCTGTACATGGCCGGCAGAGGCACCGGCGTCCAGTCCTCCCAGGGGCAACCAGCGCCCCCTGCCTGTAAAGCAAATTATTACATTACATTACATTACATTACACCAGAGAAAGTGAAAGCTATCGAAGGCAATTTACAGTTATTACAGGGTATTGGACACAGCACCTGGAGCAATGTGCCTGGACTAGGTGCCTTGCTCAAGGGCACATCGGCCATAGATAAAAGTGTGGGCTTCGGATCTGCAACCCTCTGATCGGAAGTTCACCCCCCAAATGATTAGGGCAGTGGTTCCTAAACTGGGGTGTGGGCCCCCTAGGGCAGTGTTCCCCAACCTTTTTTTCTTAACGCACCCCCTTACAACAACCCCCTTAAATTTCCACGCACCCCCTAAATCTCTGGCCCACCCCCAGGGGGTGCCCGCACCCCAGGTTAAGAACCACTGCCCTAGGGCAATGTTCCCCAACCTTTTTTGTCTTGTGTACCCCCTAAGTCTTTTCATTGTGCCATGAGTACCCCCTAACTCAAGTTCTATATTTCTGCCTCTATTCCAATGTGACTAAGTTCCCCACATTTGATAAAATTACATTTTTCCAAGTACCCCCTGCTGTGCGCTCGCATACCCCTAGTGGTACAAGTACCAGGGGGGTGGGGGTTGCTGAGAGAAGGGACTCATAATAAATATATTGAATATATTGTTTCATACAACATATCGAGGGATCTACATTTACACCAACCAGATAATTCTCTGGCTACGCACCTGTAGGTGGCTGGCGATGCCCAGCCCGGCCTCAGCCAGGGGTTCTGGAGGAGGGCTGAGGCCTGGGGAGCTCTCCCTGAAGCCCAGCACCCCCCCGGCACTCAGGCCCTGCTGCTGCCTGGAGCCTGCCTCGCCTCCCTCTCCTGCGGCTGCTGCTGCTGCGGTCTGGGACAGGCTCAGAGCCTTCATCTTCAGCAGGCGCTCTACTGCCACCTAGAGGAGACACGGGGCAGCACAAGGTACAGTGGAGAGACCACATGGGTTCAAGAGTGATCGACTGTCACATACATAAACTTACAACTTAACTCTTGACTAAGATGACCTGGATGAATCTTAACAGATGAAACACGCAACAAGATGGTTGAGTCAAATAGGAGCACATTACATTAAGGCACATACAGTATATACAGGATATATACGGTAGACTAGCTAAAGAAAGATTTTCAAAAACACTGAATCCTTTCATCTCTGAGAGTTCTTGATTTTTTTTTAGTTATGACCGGTGCCCCCCCTTTTTTGCTATAAATGCACCATTATCTCAGATATCTGAAAATTATATTAAACTGCATCTAGCAGACACTTTTATCTAAAGCGACTTACTGTTGTTACAGGGTATTGGTTACAGTCCCTGGAGCAATTGAAGGTTAGGTGCCTTGCTAAAGGGCACTTCAGCCTCTATTACCTAGTAGTAAGGGTGGGATTGGAACCTGTAACCCTCTGATCCCTAAACCAACTCCCTGATCATTAGGCCACGGTGGCCCACATAAAGCCTGGATCAGTGATTCTCAAACTGATGGGTCCTGAAAGTATTCTGACTGGGCCTTGAAATCATTTTCTACAAATCAAAACAGTGTGTGTGTGTGTGTGTGTGTGTGTGTGTGTGTGTGTGTGTGTGTGTGTGTGTGTGTGTGTGTGTGTGTGTGTGTTGCTGTTGACAATTTATTGCCCAGAGGTGGGACCCAAACATTTGTGAAATTTTTAAGTGGGCTCCAAGTTGAAAAAGGTTGGGAACCCCTGCCCTAAATAAGAGATATGATGTCCACTCACCAGGATGGCTCCGTAGACTTTGTGTCCATCTGCCTTGACCTGTGCGTTGGAGACGGAGTAGTCATCCAGCACGGCCTGCAGGTTAGCCCAGTAGGCAGGCAGGTGGGGGTACAGCACCCTCTCCACTGCCTGGCAAGAGACAATGGAGAAGAGAAAAAAAAGAGAAATCAGAGGTGGCAACCTGGCTCTCCTGTAAATTTGGAGTGAGGAGTCCGCACACTTAAAATCCTTCTTTCTTTGATTTTTTTTAATTCCATAGCAGGATTAAAGGCCTATGCCACTATTTTGGGGCTTAATACAGCTAAAATCGTTGGCTGGGGTTTATTAAGGTGGTGAAGTGTCTTATTTTTCATGTAAGCCGTTGTCTTGCATTAAGACAAGTTAAAAGAGGGAATATGTCGCTAAGCTAGTGAAAGTCAATGGATCCGTGTAGCATTGTAGCATCTCTTGTCATTGTCTTGAGGGGGCTCTTCACTCCAAACTTATAACTTATAACTCAAAGTGAGGTGTCCTATCCTTGCTAGAACTAGTAACGCCCATTCACACCCGGTGTATCCAATTATTAATTACACTTGGAACTAGTTATTGGATACTCTTTGGTGAAATGGGCGTTACTCGTCCTGGTAAGGCTAGGACACTTCACTTTGAGAAATACCCAGTCAGCCTTTGTCTGGCACCTTCTCCTGGGATGTGCACAATTCTTCAGCCTCAACCTGGCTATCCTGGCCAATGTTAGATGCACATGCTCATGTGCGTTTTGGTTGCCCTCTAGAGTCGACAAAAAACACTGCGGGAGAATAATTTGATGACCCAAAGTTCAGTACAGGATACCATGAAGTAAAACAGTACAGCAGACATTAATGTCACTCTTTCTGAAAGTGGGTTACAAAAAGCAGTCAGGAGAGTCACTGCTCACCTATTAATGACTCATTTAAGCATTAGCTGATTTTTGAAGGTAATTAACTACCTTCAAAATCCTACCCTGTTTTTTCAGTGACACAGAGAGCGAGCAAAAGACAGAGAGAGAGAGCGCGAGAGAGAGAACGCGAGAGAGAGAGAGAGAGCGCGAGAGAGAGAGCGAGAGAGCGAGAGAGAGCTCTTTCCTACCTTCCATCCCAGGGCGTGGAGGCCAACCACAGCTCCGTAGTGCGAGCAGAGGGGGCGGACGGGGTCAGACAGCACCTTCTGCAGCGACAGCAGAATCTGGTGGTACAGCCCGCTCACCAGGTCCCCATGGGTCCTGTCATCACACACACACACACACACACACACACACACACACACACACACACACACACACACACACACACACACACACACACACACACACACACACACACACACACACACACACACACACACACACCGTGACATCAACAGAAAATCGGTTTCAACTGGGCACGAGAATCGAACCGCACGCATGCACGCACACACGCACGCACGCACACACGCACGCACACACGCACGCACGCACGCACCCTGTATCCCTCATCCATACCGTACCAGAATATGTGGCTGAGAAGCAGTGCGGCGTAGTCCCTGAGTGTCCAGTGGTCGTTGAGGGGGTTGATGGAGGCGGCCAGGGGCTCCAGAATGCAGTACATGACGCTGGACACCAGGCTGCGCACGTAGGAGCCCAGGTACAGGTAGGGGTTCTGGACCAGGCTGCGCACCATGTGGAGGAGGCGGTTCAGCTGCTCCAGGTCGTGGCTCACAGACTTCACCTGCAAGTTGCGTAGAAACAGTGAAGACATTGATTGATTGATTGATTGATTGATTGATTGATTGATTTTGATTGTTTATTGACAACACATCAGTTTCCCCTTTGCAGGAGCACTGTTCTTCCTGTGGTCAAACAAATCCATACATTCTTTTCTGACATGATTTTTTTCCTTTTTTTTTTTTTTTACAGATTGTACAAACAAAACTCAAGACAAAAATACAAAGAACATTAAGGCCTTGGTTACACGTTGGCTGATATTCTTTCAAATCAGTTCACATATTTCGATCCCGTGCACACGGCATATGCATACATATTTTTAGATTAATTATAGGCAACACACGTACTCCACTGATGACGTAGACAAAGTACGGTAGGAGGGCAGCAATCTTGGAGTTGGACTGGAGATCCAGCAGGGCCACCTAAGAAGGGCAGAGTCCTCATGAAGTTCAATAACAAATGAAACAACATTCTCATTCTGTTTTCTCAGAATTGGTTTTGATTTTAAGATGGAAGAGAAATCAAACTTCAAAAGAAAATCAACCAGAAGAAAAAGAAAAGGAAGAAAATAAACAAGACAAATTCATAGAAGACTCCAGTAAGGGGTTGTGGTGATTGTAAAGGGAAAAAAACCCTAGATTAAGACGATTTTCTGATGAATGAAAGTGAAAGCGGGCACTGTACCTTCATAAGATGCGGGTCTTCCCCAAGTATAGCGCGAGTAATCTGCTGGTAGTACTTCAGGAGGTCTTCAGATAGCGATTGGACAGCGCTGGGCACTACCAGTAAGAAAGACAGACAGTTACAGTTAGAGGATTACAATGAGTTATCACATGGATAGAAATACTAAAAGGTGTAACATTGAAGCAAAGAAATTATAGACATGCAGTGAAATCAGAGGTACAGTAGGGAGGTGCGAGTGTGTTCAGTGTGGGGGAGTGGGGGGCAGCCAGGGCAGTTACGTCAGTCTACACTATGTTTTATTATTGACACGGGCAAGTTGTCTGTGGCATCCGGCCCTTCGGTCAATATTCTAAACCCAATGCGGCCCTCGGGCCAAAATAATTGCCCACCCCTGGCCTAATGGGTAAGGATGGGCTTAAGATCAGAGGGTTGCCGGTTCAAATCCCACCCTTCCACTCCCTGCATCAGTCCATGGGTGAAGTGCCAGTAAGCAAGGCACCTAACCCCACACTACTCCAGGAACAGTAACCAATAACCCGTGTAAAAAACTGTATATCGCTTTGGATAAAAGAGTCAGCTAAGTGTAATGTAATGTAATGTAATGTAGTGTGTGTAATGCCATTTGGCTTGTCCACACAGTGACACTAAAATATCTGAATAAATCAACAAAGGGCAAACTATAGCCATAAAACTTTGAAAAATGTGACAAGATCTGTCTTACCTGTCCCTTGAGGCTCCAGGTTTCCCTTGCCGTCCAGGTAGGACACGTGCACTACAAACAGAACAGGACACACATCACTTGGACCACTTTAATCCCATTACAGTTTTCAAACTAATTCACCTGTCCTGCATCATGTATGGGTAACATTGCTAGCCTCATTATCATCGACAAGAGCATAACAATTAATGTTTCCCAAACGGCATGGTTGACTCGCCTCCCTAGGTTTGCTACTGGTTGACTGGTGTCCAATAAAATGGGTGGAGTTCCCGATTTTTCGGGAAATCAGAATCGACATTTCCATTGCTCTTGGCCTGATTAGGAGGGCGTGGCCTGGCTATAACATTGCAGCCCATGGGGACCCAGATTTGAATCCGGCCTGGGTAATTCACCAGCCCTAGCTCATCTCTATCTTCCACTACGCTCCTGTCTCTTCACTGTCCTATGATAATAAAAAGCAAAAGAATTGACAAACGGGCTGTGTAGGGAAAAGGGGGTGGGCACACAGACCTCGCACCATGGTCTCAGCGCAGCCTTTGGGGATGTTGGTGGCCAGGGCCAGCTCCACCAGGTTGACGTCGCGATCCTCCACGAAGAACAGCTCCCCCTCTTTAGCCGGCCGGAAGGGCATGGGCTCCTGGGAGCCATGGCCGCACACAGCCTGTGGAACGAGATGAGATGATGGGTGAATAAGAACAGACAGACCAACAGACAAACAGGCAGGCAGACAGACGGTGCACACCAACGGCGCGGACGTCCACTTAACGTCCACTTCACGTGTCTGTTATCAGTCCGAAACGGTTAGAATACATGAAAACAGATCATGCCTTGCACACAGGAGCGCGGTGTAAGCGCGGCGCATGTCCAGCCCGACCGGACATGTCCGCGATGCTCCTTGAAAATAGAACTTGAGTCTATTTCCTGCGCGGACGTCTGCGTTTTATGAGCGGCTCCCATTGAAAATGAATGGCTGCTGCCCGCGGATAGAACGTGGACATTGACTGTGCAGTGTGAAAGGCAGCCCGCGAACCTCTCGGACTCGCGATGCTCCTGGAGACGTTAAGTGAACACGAACATCTTGGTGTGCATGTACCGAGGTACACACACATACACACATTGGAACAGTGGGAAATAAGAAAAAAAAATCATACACACACACACACACACGCACACGCACGCGCGCGCACACACACACACACACACACACACACACACACACACACACACACAAACAGTGGGAAATAGGAAAAAAAACAAATAGGACAAATACAGAAAACACACACACAGAGAGCACAGGTTGGACCAGTGGGAAAATCACTGTTCTTAAAACAAATAACTATGATATGCTTGTTTTTTTTCTTATTTAGTTCATGTACTCACATCTACATTGGCCCAACGAAGACCTCTGTTGAAGTCTTCCACCGTCAGCTTCCGTCTCTTGGCGTGTCGCATGAACTGGGAGCTACTCTTCATCAGGAAAGTAAAAAAATATAACCGTGATTAGCCACTTCTGCAGGGCAGAGTAAAATGTCTTACAGAGAAGCCACGTCACCCACACGTATTGCATTGCCGGTTCTAGACAGGGGCCAGAATATGCCAGGGGCCAGGAGGAAATCTACACACAATGCCTTAAAACAATAATTTCTAAATGCATGATATTATATGACATCATGACATACCTTTTTAAATATCATATATTCATCATAACATTAAAAAAATATGTCTTGCCAATTAATGTGCCCCCCTAAAAAAACAATAGGGCCACACTTTGGCATTTTGGTCTAGAACCTCCACTGGTGTACCATCCTCCAATGACTGATTAAAACCGTGGTTAACTTTTTAGCTTAACATTTTTAAGGGATGGTTAGACAGTTGTTGCTGCATAGATAAGGCGTAGTTAGATAGTTTGCTAAAACAGGTATTGGCATCCAATAACGACTATATTAAATCATAGGATGGCACGTTCAGAGAGGTGTCAGTGTGAAAAGCTGTCTGGTTAGTCACCCCAAAACAACTGGTTACCCCGATGTGAGAAGTATAGTGGTTACAGAATCTGCTATTTGTTCTGACAAACCACTGTGACTTATGACATCTGTGTCACCGGTTTTTGAATAAGACAGATCGCTTACAACGGGGTGGCCATCAAATTTTGCTGTCAGTGACAGCTGCTTGCTTGACTTGACACGTTGCTGTTGTTCTTGATATTATAGGCAACAAACAAGTAGTGTTGTTACAACAGTGGATGACAGGTCTTACTTGCGCGGCCTCCCTGAGTCGGTAACATACATCCTCGGCGAGCAAGGCTGCGACATCGTCGCTGAGCTCAACCCCGGAGCTTTCGGCCATCAGCTTGACCGAGTCTCGGGACACTTCAGCGAAGCGCCTCTCCTCCCTTTCCGTCATGATGGAACACCTTTCCTGACTGCTTCGCACCTTGCAGGGGACAGACAATGGGGTGGACAAAAAGTCAACAACCGTAACATGGCTTTTGATCCGCTAAGTTTGAGAAACTTGTGTGAAAATGTGGCGGCAACATAACTGCAAATGCCAACGTTACTAAACATTTAACACAAGTTGTATGGACGAGGCTTCGAGGCTAGTTCTAGGCTATGCAACCCCCAAAATTACACTATATGTTACGAGTACTACAGCTCCAGCATGCAAATTGAATAAGGTATAGATAGTGAACTGTTGAAGCTACATTAAGTTAAATAGGACACATGATCATAACACAGTTGTCAACATAATTGAAGATATCAGCAGTGGCTATCGACAACCCACCGAGCTTGCTGGTCTGTGCTACTGCTAGGCGTACGCTAGCTGAAGAAAAGTGCATCAAGTTCACTGGTAAGATAATTTAAGCGAATGCAAAGCATGCAATGAACTCACCTTTCAATAATTGGTTGGAAATTTCCAAACAAAAACGATGCTATGGCTTACACATTTTGTTCGACTGAGACAGAAAACAAAACCAGTAACACTGTTGGTGATTGGCCAGACAACTTCTGAGTCATAGTGTTCGACGTTTGTGATTGGATGGGTGAAAAAAGCGCAACAACCTGTCTACTGCTAGATATCTATGGTCTCTGTCAGGTATGTACATGTAAAAATGAAATGTTCAAAAGCGGTTTTGATTTATTTACACTTTGTTGATAATCAGGATGACTTCCATTCTTCCACTCTGATCTGGTGTCTAGCATCTCTGTGCAATGATATGAGCAATAGGCCCCCCATATGGAGTAATAGCTGAGCAATTATCTCAGGTAGAGTCCTAATTTTAATAAATGGGCCTACTATATTTAACATTAAATATTTATATCATGAATATTTTAGGTCTGCTGACCATGGCCTGCACCAAGACACAAAATATATTAATAACTAGAGTTGGAAAATTACAAGAGAAATGGAACTTATAACGTTGAGCCGTCCCCTAGGGGTCATAAGTCATGGCAGGCATCAAAGGCAGTCATGAGTGAGCGGTTAGGGTGTCAGACTTGCATCCCAGAGGTTGCCGGTTCGACTCCCGACCCGCCAGGTTGGTGGGGGGAGTAATCAACCAGTGCTCTCCCCCATCCTCCTCCATGACTGAGGTACCCTGAGCATGGTACCGTCCCACCGCACTGCTCCCCATGGGGCGCCACTGAGGGCTGCCCCCTTGCACGGGTGAGGCATAAATGCAATTTCGTTGTGTGCAGTGTGGAGTGTTCACTTGTGTGCTGTGGAGTGCTGTGTCACAATGACAATGGGAGTTGGAGTTTCCCAATGGGCTTTCACTTTTCACTTAAATGACCCCACAAATGTTTTGATTGTAATTCCCATATAGATTTGCCAATCCTCACAAAATTAATTCACAACATGCACAACATATGTACAGTAGGCTATTGACATATTCCTGGAAGGAAAAGTCTTTCTGTTGAAAATTACAGAAATTTCGCACAAAAATATGCCCGGTCGCTTTAGCAAGTGCCCAGTTGACATGCCATTAATTCAATAATTAAATCCAAAATAAGTAAGTAGGCCTAAATAATAAATAAATGAATGCAAAATGTTCATGTGGGGTTTGTTGGCTTTTATGATTTTCATTTGATTTAATTATTGCATTAATATGGTATACTATAAAAGATTCACCCAATACATACAAATAAGCTTGGACTTCCATTGTTGGACCAAAACTGAAAAAAAGACATTGCATGCAAAAGGGCATGAAATGGATGTTGCCACCGATTACTAGAAAAAGCCAGCCAAATGCTTATTAGCCTACAATAATGTCAGAGAAATCAAGTGTTTTCATGCAGTGCTCATAAAGGGAAAACCAAAACCAACACACAACTCTGATTCAATCACACTTCTGTGAAATCAGACTGTCCATAGGAAGTTAGTCTACACCAGTGGTTCCCAAACTGGGGCTCAAGACCCCTAGGTCACAGACGGAAGGGATTTGTGGTGTGTGTGGTGGGTCAGAAAGAAGCTATTCCTAAACATTATTACATTACACTTAGCTGATGCTTTCATTTATTCAAAGCGACTTAGTTATTATTTGTCAGGGTATTGGTTGCAGTCCCTGGAGCAATGTTGGGTTAGGTGCCTTGCTCAAGGGCACTTCACCCATGGATGGAGATGTAGGGAGAGGTCAGGGGGGATTCGACTTGCAACCCCTAGATTGAAAGACCAACTCTCTAACCACTAGGCCACGGCTGCCCACCTAAACCTGCTACCTCGACTCCTAACCTACCAGGTTGGTGAGGGTATAATTAGGCCTAACCAGTGCTCTCCCCCATCCTCCATGACTGTATACCCTGAACATGGTGGCGTCCCGCCGCACTGCTCACTTTCGGGCGCCATATGGGGCTGCCCCGTTGCACGGGTGAGGCACAAATGCAATTTGTGGAGTTTCCCAGTTGGGCCTTCAACTAATGCATTACAGTTGAAGTAACTTGCCCAACACTGTCCATCACTAGTTCTGCATGGTCATCCATTCTGACCGTCTCAGTGCTTGAAGTGGGGGTGGGGGTGGGACTCAGTTCCCCCACCTCTTAATTTTCATAATCAGAATTCCTGTCCTGTATCTTGTGCGCCACATTTTATAAGTGGCGAGGGTTCCTTCACTTCTTTTTTTCCACTTCAAGCACTTGGTCACATTTGCCTTGTCAGTATCTCAGTATTCTGGAGAAATGGAGCCAGTGGCTGTTTCTCAAAGTGAAGTTTCCTACCCTTGTTAGGGTGAGTAACTCCCCATTTCTCTAAAGAGTATTCAATAAGTTCTAAGTGCAATTAATAATTGGACACACCGGGCGCAAACAGGCATTACTCGTCCTAGCAAGGATAGGACACTTCAGTTTGAGAAATACCCAGTATCCCATCACCCGCTGAAATGGCTCAGGTAGCCTAGCGTTGCAACATGGAAACATCCATGGGTGAGCTGCAGAAAAGTGGCATCACACACACACACGGTACTGTACCATGGGACTGCACCTTACCTGCACTACCTCAGTCCTGGAACATAAGACAATACAACATGCTCCATACAATGCTGCTACCCCATCTACTACTTTATATAACTATTATACTGTTACTATTGCTACTGTCACCGTTATGCTATTATTCTACATTCTATTTTACATTTATCCATCTTCTGTTTAGCCTACATGTTCAATGCTAAATGTTGAATGTTAATTTGTACTGCATTTATTATTGACCACTTGTTACCAGTCCATCATTGTTACCTGTCCTGCACTTTATGGCAGTCTGTAAAATGTCAGTCTTGTATATGCATAGATAGAAAACGTAATTTCATTTTCCTTGTACGACTTGTGCATATGAAGTGACAAAAAGGCTGACTTGACCTCCTAGTAGTGTAGGGGGTGTTGACAGGAGGGCTACAAGACATCTCAGGTCACCAAATGTGCATTTCTGCTTGGTTACAAAGGACCAGACACCAAAGTGATAGTCCCATTTTTGGAAATAAGCTTATTTTACACCTCCCCTTGAGTTAAATAGGGTTTTACCATTCTCCTATACTGCCAATCGTTTTCTAGTTATGGCAGTGCACATTTCACCTCCAAGCTAACAGTTAACATTGAGTCCTATGAGAGCAGTTAGCCGCGAACTGGTCTCATAAGACTCAATGTGGCTAGCATGGAGGTAAAATTTGCTCTGCCATACCCAGACAACGGTTGAAAGTGCAGGAGAACGGTAAAACCCTATTTAACTCAAGGGGAGGTGTAAAACAAGCTTATTTCCAAAAATGGGACAGTACCACTTTAAGGAGAGTACAAGGGCCTAACCCCTTGACTGACGATGGGCAAAATTGATACTTACACTGAACAATGTGTGAAATTAAGTATTGAACTTAGATCAGGTGTTTTGAGTGAACACTCTCAACAGAACAAAACCAAAGGGCACTGATGTTTAAACCCAGTTAAAGAAGCCATGAGCACACCTGGAACGCAACAGTAATTCAATTTACACATCGCTGCTTAAACTACTGAAAAGGTGGATAAACCCGGGTCCATGCAAAAAAAAGTATTGGAAGTAGGCCTAGATTTACACTTGACAGACCAATTTGCCACCCGCCAACATGTTAAATAAGGCAAGAGAAAAGTATGCATTTGCGCATAAAATTACGCACGGGCAAAATCACTTTGATCTACCCAAAGAACACGAAACAAAAAAAGCTTTGAAGTTTAATAATTTTATTGTGAGCCGAAGACAAGGTAAAAATAAGTTATGACACTTTAAAATTACATTAACAAACAAATACACGTGAGTAAAAGAATAAAGTGTTCGGCTGGTGGCGACACAAAAGGCTCGCCCAACTTTTAAAAATTCTATATACAATATTAGTAATTAGTTAAAAGACATTCCTGGCAGGGAAAATCATTTCAAAACAAATTTTAAAAAGCACACCATGGTTAAAAAAATAAGTCAGTACAGGAAGCACACAAACACACACCTGGAAAAACAAGGGGCCTTCCGATTTTAGTCCTTGGACTAGAACAAGGGCTTGCCAAGTGCCTGCTTGGCCTGGCTGTTCTCCAGCTGCTGAAGGCGAAGTGCAAGTGGAAGCAGGAGGTCATCCAGTTGCTGACTGGAGAAAGTGAACGCGTTGTGGGCCATCGGCTCGCTGGACAGCGGAGGTGTGGGGAAGCCATCGTCCGGATAGACAGGGGAGGCCAAGGCGGATGGTGGCGAGGAAGATGAGCATGACAATGGGGACGATGAGCGCATATCCGAGGCCGGGGACACAGCTCTGGTGGGGAGCTGGGTCATGGACCGGCACGGCCACATGGGTGCGTGCTGCTGCGTGGTGGGCGGAGGAGGGGGCAACTGGTCCGTCGCACCTCGCACCGACTTGGGAAGGCTGTGCTGGAAGTGGCAACGGGTACCGTACAGGCAGAAACCGAACGCACTGAAGGTGCGGCACAGTGCGCCTCGTGGCTTGCTTTGAGAGCGCAGTGGGGCCTGGGGGGTAGAAG
Source organism: Engraulis encrasicolus (assembly GCF_034702125.1). Taxonomy (NCBI): domain Eukaryota; kingdom Metazoa; phylum Chordata; class Actinopteri; order Clupeiformes; family Engraulidae; genus Engraulis; species Engraulis encrasicolus. The sequence goes on along the minus strand of NC_085877.1, from coordinate 21,305,383 downwards.
AAGGAACCGTCTCGGTGCCCAACGCCGGCCAGTGATCCTCGCCATCAGTGGAGACCTCCGATCCAGCGGGCTCCACGTGCAGGAAGTGGCAGTGGGTACCGAAGGGGCAGACGCCGTAGTCCCTGTAGTTACGGCACGGTACGGTGCGTCCATAGCCAGGCCTGCGCTGCTGACGAGCAGGCGGCCTCTGCTCGTGCAAACCGTGGACGAACAGGCAGCGGGTGCCGTACACGCAAAACCCGGTGGTGTGGAAAGTGCGACAGAGCTCCGTCTTGTACTTGGGGTGGCGAGAGGGCACGTGCAGGTCATGGAGGCCGTGGGCGAACTGGCAACGCTCGGCGTACTTGCAGTCGCCCGTCTCGGCGTAGCGGATGCACAGCTCCGTCTTGTAGCGGGTCGAGTACAGCAGTGGTGAGGGCAGAGGGACGGAGGACTGTACCAAGGGGAGGAGGGCCTCAGCCAACGATAAGCCCTGGCCTTCGTCGCAGAGCAGGTTGTGGATGTCCCCATCATCTTCCGGAGAGGGCAGAAGCATCAGGTCGTTGTGGTTGGTTTGCTGGAATGGAAAGAATGGCGCATTAGGTAAACCCAAATATTACGCACATACTGGGGCATCTAGTAAGAACCAAAATTATTCCTCCTGGTCAAATCTAGTGTGTGATGAATGACAACTATATAAACCACGTCTGTAGTAGGAGTCTTATTAAACCATGAAGCTAAAAAAAATGCGAGGAAGCAATAACCAAAATAGCTACTGACAAGTGCTGGTTGAAACACTTACCTCAAACATTGTCACCTGGGTGGTTCAAGACTTTACAACAGTAAAACTGGTGGTGGTCACAAAGTAAAACGAAGACACTCTCAGCCCGCCGAGAATCAGTACCAGAACTGTAATAAATAACACGCACAGAATGAAACCAGACAACCACCCCAGTGACCCGAACCTGTGCTTCTGCTCCACCGTCATTGCCATTCCCGCGTAGCCTTTAAATCTGAATCAGCTGTGGACACCATCAGTTCGGATGAACCAATCGGATTGAGGATTGGCGTTGCTGGCCAATACGCACGGGTGCGCTGTAATCAGTTTTTGTTGTTTTCCGCTGGTGGTCATGAAATGTGTCAATTCGGGTCGTGGACCAATAAACATTTGTCTATTAGCCAACGATACTTCAAGTGGATTTCCTCTCTGCTAGACAAACACGTGCGCCGCGTCAATTCACACCTCCGATTGGAGCGTGGTGCTGGGAAGCGTTTCACTAATCTACTAATTAAGCGTCTGTCTGTTCCGCCCAAATTCAAACCACTCAATTTCATCAGAAGAGTGGGCCTACTACACTAAAGGAACAAATAAACTTTGTTCAACTTACACAAGACAGGTTGGCCAAAGTGGTTAAAAGATATTTACTCTTTGAGGCATATCTTTCCACCATGCACCCTCCTCTTCATTTGACCTGGACATAAGATTAGACTAGGTGGTAATTTAATGCCAACTATTATGAGTTACACTGACAAGGTGTCAGTATCCTCCACATACCCAGCTGCGGAAATGTATCCCAATATATGTCTAAAGGTGTCTCTGTACTCCACATACACATTCGCATTTCAAACCTCTGCGACAATATATGTATTTTTTGGCCTACCATTAGGTTAGTGTATAGGCTTTTACCATTCTGTAATTGAGCATTTTCAAAAAGCTTCAGTGTCAGTCTTGCAGTGACAGGCCTTAATGCCCTTCAGGAATTCAATTGCAAATCCTTGAGATGGGACAAATCAATTCAGGAACTCTACTGTAGTGTAGTGCAGTCCAAGCAAATAGGAACTCTTGTGCAGGCCCTCTGAGTCAATAGATTAATAGAAAAAATAGGAAAAAGACAAAATACATTAAAAAGTGATAAAAATAAAAAATCAAAGAGGTCAAAAGAATAAAGTGGATCAAATGTTCTTTTTTGCCATCAGCCTCACTGTTGCTGGGAAGAAACTGTTAAAAAATACAAACAATGAAATGTCGGCCCAATTCTGGCCCCCCACTCTTCCCTGGCCCAGGACAACTGACCCGTGTGTCACCACCCTGTCCGTGTCCCTGGTGGAAAAGTACAGGTTCATGACCTTCAGGTGGGAGTACAGGCTGACATGAAAGGGTAGAGGTCAAATGGGCCATTATCATTTGTGGAAAGGGCTTTGCGTTAGTATACTTTGAAGCCACGGCCACTGGACTACCACCATAGGGCTCTACTGGCCTGCCTCGTCACAGCTTTGATCCCTGCTAACCACTTCCTGAACCTAAGTGTAAAAACTCTTTGATATTAGACAGGCCTATTAAGCTATCTGTCACAACCTGGAATACACATATGAAGACGCAATGAGCCAAATATACGACCACAAAGAAAAAAAATCTTTATTTCTTATCAAGATACATTAAAGGATACAGAGACACTGGAATAATAAAAAAAACACCAGATTTTTTTTAAATTGAAGCAGAATTTTTTTTCTCTCCAACATACAAAATCCTAAACCCTTAATACTTCCCGCCGGTCCCTCCCTCCCGTCCCACCCGTTTCAACTAACCATAACCATCCCAGTCTGTCATCGAGAGCAACCATGTTCACATGTACAATTGTATTATTCTTTTTCAATTCCCCACAACAGAAAGAAAAAAAAGCAAGCTAGAGCTTTTATTATAAAACAGTGGAGAGTCCAATATCGTGGAATCGTTTTTATTTTTCTTCTTCTTCTGCTTCCCATGAGTAAGTGATTGCTGTACATGGGGTCCACTATTCAATTATTTTTTTCTTTCCACTAATATGAAATGTTACAAAAACTCCACATAAATCTGGAGCAATTCGGGTCCAACTAGGCTACCATTTTATTTTTTAATCGCATCTTAACACATTGAAAACTTCTCCACAAATCTAGAGAGATTTTCAAAGAGTTCAGTGTCCAAATTTCACCCACACACTTAAAAAAAAGCCAACATGAAAAGGGGAGAGGGGGCTTACAAAAAAAAATCATAATCATAATAATAAAAAATATGCCTCAACTCAGTTGAATTCAGCTTTTACCATCAGAGCCACCAAACAAACTGCCTACTTTAAGACACTCCCTACGGTCACAATACACACTTCTCTCCTACGGTCTCTGCATAGCAGTTTGGGTACCACGTAATACATGAACGTCCTGTTATTGGATGTAAAGTAAGCGTATGCCTCTCAATGTCTGCACAAACATGGTTCCTTGTTTTCTTATGGCTTTAAAAGTTTGTCTTCACACTAACAGTGCCACAGTAAAAAAAAAACCAACAACCTTTTTTTTGTCAACGGCACCAACCAGGATGTTATTCCATTTCATTCACTAAGGAGGCCAGTTTGCAGTCTGTCCAGTCTGCCGAGCATTCATTCACCCAATTAGGGCTCACACAAATTTCAGCACCCAGCTTTTTAAAAGTTCATACATTCCTTCTTTTTTTATTTGTCCATCCTTCAATTTTTTTTACGAGTCATGGGGGGGCTGAAAACTAATAGCTGAAAACTATCACTTCCTACCCTGTTACGTCTCTTGGGTCATCATCACTAGTCTAAACTAAATTAATCAATTTTTGAGAGGGAATGGGGGTCAGGATCACTCTCCAAGGCTTGGAACAAACTTCAAGAACGTGGCGAGGTGATACATTTAGCCAACTTAACTCACATGCTGAATCTCAAATGGTGCACTTGTGCACTTTAGTGTTCATGTTTCAGTGCGTATGCCGTATTAGTTGCACACTAAAACATAGTGCCCTAAGTGCACAAGTGCACCATTTGAGATTCAGTAACAGAATGCGATAAGCCTGCTAATAGACAGCTCTGCGGACGCCATTCGGTTAAGCAAGCGTGTACTCCAGGCTCCTCTATTAGGCGATTTACGAGTACCTCCAGGTTCACTTTTAAACTGGTTTACCATTGAACCCAAGAGTAGACCGTTTTATCACCAACATGGATGGTGCATGTCGTTCTCATGCCATCGCACCATTGAAGAGCAATGCAGAGAGGAGGGAATAGAAAAGAAGATGGTCACTCCCTCCAAATTATGACATTCAGTAACACTTTACAAAAGACAACGACAGGAACACTGGTACAGTGACCTTGGCCTGTACAATCTCCTACCTCTTTGACCTTAAACTCTCTAGCCTGAACCATTTTCTTTGAATAATTTAAAAAATAAAATCAAGGGCTTCAAGGACTCTGTAAAAGATGCCCACTGTTTTTTTAATGCATCTCTCCTCATCTATGGAACTGTGTTGCCTCCTAATCTACTTGCATCAGACTTGTTTAAAATGACATCTTTAAAAGACACCTGACACGGTCTTTTCTTATTTATTCAGTACTGCATTGGGGAGGGGACATAATTTAAAAAAATGTATTTTCCAAAACTGTTGGATGCGTGCGAGTGTGTGTGTGTGTGTGTGTGCGTGTGTCTGACTGCATGGGAGTGGGTGAACAGAAACAGACAGACAGACGGACCCGTTGAAGCGGCACAGAACATGGACGCCAACCCTTTCCTGATCCAAAAAAAAAAAGTCTCAAAAATCCTACAAGCTTCATCTTTAATTCCCCAACCCAATCCTCCAGCCCCCAATCAATTATCATAATTTTTCCAGAACCCCCCCTAAAAAGAGAACAAAAATCAAAATCAACATACGTAAAAACAAAACAAAAACAGGTAACATGCCACAAGTCTTCTACCCTTCGCCACCCCCCACCATGGACTTGATTTGGATATTCTCTCCCACACACCTGTGTTCCCCATTCTTCCCTGAGCCCACTGCTTTAAGAAAAGAATGGAGAGAGAGGGGAAAAAAAACAAATGTTGTATTTACAAAGTTCAGGTAGATTCAGAGAGAGAGAGAGGGAGAGAGAGAGAAAGAAAAAAAAGGAAAAAAACCAAACAACAAAGTGTGCTTGATCACCATAATTGAGGGAGGAGCGTTTACCTTGATTTAAATTACACAATTAAAAACATTTGCCATACTATTATTATTTTTTTCAAGAAAAAAAGAGGGATAGGAGTTTAAAGAGAATGGGAGATGTAATTATTAAACAACAAAAGCTGGAATAAAAAGTAACTGATCTGAAGTGGGTGGGGGATATCTATAAATAGTGTGTGTTAGAGAGAGTGTGTGTGTGAGCGCGAGCGAGAGGGCGCAAGAGAGAGAGACAGAGAGAGAGAGAGATCAGATCTCTGAGTATAAATGTACACGGCTTTTGGCTAGAACTTGAAATTGGGAATTGGGGCAGAAAACGTGTGTGTGTGTGTGTGTGTGTGTGTGTGTGTGTGTGTGTGTGTGTGTGTGTGTGTGTGTGTGTGTGTGTGTGTGTGTGTGTGTGTGTGTTGTACAGTATAAGTAACTTCTGTCTAAAAATGATCACACTCGTTTTCGGAGAGGTAACAAAAAAAACAAAAACAAATTAATAGCCCAAATAAAGGGAAAGAAAATTGAGCCAGGGGAGGGCAAAAAAACAACAACATACTGTATGTAGGTGTGAAAGACAAGTCACGGAGTGACAGATGTTTGGAATTTAAAAAAAAAAAAATAATGATGTGAAAAATACAGAGAGACATAGGAAAAGCAACAAAAACAGTGGGGGGGAGAGAGAGAGAGAGAGAGAGAGAGAGAGAGAGAGAGAGAGAGAGAGAGAGAGAGAGAGAGAGAGAGAGAGAGAGAGAGAGAGAGAGAGAGAGAGAGAGAGAGAGAGAGAGAGAAAGAAACCGGGACTACAGGAGAGAGGGAGGGAAAGAGAGGGAGGGAGAGAAAGGGTGTGTATGTATGTGTGTGTGTGTGTATGTGATCAGTCCTCCAGGACGATGGGTTCGCTGGTGCTGGAGGGCAGCAGGGGCACGGGGAGGGGCAGGGGCAGGGCCAGCGGGCGAGGGGGCAGCGGCAGCTTCACGCGCACCATGTTGTGGGGCTTACGCGCCGCGCGACGCATCTCCGCCTGGGTCAGGTGCTTCCTCAGGGCCCTGTGGGGAGAGAGAGAGAGAGAGAGAGAGAGAGAGAGAGAGAGAGAGAGAGAGAGAGAGAGAGAGAGAGAGAGAGAGAGAGAGAGAGAGAGAGAGAGGGGGGGGAACGGAGGGGGAGAATAATGAGTGACTGATCCAAGGCATAATGAAGTTTACAGTGGAGTACAGTATTTACAGTACAGTTAGGGGAATAGAGTTGCCCACCGAAATTCAAATCTGGGCCTCTGGAGATGCTACACTGGGCTCTAACTTCTAAACCAGGGGTGGGGAATCTATGTCTCGAGGTCGTCCTATCCAGCCTCAGATATTATCTTACGGCCCCTGGAGGACCTCATAAAATTTGAAGTGGCCCCTCAAATGAATAAGGTTGCCCACCCCTGCACTAAACCAACAATGGCATGACAGGCAGGGCATCTCCACAACCCAAGCAGTGATGGTCAAACCATCACAATGCTGTTTATTTATTTATTTATTTATTTTTTTAACTCCTCTTCGTGATCCTCACCAAGGCATGTTTCAATCTCGTAAACTGTTTTTTCCAGTACAAGAAAGCATTGGAGCATCAAGAAAGCAAATAATAATAAATAAAAAAAATGGGGGGCTTTTCATGGCAGGTGGGAATTGAACCCAGCGTAACAGCACTGTGCCTTCGCCATTTTCTATGTATGCATCACTGCTGTTCTCTCTTTGCTTGATGGCTTGGGATCCTGTGCAATTTATTTGCACCGATAATGTGCCTTCATTGTAATCTCGTGTTAACCAGATGCACATCAGCAGCCATTTTAGACCAGAGAGGGCTGATTAATTCATGCGCATTTCAAGTGTTGCAGACCGTCTGAGGATCTCGGATTTAAATAATTCAAACTGTGCATTAGTAAGCCGTATGGAATTCTGGTTTAGCCATAAACACACGCATGCATGCAGCATACAGGCGTAACACACAAAGACACACACACGACATGCATGCTTACGCACGCACGGACGCCCACACACGCACGCACACACACGTACACACACACGCACGCACACATGTACACACGTACACACGCACACACGCACACACACACACGTACACACACACACACACACACACACACGTACACACACACACGTACACACACACACACGTACACACACCTACGTACACACACATCGGCACACCTACGTACACACACATACGTACAAACACATACGTACAAACACACACACACGCACGCACACATGTACACACGTACACACGCACACACAAAACTATCAGAGGAAAATTCAGATTGGGGAACCTCCACATGTCTGAAAAAAGTGAGCTGGAGAGAGCTGCCAAGACTATGGTGTTGATTAAGGGGACGGTGCCAAGCAGGCATCAAGTAATTATGATTTTTTGATTGAAGTGAGCGGACACAGACATGCTTCACAAGACTCTTTTCCATTGGCCTGAGATGGCAATTCAACATCCGCCTGTTAGGAACCAGCTGGTCATTATCATTAACTTAAAACAGTACTTGCATTCATCCAAGTGACTCACAGGTTCATCATGGTCTCTCACTACTACTACACTGAGACAGGACGGGAAAAAAAGACCAACGATACATGAAACTAGGCTGAAAGCAAGATGAATTAATGTTATGCCAGAAATTGCACGTTTTAGTTACGTGTTTAAAAGTCATTATGACGTCTGTTAACTAAAGTTTCCATTTTTATTCAGGCAAATGGATTTGAAGCATTTTCAACTGTCAATTTGCAATCAATCAGTCAACAGGATTTCCTTGTTGGAGTGGCCAATCAGAAACACCCACTCGATATCAGTGAGTGGCTTCATCCAATATATTTAAAAACCCTAAAAAAAGAGAGTAGAGTAGAGCAAGATTCTTCAAGCATGCATTTCGTGCGTGCATTTCCTGGATCCATGTGATGTCATGTGAACGTCCCTTAAGGAGACCTGCAGTTAGGAGATCTTTGGAGGCTTTAGGTTGAGAATAAATGGAGTTCCCTTGGCACTGTAGATGGCGGTAGCGCACATCTTATACAGTGAGTCCAATAAAGTATTTGATCCCTTGCTGATTTTGCTGGTTTGCGTACTAACAAAGACATGATCAGTCAATAAATGTTATGATAATATGTATTCTAATATGGAGAGACAGAATATCAAAAAGAAATCCAGAAATTCACTGAAGAGAATATATATTAATTTATTTCCATTTCATCGAGCAAAATAAATATTTGATCCCCTGCCAACTGATTACAGTTCCGGGCCCACAGACCAGATGGGCACTTCCGATCAACTTGTCATCTGAATTAAAGACACCTGTACATACTAACATGCATAAAAGACACATTGAATCAGCAGAATCAGTCCATAGTATGAGTGAATCAGTCACTCTCCAACCTCACCAGCATGTGAAAGACCAAAGAGTGGTCAAATGATATCAGGGATACGATTTTAGACCTGAACAAAGATCAAATGAGCTGCAAAGCCACAAGAAAGAGACTGGGTATTAATGACCCAGCTGTTGATGCATTTCTTCCAAAATGTGAGGAATACAAAATGACTATCCATCAGCCTGTCTGGGGTTCTATACAAGATTTGACCTTTTGTAGGGATTTGATAATCATGAGAACTGAAAGAAATCACCCTAGAGCTGTACGGGATGAACTAGGCAATGATATCAAAGCTACTGGGACCAAAATCACTGAGAAAACTACTGGTAGCACTTAATGCCACAGAGGTTCAAAATCATGTAGTGCACACATGGTACCTCTACTTCAGAAGGAACCTGTGCAGTCCCAACTGAGGTTTGCCAACGGACATCAGACTGGTTTAGGATATGATAAGGAGGTGCTGTAGTCAGATGAAACCAAAATCAAGCTGTTTGGCATTATCACAATTCAATGTGTTTTGAGAAAGAGTACTGCTGTCTATGATCCCAAGAATACCCTCCTCATCATCATGCATGAAAGTGGTATCATTATGGTTTGAGGGTGTTTGTCTGGCCAAGGCACAGGACAATTTCACATCGTCAACGAATGGATGGAGGGAGACATGTAATGTGCAATCCTGAGTGCAAACGTCCTTTCCTCCACCACTACACTGAAGGGTGGGCCATTTTTGGATCTCCCAACATGACAATAATACACAACATACAGTCAAAGCAACGAAGGAGTGGCTCAATAAGAAGTATATTAAAGTCGTGAAGTGGCCTAGACAGTCTCCAAATATTAACCCTATAATAATTCTATGGAGAGAACTGAACCTCCCATTTGCCAAGCTACAGCCACAAACCATTGATGTTTTATAGATAATGTGCAAAGACAAATGGGCAAAAATATTTTCTACTATATGCACAAACATTGTCATCAACTAAAAGAAGCATCTGACCTCAGTGCTAGACAACTAGGGCTTTGCCACAAAACACTTTATCTTCTTTAGCTAGAGGGGTCAAATACTTATTTGCCTAAATTAAATACAAATAAATTAAAATATATTGTTTTAAGTTATTTTCTGGAATTTCTTTTTGATATTCTGTCTCCATGTTTGAATACATATTATCATTAATATAGACTGATCATGTCTTTATTAGTGGGCAAACCGGCAAAATCAGCAAGGGATCAAATACATATTGGACTCACTGTACAAGCCGTCACCAAATGCCACAGAAAGAGAAGACAATGACAACGAGAGAGCGAACCAACCCTGACCCTAACTTGACCCAATGTCTTTTGAACCCTACCCTCCTTTACCTGGTGTCTTTGGTGGCCACGAAGACCACGGGGTTGGGGGCGTCGCCCTGGCTGACCTTCTGACGCTTGATGACCGACTGAGAGGTCGTCCTCATGCCCGAGGCAAACGGCCTTCCATTGGCCGAGAACGGATGGCCAGCCACCTGCAGGAGGGAGAGAGAGAGAGAGAGGGGGGGGGGGGGGGGGGGTGTTGGAGAGGGTAAGAGAGATGTTGTGGGGGCGAGATATATGGAGTGATGGGGGGACAGAAGTGGACAGACAATATTACTACTTGAATACTTTTTAAACATTTCATTAACACAGGCGCATGTGACACCATGACAGGTTGAGGTTAGTGTGTGTGTGTGTGTGTGTGTGTGTGTGTGTGTGTGTGTGTGTGTGTGTGTGTGTGTGTGTGTGTGTGTGTGTGTGTGTGTGTGTGTGTTCACAGGTGAGGAGACAGCAGCTGTAAAAGTCACAGCAGTGGCCAGTGGAGAGACAACAGAAACACAATTAGTGTCACTGAGCTTAAGACAAAAAGAGGTATATGAAAAATGATAGCAGGAGTGGTGGGTAGATGGATGTTGAGTGGGTGGGTACGGGGGAAACCCTATTTGTTGGTACAGACAAAGAACTTCGTTGTGAGCACATGAGCATCAGTGAGTGTCTGTGTGTGTGTGTGTGTGCGTGCGTGCGTGCGTGCGTGCGTGAGAGAGAGAGAGAGAGAGAGAGAGAGAGAGAGAGAGAGAGAGAGAGAGAGAGAGAGAGAGAGAGAGAGAGAGAGAACAGATAAAGAAGCAGACATGAAGAAAGGAGTGAGAAGAAAGAGAAAGCGAGAGAGGGAGAGGAAGGGTGGTGGTGGTGCTGGGGGAAAGAGGAGTGTGTGTGTGTGTACGTGAGATGTGTGAAAGGGGCGTGGCCACTCACGCTATCAAAGGGCCTCTTGCCCAGCAGGGCGGAGGCGGAGCGAGACGGGTTGCCCTGGTTACGGTTGATGGGGGTGGGGGCGCTGCGAGGGGCCTTCAGCTTCAGGGGGGCCTGGACCGCTGGGGAGGAGAAGAGAGAAGGAGAGGAGGAGGAGGAGGAGAAGAAGAGAGGGAGGGCGAGGAGGAGGAGATAAGGAAAAAGAGAAGAGGAGGGGGAGAGGAGGATGAAGATATTGCTTCTTTAATTAACGATAGCAAGCCGCCAGGACCAGTAACACAACAAAGCACTGTTGAGATGCGCCATCTTGCATGGGCACAGACATTTTAGGAGAACACATTATCTATAGAACTCAATGAGGACATCACTTATTATTTGAATGGAATTATTGTTAAATTCACAAAGTACCAAGACTGGCAACAGAACAAAAAGCACAGTTGCTATGTGCCATCTTATAAACACATTTGGTTGCGACTTTCAGCTGGAATACAGAAAGGAAATGGCAAATTAAGACATGGACATCTTCCTGATGAGCAAAACCAACATACAGCATGATATACACATATGCCATTGGAAACAGGCATTGAATACATACAATTTAAATGTATTTTAGAAATGTTCTATAATTTAGGAAAATGTGTTAACTAATAATAAATAATGGGATCTTGAAATTATCTCTATGCGGGTCAAATTCGGTTTGAGTGTGACACCCCTTTGAAAGGGGATCTTCATCTAACATACACAAGGCCTTTTGTGCTGCCTGTACGTGTGTGCGTGTGCGCGCATGTGTGTGTGAGTGTGTGCGTGTGTGTGCGCGTGCGTGTGCGCGCATGTGTGTGTGAGTGTGTGCGTGTGTGTGCGCGTGCATGGATGCCAAGTCATCTTACCCAGTTCCTTGACGATGTTGTGGAGGGACGGTCGGGGGATGGGACGGCTCTTCACGGCTGCCTTGGAGGCCTTGGGTAGCCTGATCATACCTGCAGCACACAACACACAGGAGAAAACAGGGCTTACTACGATTTTCAACATCAAAACATAATTTCGTAAAATCATTCTCATCTTGTAAATGTTTTTTTTGTTTGTTTTTTTGCAGTGCACAGACAGGATGGACAGTGGTACTCACACTCGGCTCAGTCAAGGCGGAGTATAGGTGGATATCCAGCATGTGCACGTTACCTCTTACATTGTATAATGATATGATTTTGTGACTTAGGCCTTGACCGCATTGGCGTTGATGGAGGTCGTAGGGCTGTCGTTTGGATATGAGCAGGCATGTCCCTGGCCTCATGTGGCATACTTAGAATAATATTGATCAGTATCACTTAAACTCTGCCTTGACTGCGTTGGCGTAGATGGAGGCGTAGGGCCAGAAGGTGGATATTCATGTATATTTCAGTATTATATAACAGTATATACAGTGCCCTCCATAATTATTGGCACCCCTGGTTGAGATGTGTTAAAAGCCTTCAAATAAATTCAGTGTTTATTGCAGAAGAATACTGTCACACTGAAAAATTTAGGAAAATGTAGCCTTCAACTCAAATGAATTGTAGGAAAATAAAAAAAAATCCCTGACTAAAAAATAATTATTTTTCATTAAATCACCTCTTCCACAATTATTGGCACCCTTAACAATTCCCAGGAAATAAATATAATTGAAGCATTTCTGTCATTTTTACAGTAGTTTACAAAGTTTACCAGAGTATGTAGGAACATTTAATTAGTAATTCATCACTTCCTGTTTCCCTGGGGTATAAATATGACGTGACACCGAGGCCATTTCTCTTATCCACTCTTAAACATGGGAAAGACAAAGGAACACAGCATACAAGTAAGGCAGATGTGCGTCCACCTTCACAGGTCAGGCAGAGGCTACAAGAAGATTGCCACTCAACTGCAGCTGCCCATATCCTCTGTGAGAGGAATAATTAAGAAGTTCAAAACAACTGGAACAGTGGTAAACAAGCCTGGACGAGGACCCAAGTTTATTTTGCCACCACGCACAGTGAGGAGGATGGTAAGAGAAATCAAAAGATCTCCAAAGCTCACTGTTACAGAATTACAACAAATGGTAGCATCCTGGGGTCACAAAGTGTCCAAATCAACCATCAGGCGCTGTCTACACGCCAACAAGCTGTTTGGGAGGCATGCACGGAGAAAACCTTTCCTCACCCACAATCATAAACGCAAACGTCTGGAGTTCGCCAAGCGGTATTGGGGCTTCAACTGGGACCGTGTGCTTTGGTCAGATGAGACCAAGATTGAGCTTTTTGGCAACAAACACTCTAAGTGGGTCTGGCGTGCCACGAAAGATGCGCATGCTGAAAAGCACGTCATACCCACTGTGAAGTATGGGGGTGGGTCAGTGATGCTGTGGGGCTGTTTCGCTTCCAAAGGCCCTGGGAACCTTGTTAGGGTGCATGGCATCATGAATGCTTTGAAATACCAGGACATTTTAAATCAAAATCTGTTGCCCTCTGCCCGAAAGCTGAAGATGGGTCGTCACTGGGTCTTTCAGCAGGACAATGACCCTAAACATATGGCCAAATCTACACAGAAATGGTTCACCAGACACAAAATCAAGCTCCTCCCATGGTCATCTCAGTCCCCAGACCTCAACCCCATTGAGAACCTGTGGGGTGAGCTGAAGAGGAGAGTACAGAGGAGAGGACCCAGGTCTCTGGATGATTTAGAGAGATTCTGCAAAGAGGAATGGCTGAAGATCCCTCTTTCTGTCTTTTCCCATCTTGTGAAACATTATAGGAGAAGATTATGTGCTGTTTTGTTGGCAAAAGGGGGTTGTACAAAATATTAACAACAGGGGTGCTAATAATTGTGATACACATTATTTGATGTCAAATAATTATTTCTTTATGTGGGATTTTTTCCCCACTGAATAAATGCACTTGTATTGAAGGTTGGATTTTTATCTTTTTTTCCATTAAGGTCCCATATTATTTAGAAAAAAATAATAATAATTGGAAGCTTAAAAACACATCTCAACCAGGGGTGCCTATAATAATGGAGGGCACTGTATAATATTAGTACTCACACTCTGCCTTGACTGTGTTGGTGTTGATGGAGGCGTAGGGCCAGCAGGTGGTGGATATTTATGTATATTTTAGTATTATATAACAGTATACTGTATATAATATAGGGCTGCACAATTAATCGAAAATAATGATTTAATCGTGATATCGAAATTGTGATTTCAATCAGGATTTAATCGTGGCAATAGTGACGTGCCTTCGAGAGTCCTTGAAGCCAGAACATACTGTCAGGCTGGCGTTTCTGGCCAAAAATCAGTCCACCTAAGTTTTATGCTATTGCCTTTTACATAATTATTACAATTCAGTTTTATTTTGTTCATCCCGTATACAATTCATTCTTCATTTTGGTATAATTTAAAAGAAAATTCTGCAAAAAATCAATAAACCAATAAGTGATTCCAATTTTAACCCAAATAATTGTGATTATGATTTTTTTTTCCATAATCGTGCAGCCCTAATATAATAAGAGTACTCACACTCTGCCTTGACGGCGTTGGCGTTGATGGAGGCGTAGGGCCGGCGCGCGGCGCGTCGTGGCTGCAGGATGTCCTGGCATACGCGGCGGGCGATGCGCGTCAGCTTGGTGGTCTGCAGGATGAAGGTCTGGCGGTTCTTGGCCAGCAGCTTGGCACGGCCCGCCGCACTGGTGAACGGCGACATGCCCTGCACTTCCTGCCGGGTCATGTGGGTGCGCGGCGGAGCGTCCTGATTGGAGGAAGGGTAGGGGGAGTTTGTGGAGGGGAGGGGCAAATGGGAGAGGGGGGGGGAGACGGAGGAAGATGGGATGGAAGGGAAGAGAGGCAGAAATGGCAAAAGTGAGAATGAGATGATGATTTACTCACATCAACTCCGACACCTGCAGCTACTGCATGATCTGAGGGCCTCATGTACCTCTACAAACTTAATTAAGCACAAAAAAAGCTTTGTACATAACTGACATAACGCAAATGTTCAGATGTACTAATACTAACTTAAGATGTATTAAGACTGATTTAAGAAGTACCGTACTGATTTAAGATGTAAGAATGACATGACAAAATATGTGTGCACTGAAATTGGACGCATCATGAGAATGCTCGTGAAAGCACGTTCATGGCATGGATTGATGAATTTTCTGGTACACGAGCATCTTTTCCGATTTTCACATGCATCAATTCAGGAGGAAATCTACGCAACTCTTAGTAAATGAGGAATCTAAAGTAGATCTAAGCCACTACACAACTTGAAGTCCAAAGTCCAGTTCAAGACATCTTAACCGAAGGGAATTCCTTGATCAAGAGAAGTTTTTCCCCTGTCCCCTGAAGCTATGCTATGAATGGATGGATTATCTTTGATGCTTAAATCTATATGACTAACAGGTTCAGATTACTTTATTGGTAACACACTTATACTTGCAGGCAAGACAATCTCACATTTTCTGGAGCAGTCAAGTCACCTAAATCTGTAACATTTGTTTTTGACCTCATATCTACGTGTATAGGTTTCATACAAACTTGCTCTATAACAAGGTTGGAGGAGAATGAAAAAAAGATTATTGGTTAACTCTCTGGAGAAAATAACACAATTGAGTGTACTTTACTCCAGCCAATGCAGACATTAAAGTGTTTCCCACAAAGTGGCATTGTGGGGTGCAACGAACAGAAAAACTGGGTCTGTGAAAATGTTTGTAAACCCAGTGGCATGAATGTGTAGCTGTTGATCATTTTGTGGTGCTTGGCTTTCATTCTGTGGTGCTGCACCACAGAACAGTCTATGAATGGGAAAAACTAAGTAATGCAACTGAAGTGATGGTACACAATCATGCAATCTCCGATATAGTGATACATCTACTGATGCATAGCACTCCAAACACTCTCCATAAATTCTTTCTAGGCATCCTTAAAAGACCTACAAAGGGGAACTGTGACCTACACCGAGCTGGATCTCCCATAAGAGACTACAGACGTCTCTGCAGAATTGCACTCTCCATCCGTCACCGTGAAAACTTCAAAGCGTGCCTTCAGAGTCTTCACTGTTGTGTAGCGCATGTAAGCCAACACATTACATAATATACTTATATCTTAATATAATTATATAATATACACTGATTGCATAACTACGTTGGGACCATCATCATCTAATTTTATTTTTCCCGGCCTGAGGGCTCAGAATGATGCGACATACTGTACACTCCGCAGCGCTCTGATTTGTGAAAAGGGAAGCAGAAAGGCTGAGTGTTTTTATTTCCCCTCTTAACAGAACGGTTCTCCACCAGCCCGACCCTTTCCTGCTCTCTGACTTTGTTTACAGCCTGATATTTCCTTGACGTTCTCAATTTTCTTTTGATAAAAAGCATTTGAACTGAAGCGTGGTGAGGTAATATGATGCATGCTCAGTGATGAGAGTTTTCATACTCGGACTGCATATTGACATTCCATATTTCTGATGACATACCTCTACACGTTTTGTTTCCTCGTCAAAAAAAAAAAAGCTTTTAGCTTTCCGTTTGGACAGGATATAACATACAGTAGATCTTGATTTTTTAGGCAACACCATTTGAATGCCACATGACCCCGAACACCCTGGGTACATTCCAATATGCGACCTTGCGCCCTCCACTTGTGCTTGCGGCCTCACGTTTTGCTGGTGCCCCGCCTCTGTGGAGAAAACAATTACGTTTCCCAGCTGTCAGCCTAGCCACGACCATTTTTGGGGGGCTATTATTCATTCACCATCCAGTTTGCTAATGAGAAAATGACTTTACAGTTGAGCTTTTGCGAGATATTGAAATATAATGTTGTTGTCAGTGATTTCATCACAACGCATTACCAAAGAAGGTGGATCTAACAAGAAGCGTCATTTTGTTTCTTTTCCGGTATCCACTATGTTGGGTGAACGCCCCTTTAGGAGACCTTCGGTTAGGAGACCTTTGGAGTCCTGAGGTTAAGAATCAATGAAGTCCCCTTAGCGCTGTAGATGGCGGTAACATACGTCTTGCGCAAACACCTCAAAAAGAGAAGAAGTAGTAGGGGACAACGCCCCCTTAGGAGACCCAACTTGAGCACATGCTTTTGCATTGAGTGGGCGTGTTGTGCGAGATCTTGCTCTGATTCAGTATTTTTGGTATTACTTCCTGGTACAAGGCCACAAGCATAAGTGGAGGACGCAAGGTCGCATATTGGAAAGCATCCCCTGACCCCCAAAGTTGAAAAACGGCTGCTGCCTGTGAGTGAGACGTACTGTGGTGGCTCTTGTGGCGCCATCTAGCTGCGTGGGGGTCTTGAGGCCGCCGTACTTCTTCCAGTAGATCCAGCAGGAGGCACACAGGCGACACTGCAGGTTGGCAGGGCCCCAGGCGTACCACTGGGGAGACTGGGCAGCTGCACAGCAACACAACAAGACATTACATTACATTTAGCTTAAGTCAAGTCGGCTTTATTGTCAATTTCTTTACATGCACTGGTCATACAAAGAATTTGAAATTACGTTTCTTACTTCCCCTGCAGACATAGACATAGACTTAAGGTGTGCACATAGACAATTAGACATAGACAATTAGAGATAAACAGTAAGCATACATTCCACCTATAGTACCTACAATACCCAAACAGACATATAAAGTGCAAGACTGGGCAACAGCAGACATACATAGAACAGATATTAAAAAGAGGTAGTGTTGTGCATTTCCAGTTATGTCCTATTTTGACGATTCTGACATAATGATTATAGTGATTATGATTATGATCATAGTGATTATGATTATGAAACATCAGTAAGAGTGCACATGTAACCAACGAAATCCTATATGAGGGAATACCAAGGGTGAGCTAGAAGATTGCTGTAAGGAGAATGAGACTTGCAGGACATTGCCAAAGGCACCCAGAACTGCCAGCCAGCAAACTGGTGCTATGGGAACCATCACGTGAGTGCCGGTTAAGAGGACGTCCCACACTAACATATGTGGACATACTCAAGAAGACGCCGGAGCTCAGAGTACCAGCGAACTGAAAAGATGTATGGAGAATCGGGATGACTGGACGCAACGATGGAAGGCTCGTCTGAGGACAACTTGGAGAGACATTTAGCTGACGCTTTTATCCAAAGCGACTTAGTTATTTACAGGGTATTGGTTACAGCCCCTGGAGCAGAATGGGTTTAGGTGCCTTGCTCAAGGGCACCTCAGGCATGGAGTGTGGTAGGGAGTGAAAGGGTGGGATTTGAACCCTCAACCCTCTGATCTAAAATCCATCTCCTTAACCATTAGGCCACAGCCACGGAAACACAACACAACACAGGACAAGGGCTTGACTGTTAACACATGGGAGAGAAAAACACCAAGACATTGCTTTCCCCCCCCTTGGCTGTTAACCCTAATGGCAGGGATTAAAGCAAAAAAAAGTCATCTGACTGAACTTTTTTACCGGTTAGGTACCCGGTCGAGTATCACTCCGTAACCCTACGAAAACCAATGTAGCCAGGCTTTGCCCTCATAACGAAACATACACTGGTTTTATGCAAGGAATGGTGCCAGAGCCAGCACTAGGGCAGACAGGGCAGTCGCCTAGAGCAGAATAGACCTATGTCTTGAGGGCGCCAGTAATACCAAAAAGTGCCACAGAATCAGAACTTCAACCAACAAAAAACTTCACATTAACAATGAATATTCATTATACACTCAGTAGGCATATATACACTCTCAGTATGAATGTACCTGTAGGTACTAGATCAGGGGCCTCATTTATAAAACTTTGCGGAAGAAATGCGCCAAAAGATGGCGCACGCACGAAACTCAGGATGTGCGTGCGCAAGAAAATATTCAGATTTATAAAGCATGGCGCACGCACGTTCCACGTCGATTTCCCTTTATAAATCCCAACTGACTCTGAAGTTGCGGCAAATGTGCGCACCTGTGGACACACCCATAATGAATATTTATATCTGTGGACGGCGTGCGGAAAGCAGACGAGATAGGATAGCCTAGGCCTATTTACCACATGTGGAGCAAACAGTTTTATTAGATAGGCCTAGAGAACGTTGGGCAAAGTGGAGCGGTTAAGTTTGGGAAGTCGTAGGCTACAAAAATAAAACCTTGAATTGCAGCATGTGGATGGTTATGTTGACAAAAATCACGCTATACCAGAAGTAAAAAATAAATAAAAATAAAATAAGGATGGCATGGACATGAACCTGCCAAGTCATGGACATGTAGGCTAGTATTAATTGAGTTGTGAACAAAGGGAAAAATAGCTGCGTCAAGGAAACCCATGTCCCCATGTGACATTCACCGGTAGAAAATCTATTCACTGTCTCATCGCACCTCATATGCAACGGGTTTAAACTTTTTTCAACAATTGCCGTTGGTCACTGCGCGCAGCTGTCTGATTTCAGTTCAAAGCGACGCCCCAACTGTCGATCGACATATCCGCAGACAACATGACATATGGGCATTTTCTAGTATGTATTTATTAAAGGTGTGTATTATAAACATACATTATCAGTGTATAAGGCCAGCTGTCAAATGCACACCTCTGCTTTGATGACGAATAACCGCATGGAAAAGAAATGACATGCAACAAGAGAAACGAAGCTGTCCATTAGTAGGCTATGGCACTTGCGCTTGCCTGTATGGCTGAGAAAATCAACCATTACAGATGCACTTGGGACTCGAGCAGATGATTCTGCAACTGGCTTAAACGTTGACGTAATTCCTTGCAGACTCGGAACACTTTATAGCCTACCGATACGATTATAGCCCGATACTGGAAAGGTCCGTGGTTATTGTTAATAAAATGTAGGGTATTTCCAAATGTAACGTAGGCCTATCCTAAACGTACAATTTGAAGCGTCTATTACAGGCATGTGGCTATGGATAGGCCAGGTAGGCCTACTTATTATTTTCCACCATTACCAAACAACAAACAACCGCGTTTTCGTTGCGAACTGGATTAACTAATGTTAAAGTGACTATCGTGACACGTGACCTTTGGTTTTTTTCTTCAACCAATTTCGGGTCGTTCTTCCAGCTACCTCCCGAGGTCGCGCTTTCCGCGTTTGGTCTTTTGTTTAGTGCCTACGCATGGGTCAAACTTTGCGTGGAGCTGCGCATGTTTACCGCCAAGTTCTTTTTCTATAAATACCAAACCTTGCGGTGAACTTGGCGTGCGCAGTCTTTTGTGCGTACGCACCCGTTATAAATGAGGCCCCAGATGTGCTCAATCAGATGTAGGCCTACAATGCTATGTTTACATATGCCAATTTCTAAATACAAGAAAAAGGAAAGAGGGAAAGGGGGCAGGCCTAGGCCACCAGATTGACTGGAACTGGCCGAGAATGGAGGGATAATGGATATATCAGACTGCAAACATTGAACTGCAATTTGGGGCATGTTTTGGTTATTTCCTCTTATTTCTTCTACCCATTGTTAATGAATTGTTCACGACATTATGCAGAATGGATTCACAATGTGTGTTGCTTCAAAATGGTCTAGCTGTCTAGCTAGAATTATTGACTTGGAATTGCAATGCGTTGATACAGTGATCCCATTATGTTTTTTTGTAGTAGTAGTAGGCTCTATTTTGTCTTTCCCATCAGAATGGGCAAACACTGTTCCGGTGAAAGCACTGGTGCGCATTGCTTGCAGTATTTCTGACATTTAAAAAATAATGCACTGGTCATAGCAATCAGAGGGAGAAAACTAGTTGTTGGTTATTTTGTATGATTTTCACTATTCATCCTGTTACAGATAACTTGACGTTGACGTTTACGAACAGGGTGCGGTAGTCTACCTCTTGTGTTCTACCGTTTTGAAAACCTATGGCTACCGGTACTTTTTTGCTTCTCGATGGTGACAGGCACACGCTTACCATTGATTTAAAAAACGTCCCGATTCCTACACGCACCCGTGTTCTCTCCTACAAGCTGACACGACACAAGCAGACACGACACAGTCACAGACATACGTCTATCGAAAGTAACACACTTTCCCAAGCTTGTCGCGTAACTTTCCACTCGAATCAAGGCAAATCACCCACCTATCAGTCTTGAGTGCGCAAATAACTGAACTCAAACGAAGCGTATAGTCCGAGAAGATGGGCACAGACGTTGAGCCACTCAAAAACAAGCACACACACAACTGTTGCTGCACACTATTCCAGTTAGCAAAAATAGCATCACACAGTAGCCTACAACAAGCCTTGAAAGTGAAACAAAACACCGAAACGGCATTTATTGACCATGAGTCCACCCATCAGAACACTGCTTCCCAGAACAAGACATAAAATATTGGCTCTGCCAGGGATAGCCTCCGTGACCCCTGTAAAATGCAACCCATTTTTAACTTATTTCTTAAATATATATCGACAACAACAAAGTTAATATGCTATGATTACAGGTGAGACTGTAAATTGTCAGAAAGACAACTAGAGCTAGTTCTACACGTAGCTAGTCAAACGCGCTAAACTTTGAGGATGAAACGCATGGTATATCCTAGCTAGCTGCCAATGATAGCCGTTTCATTGGCTATGAATAATGTTAGTAAAAGTCACAATGCTTAAAAGGAAAACCCTTCATGAAAAGGACATCATGCGCAGTCGAAGTAAACTATTCTTTTTTTTTTCTAACTATCCACCACGGCAGGTGCAATGATAATGGAAACATACGTGTCCTACCTTCTTCCAGCTATGCATTCCATGCATATGCATTATTATTAGCCTATATTGGAATATCCAACTCGTTTAATGATGGTCATTGCACTTTAAAGACATAGTATTACACTTATTTTCTTTTCTGCCATCAGCAACAATGTTGGCCATTTGTTTTTTTAATGTCTCGCGCTGCGCCGCAACTGATTTGTTGACCGCTCGTGTACTTTTTTTTTTTATTGGAACACAGAAGATGATGGCTCAAAACTACTGAGTGAATCTGTTGTGGTGGCGTGTATAACTAAATCCGTACACCAAGCACACCTTTCCTCGCCTTCTCATGACCAGGAGTGCTCTCGATTTGAGTTCAGTTGGAAAGTAAAAATTGAAAATTAATTGACATGAAGGACGGAAATCCGTCCAAACGAAAATCCAGTTGACGGAAATCCGTCATAGCGACGGAAAACTTTAATCCCTGCCTAATGGGTCCCTAAAATGACCTGTCTACGATGTTACGATGAATAAATGGTTTTACTGGGTTAACACAGGTTCTATCAAAGCATCAAGACATATACATGCACACGCACGCATGCACGCACGCACGCACGCACGCACGCACACGCACACACACTTACTGTGACAGCTTTCGCAGCTGAGTCCTTTCTGGAAGCCGGCTGCTCCGTTCATGCCGGGCTTGCTGCCAGGAGCCATGATCTGGTTGGGGTTGGGTTTGGTGCTGCAGGGGGGAGAAATGTACAGAGTTAGAAAAAAAAAACAAAAAAAAACAGAACAACAATTTGAAAATGCACAAAACTTCTTGTTAAGCGAAAAGCACAACAAAATGTTGAAAATATTCCCTTCTCGGGGTGCTGTGGCGCAGCGCGTTAACACACCGTACCATAAGGGGGCGACCCGGGTTCGAGTCCTGCCTGGGTCATTTCCAAACCCTACCCCATCGCTTTCTTCTACGTACTTCCTGTCATCTCTTCAACTGTCCTATCTAAATAAAGCCCAAAAAGCCCCCCAAAAAACAAAAAAAGAAAATATTCCCTTCTCCACTGTGCTTAAATTTTGACTGGGTCTGGCTAATTTTGACTAAAGCTGAGCAGAAAATACACAAGGGTCTGGCGAGAGTCGGGTTAGTTGTGTGATATTCTGTGGTGTAGGATTAGATGTGCTGTGGCGTTGGACTCACTAGGTGGGGATGTAAACTTGCTTCAGCTTGCTGTCAGCCTCCGCTGCCTTTAGTCGTTTCTGCAAACACACACAGCAACCAAATCAGATTAATGCACAGCGAAACTTAAAATAACACACATTAGCTTCAGTTAAAGACAAAAAAAAATCATGTTATACATCAAATATGTATGCTTCTTTAACAAAGAACACTCAGCAACAGAACTTCAAATAGTCTGATTAATACGCAGCAAATTTTAAAATGTCACACATCTTGGCATCAGTTAAAGACAAAAAACATGTTATATATCAAATCATGTGATATACAAATAAAATTCTTTCTTTTTTGAAACACTCAGCAACAGAACTTCAAATAGTCTGTAATTGATGTGACAGAATCGTAAAGCTCATGATGACAACTGGGTGGTCTGGGAACAGCACATGAACACATTACATCTCACTACATTGTTAAGGATGTTAAAAGGGGGGAGGGGACTTTATGAAAATGTTACCTGTTGAATGTAGCGATCGGTGGTCTTCCACATGTAGTAGAACTGGACAACACTGGCCAAAGACTTCCATGGCAACTGGTGAAGACAAATAAAATGGCAATAATATAAGCATTGTGTGTTGCTGAATGGCAGAGGCTAATATTGGACGGTATTTAGATGGCAAAAAAGTGACACGTTTAAGCAGCATTGCTTCAAAACAACTCATGGAACCAGGATCATTTCCTGAATAAAAAATGTACATTTCCATAACAAATACCGTATTTTTGGGACCAAAAGACGCAATGGGTTAAAAGACGCACTACCAAGGACCGTGACTTTTTTCACACACAGGGCGCACTGCATCATAGGACGCACTTCATAACTAATTTCATAATTTCATAACTAATGCTGTTGTTGTTAAGAATGCACAAAAAAATAACATGCGTAGCCGAATACACGCAATATCAAACGTTGCTGAATACCACAACTTAGAGTTTGAGCAGTTTCTTAAAGTATGACATGAAGCCATCACTGAATTTTACGCATGTTTTTTCAAAGAACATTGAAAAAGAATTGCCTGCTATTTCAGGAGTCACGACCTTTATCTCTCCTCTGCTTCGCGTCTCTCCCTCCCTCCCACACACACATACATACACACAGGCACAGCGTCGGACGGACACCCGTGCCCTTTTTTAACAGGAGTAGCCTACTTTTCAGTGCAATCCTGGCTGGATAAAATATTGTTGCCCATTCATCCATGACGAAGACGTTAAGGCAGTCATGAAATAGTGGTAGTGCTGTCGCTCAGTAGCAAACATCTTTCTCTGACGTGACGATGCATTTTCGCGGAACTTCTCAACTCCGCTTTCAAACCTACCGGACGGTTGTTGTCTGATCTTTTTTCAATGTTCTTTAATGTTTGTAATTGAACTATAGGGTCTGTGCGTGCGTAGGCACAGTAGCTTTCTGATAAGAATCACTGTTGTGCCGATCGCAAAGGATGTTGAAGTGTGGAGTCTTGCAACTTGTTTCAGTCAAGGACACTGAAATACCAGTCAACGGCCCTTCCACGCTTTTCACACGCTTTACTGCAATAACGTCTTGCGAATGCATGCAACCATGCACACGAACATGTCAATGAGAGCGCGTACGCCATAACTGCATCGAGCAAAAAATATGCAACAGCTTGCAATGCGTGCACGAGGGAGAGAGAGAGAGAGAGAGAGAGAGAGAGAGAGAGAGAGAGAGAGAGAGAGACGTCATTCTGGTGCCATTGTAACCTGGCTACTGTACACAGCCCACCCCGCGACACTCTTGATTACTGGTAGTATTTTTTCATAACGTGCAGACCCTATTCCCCAAAAGTCGTTCTAAAATATCGACAGAGTCTCGCGGCCATGATTTTTTTCACACATTGGACGCACTGGCTCATAAGACGCTCTGGCAGTTTTTGACAATATTTTATGATTTTATATGCGTCTTATGGTCCGGAAAATACGGTAATAAAAGAATATGTAAATTATAGAATATTTTGTGCAATTCTGCCTATCCGTGTATGTGTGCTTCTGCATGTCCATGTCTGTGTATGCCTGCACAATGGAATTTAAGTTTCATGAAAATGAATAGCCAGGTATTGTGTGTGTGTGTGTGTGTGTGTGTGTGTGTGTGTGTGTGTGTGTGTGTGTGTGTGTGTGTGTTAGAGCATGACACAGGAGTGGATTTTCACTCCTGTCCCATCCCCGTCTCAGGAAAAAAATATCCTTCCCGGACGGGAGTGAAAGAAACAAATCCCATCCCGTCCACTCTTGAAAAGAATGTCTCCCAATCCTGCCCACTTCCACTCAAAATCAACCCAACTCCCGTTTCGTCAAAAAACAAGGCTTTTTTGTTTGTTTTTTTAAAGAAAAAATAAGTGGCATTCCCGCTCATTTTTATTCCCGCTCCCGTTTATTTTTAAAATTTTGACTCCCATCAAATTCCTGAAAATTGTCATCCCCTAGTGTGTGTGTGTGTGTGTGTGTGTGTGTGTGTGTGTGTGTGTGTGTGTGTGTGTGTGTGTGTGTGTGTGTGTGTGTGTGTCTTTCTCCACTCCTCCACTACTCACAAAGTCCTGGCGTATGTCGTTGAAGTCCTTGCCGTACTTCTCCAGGGCCTCCTCGAACAGCATGGCCTCCGAGGCGCTCCACTCCTCCATCTCGTCCCGGCACAGCACCGGGCCCCCCTGCGGCACCAGCGTCGACATGGCCTTGGCCAGGTCATAGCCGTTCTTCTGGAGGGTGTCCATCGCATGGAACTGAAGGGGAGGGTGGTAGGAGAGAGAGAGAGAGAGAGAGAGAGAGAGAGAGAGAGAGAGAGAGAGAGAGAGAGAGGGAGAGAGGGAGAGAGGGAGAGAGAGAGAGAGAGAGAGGGAGAGAGAGAGAGAGAGAGAGAACAGCGGAAGGGAGAGAGAGAGAGAAACGTTAACAATACACTTGAACATGTGGAGTGGCCATGGCCTTGGCCAGGTCATAGCCGGTCTACTGAAGAGGGTCCATTGCATGGAACTGGAGTGGAGAGGGGGGAGGGAGGAGAGAGAGAGAGAGACTAAGAGATAAAGAAACATGAACTGGATGGGGGATCCATTGTAGGAGTCTCACAGTTATAAACAGTGAGAGGTTAGATCATGCGAGTACATTGGATTAAAAAAAGATTAGAAAGTGTACATGAGTGGTGTGTGTGTGTGTTTGTCCCTGTGTGTGTGTCTCACCAGTGTGATGTCCCGTGATGCGGCGGCGGCGCTCATGTGCAGGCTGGGCTGGCGGATGGAACTGCTGCAGTCCAGAGCTCGCGCAAACGTCCCCACAGCCCTGTGGGACAACAAACACACACACACACACACACACACACACACACACACACACACACACACACACACACACACACACACACACACACACACACACACACACACACACACACACACACACACACACACACACACACACACACAGGTTAATTAGTGTATAGAGTACAATAGAATATGCAGGGCTCCTATATGTTTGTTTTTGTTTCTAATCTTGCCAATGTCCACATAGCCCTCAGACAAATGGATAAACCCCATACATTTGCAACGGAATGCATACATTTGCAACATCCAGGATCTACTTCAGTTATTTGTTTCTTTTAGATCGCCGTCATTACAATCAGAAGAATACAGCAATACATGTATAATGCATGCAACTAAGGTTTGAAAGAGACTATTCAGTTCAACAGTTCAACTAGTTAGTTTATTTCTCCGTCAGGCTGGTTGTTCATTTGTGACTATTCCATATCTTGCCACAAGGGGGCAGCTGCGGCTCCACAGTGGTCACGGGGGACGAGTTCAGGGGGAGCAAACCAAGAGCACAGACCGCAATTAAACAGAGATGCGGGCAGCCAATGCTGATGAACACATTATGTTTTTTTTACCCCTATTATTTCTCTCAGTAATAGTGTTTTCATGGGTGAGATTTTTCCTGGGTCAGTCATAAGGCGTACAGTGGAGTGGGAGGAGGTGATGTTATCCAATTAATAACAATCCCACAGCAGGGGCAAAGAAAAGGAAGGAATGAACACGTTTTAAAAGGCTTCTTGATTCAGCCCAGACGGCATCTGTGACAAAAGGGGTGGGAGGGAGAAAGGGGGGGTTGGGGATGGGGGGGAAAGTGGGGAGACAGTGGGGGTGGTTAGAGGGGGGCACGGGTCTCTATGGAAACGGTCACAATCTGTGATCATGTCCTGGCTGGGTTCATATGAAGATATACATCCATTTACAAAAAAAATCACGTTTTTTGCTGTTGTTAATTTCCATAAATAACTGCTTTGCGTTTGAATTGGTGAAAGCAAAATCAGTTGAAATTGCTCTCATAGTTAACCTAATGACCTTTAAAAATTAAATGTTACAGCGTTTTAGCTTTGCTCCATCAACAGACCCGCTAGTTAGTATTTGAGGTGTTGCATTTACAGTATATGAGGCTCAAATGGCAAAACACACAGCCCTCCGCCGCCATCACTACGGTTGCTCAGATCGCCCTCCATAGAGACTTCCGTCGCTCTGGTTGCTTCTGGGGCACATACAGTTAAAATGTGCCAGGTAGAATTTCAACCGTGTGAGGTGACAAAGGGGTTTAAACTGGTGGAAGGGGGCACACAGACAGACAGACAGACAGACAGACAGACAGACAGACAGACAGACAGACAGACAGACAGACAGACAGACAGACAGACACCCACTCACCGTGCCACCACTAGGAACTGGTCTATCTGCGAGTCCTTCAGCTGGTTGTTGGGGTCCCACACTTTAGTCTCCAGCTTCTCCTGCACACGACTGTCCGACTCGCCTGGTGGGGAGGACACACAACACAATTAGGATGGATGGACAAATTAGATGGATACATTGATGGATGGATGGATGGACGTAGGGCTGGGCGTTCTGGAAAAAATGTGTATCACGGTTTTCTTGATGAAAATTGATATCACGGTTCTCCGCACATTTTTTTTTTAATAAGCGGCAATTTTCCCCCACATCTCAATGTTTCTGAAAAAAGACTGAAATTTCATTAAAATTCCGTTTTGGAATAATAAAAAAATTTTAACGGTATACCGCCCAGCCCTAGATGGACGGATGGATGGATGCACAGAAACCAGTCACATAAGAAATATGTTTATCACATATCATATATTGCAAGTGGCACGTGGGAAGAAAAAACAACTACTCCATCACACAGTCGAACAGCATTATGTTTTATTTGGACCTTGCACACATCATGCCGTGTGTCTGCTTGTGCAGGTGTGTGCGTGCACACACATCCCACAGAGCATACCACCCTAGGTCTCGCTTTCATGTACTTTGAGTAGACCATTACAATGTACGTACGAGCTCTACAGTAGTTCTACAATGGCCCGATGAATGGGCATATCTGAATGGAAGAGCCCATAACACACTGAGACTTAGTTTCATGGCCACTGTACTCGTCATTAGTCCTAAACAGCTTCGGGCAAAATGAATGTTATTGCATCTTAAAACACACACACACACACACACACACACACACACACACACACACACACACACACACACACACACACACACACACACACACACACACACACACACACACAGCACACACACACACACACACACACACACACACACACACACACACACACACACACAGTACCATAAATAGACAGTGCTTAGGATGGCACAGGAGGACAGGAGTGGAGACGAAAAGGAGATGAGGAGAGGAGAGGAGAGGACATGAGAGGAGAGGAGAGGAGAGGACATGAGAGGAGAGGAGAGGAGAGGGGGATATGAGAGGAGAGGAGAGGAGAGTGGGATATGAGAGGAGAGGAGAGGAGAGGAGGAGAGGAGAGAAGAGAAAGTGAGGAGAGGAGAGGACAAGGAGATGGAGAAGCGAGGAGAGGACTGGAGAGCAGAGGAGAGGAAAAAATGTGAGGAGAGTAAAATAATTGAGGAGGGGAGATATGCGGGGAGAGGCTGGACAGCAAGAGAAGGGTGAAGAGGAAAGGAGAGGAGAGCATGACTAAGGGAAGCAAGGACCGACAGGATGAGCGCAGAAGAGCAAATGAAGGAGAAAGGGAGAGAGAGCAAGTGACAGAAAAGGGGAGAGGGGGGTGGGGTGGCGTGAGAGAAGAAAAAGGCGAAGGAGGGAAATAAGGTGACTCATCGCGTTGGAGGCTATGGACGGACAGCCACATGCCATCATGATGAACACAATTCAAATAAAACCACATGCAAGGAAACAAATAGTCCAAATATTTTGTGTGTGTGTGTGTGTGTGTGTGGGGGGTGAACACAGCTTACAGGTCCTTCTAATATAGCAGTTACGAATGACGCACAGAGGCAGAGGCAGAGGCCGTACAGAGGCAGAGAGACGCAGAGACACACAGACAAACACACACAGTCCACTAAAACAGACCCCCATTTAATCCATATGATAGTGCCCTTAGCTGTGGAGACAACACCCTGACGTGTGCTAACTACTAACACGTCACTGACCCATGTGTACACTAAACGTGCACATACCATATGCGCACACACGAAATTGCGTGACAGGTATGGCGTGTGGATAAGTGATGAGTCAAAAAAAAACCTCCATACTCCATAATCCATACAATAGCTGCATTAGCTGTGGAGACACCACCCTGAGGTGTGCTCCTACTAAAACGTCATTGACCCATGTGAACACTACATATGTGCACACACTAAATTGCGTGCCAGGTATGGCGTGTGGATAAGTGATGAGTCAGGTTTTGACTGGGGCCCGTCTTTACACTACGCAGCCAACGTCATATTACTCAGTGCTTGAGCAGGCGCTCGCTCGCTGCACCCAGTGTTGCCAGATGTGTCTGATCAAATCCCGCTCAAAAAGGTTCTCAAAAAACGCAAAAATGCGCTAAATTCTGGCCAATTTCAACAAATTGCATTGGTTTCTATGGGCCCAAAAAGGGCAGAAAAAACGCCAAATGGCCAATTTTTCCTGTTTCCCGTTTTTACCCGCAGACGGCCATACCAAGTAGCCCAATTGGGCGGGTAACCGCCCAATCTGGCAACACTGGCTGCACCACTAAGTCTAGGTAGTGCAGGGAGGGAGACGGGGGTTAAGAGCAGTCATGCTGGCTCAGCACTTTACGCCTGCCGGCTGATTGGCACGAGCTGCTGTCACTCAGCTAAGAACCCACTCTGATTGGCTAGAGAAAGTGGGGTGGGTGGGTGGGTTGGAGGCTTCTGGTTGTCGTTTCAAAGCTCCTGAACTTTGACCCCCTTGAACGGGTTTTTTTCAGGAGGGCTTCAATGAGGGGTCACGGGTTGAGTGTTGACCCAAGAGGACCCTTAAAGCAGGGGGGGGGTCTCTGTCCCTTTCGAAGAACCAGAGCTATACCTGAAGGATGAGCAAGAACCTGTATGTACTTATGGGATAATCTTTCAAAATAATCTACTAATTCGTTTAGTGAGTCTTTTTTCCCCCTTCGAATTAACGCCATACAAGATCGCCAGTTTTCAATTGATTGACAATTAACCTGATTTCGACTTTCAACAATTACACATAATGGAATAATTAGCATGTGAAAACGACAAATACTATCCAGAATTACTACAGAGAGCTCAAAGTAAACTAGAAGGTGCGCCACTCAGCATTTAGGTTTCGTTTAAACTTGGCGTGCAAGTGTGCTTGTTGTACATAAACAAACAAACACAACATCATCATCAACAACAAACAAATTAACTGAACAAAGTGTAGAGATCCTCTACAGATTCTAATGATGGATAAAGAAATAAATGCATGAATGCATGAATGAATGAACGAACGAACCAACGAACGTGTGTGTGGTGTGTGTGTGTGTATGTGTCTACTGACCCTCTGGGAGTTTGTCTGGGATCTCGGCCTGGTATTTGGATCCCACGCGGATCTCCCCCTGGTCAGCCAACAGCGTCTTCTGCACAGGGTCAAACACCAGCGAGTAGAAGAAGCAGTCCTGGGGAACACACGCGTACACACACACACAAAGAAGATATGATACAATCGCACACATCACTTCTCTCAATCTCCATCACGTCACAAAGTGGGTGCTGGTAAATATTAATACTTTATGAATTTAGGTGTGTGTGTGTGTGTGTGTGTGTGTGTGTGTGTGTGTGTGTGTGTGTGTGTGTGTGTGTGTGTGCACGTGCGCGTAGGTGTGGTGTGTGTAGGTGTGTGTGTAGGTGTGTGTGTGTGTGTGTGTGTGTGTGTGTGTGTGCGTAAAATCTGCCAGCCTTTCAATAGCCTATTCTAAAATATTTGGATCTTGTACCTTAATGCTTGTCTCTTGGGTCCAAATAAAAGTAATCAAGTGTGTGTGTGTGTGTGTGTGTGTGTGTTTACCTCTCTGTCTAGGTAGCCTGTTAAAACGTCCGTCTCGTTCAGCAGAGTGACATTACATTTCCCCCTGCAGAATGGAATGAAGGAAGAGGGGAAGAATCATTAGTGAAGCTCATAATTACTTAATTACGTATATACAACCAACAGGCAGCCGTGGCCTAGTGGTTAGAGAGTTGGTCTTTCAATCTAGGGGTTGCAGGTCGAATCCCCCCTGACCTCTCCTACATCTCCATCCATGGCTGAAGTGCCCTTGAGCAAGGCACCTAACCCCACATTGCTCCAGGGACTGTAACCAATACCCTGAAAAATAACGACTGTAAGTCGCTTTGAATAAAATGAAAGCGTCAGCTAAGTGGAATGTAATACAACACAAACGGCTTTGGACTCACTGATGAATCAAATACACTCACATTTGTAGGACATCTAAACATTACTATAACAATACAAAAGGTCCAGGAGTTATACATGACAGTGAATTTTCGAGAGTTATGCAAGAACAAAGACATACATTAAGTTACCGCTTTTACCATTTTTTCATTTGTAGAGTTGAAACACAAATAAGCGGGACATCATCATGTTTGCGAAAATTAACATATTTTAAAAATATTTAACAAGAGTGTGACCTTTTGTGTGTACCCCTCCTACTGCTGGTGTTTGCCTTCGTCATTGAGCGGTTCAAAAACTTCAGTTTTAAATATTGAACAGGGGCAAACTCCCTACTGTTTGACTTGGAAGTCCTGCTATTACTGTACAGACACAATTTTGAATAGCTTGACATTTAATGTGGTCGTGCCTGCCGGAACTGTTCAATTCCTGTAATAGAAGCCATTTACTGGAGGGGACGACTAAATTCTAATTTACATTGGCGTGTGTGTGTGTGTGTGTGTGTGTGTGTGTGTGTGTGTGTGTGTGTGTGTGTGTGTGTGTGTGTGTGTGTGTGTGTGTGTGTGTGTGTGTGTGTGTGTGTGTCCACACCACACAGGTCATTTAATATGTGAGCTTGGGGGACATCAGACCTTTAAATGAAACCGCAGCCGTGAGTGTGAGTGTGCGGGCGCGTGTGTGTGCATTTGTGTTAGTCTATGAGTTAATGCCAATGTGTATACTGTATATTTGACTCTTGTATGTAGATTATTGCACTGTGTGTGTTAAGGTATGCACACATCAATGAAACCATATCAGTGCACACCATTACCCTGTGTGTGTGTGTGTGTGTGTGTGTGTGTGTGTGTGTGTGTGTGTGTGTGTGTGTGTGTGTGTGTGTGTGTGTGTGTGTGTGTGTGTGTGTGTATACCGTATATGCGTGGCGGGGAGGGACTCGAACTGTCGTGAGAGGAAGAGTTCTCTGTGCTTGAGCTGGTGTTTATGCTGTTCTGTCATGGAGGGCTGTTTCGACTCTTCCTCAAAGTCTCCTACACAAGAGAAACACACACAAACAAAAAGGCAATTACTACGGGGCGAGGCTACATTTTTAAAAAGCAGGCAAGTGTACACAATTGCAAGTTTCACACAGAGGTGGGTCAAAGACGTCCAACATGAAATTGTCCTTCAGATACGTTTGCTTACTGTAACTGTAAAAAACATGATTTTCAATTCTTTTTCAAGAGAATGCATGAAAGCCAAGCCTTTAAAATAATAGAAAAAAAATCATGTTTTTTGCAGTAACAAAAAGAAGTATCTGTTGCACAGAAGGACAATTTCATGTTGGACGTCTTTGGCCCAGGCGTGTATGGATGCATATGGTACAACACACACCTGCTTCGAATGCACTGAATCGAAGGTGTATGATGTCCTGGGCAAAAGGTATTACAACGAACGTAGTGCGTCCAATCATTTCTCACAGTATGAATCTAATCCATATTTAATGTTGATGAATTAGGGAACATTTTAATACTTTCATAAAAAGAGACATTCAAATACTATCTGTACAGCAAGTGACATTCAAACAGGATTTAAAAAAGGTCCTTTTTAATCTTGCCTAAAATGCAGCACACCACACATTCTACACACAATTATATCCTTCATTTGTACTCCATTATACCCTTCACAATACAAACAAATAAAAAAACAGCGGTAAGAATATGTGAGTGGACGGCCGTTATTTAAGGTTAGCTGCAGGTATGTAATGAATGTAGCAGATAATACGAGCGACACGATAGAGGTGGACCTTCCACTGACATACAATTCTGTGCTGTTTCAATAAACCAAAAAATCCATTTTTTTGGAGGGAACCAGCAGGTGTGAACAGTCAAAAGTTGAGTAACAAATTCCCTGCACATTAAGAACGACGTCACTTTGGAGAAAATCATGTTGTAAGTGATTTGCAACGTCTGGTGGTCCTACTTTCCTGATTGACATGAAATTGTTGCCCGATTTCTTTACAAATAAAACCCCATCTTTGTTGTGTGTTTTTGGTGGCAACAAAACAGCATTGCTAGTAGAGTACAGTAAAGTAGAGTAGAGTACAGTAGTGTAACTCTAGGAATCCTCAGAGGGAAATGAAGGTGTCAAGTAGCTTACATGAATACACAATGTCCACATGGACATTTTAAGACACAAATGACACAGGAAGTAGTAGGGGAAGCAAAAATAAAAACTACAGATTAAAAAATATATATAAAGAAAACCCCATCTTTGTGTTGTGTTTTTGGAGGGAAAAAAACCCAACAGCATTGCTTATAGTCATAAGGTAAAGTGTGCCCAAAACAAGAGGCTAAAAGAGCACAGCAACTTTTACAGTGCACCTAGATGCAGGTCTTAGCCAGCCATCATGGTCAATCCTGTACAGTAGAGTACAGTACAGTAGAGTACAGTAGTAGAGTACAGTACAGTAGAGTACAGTATACATCTAATCAGCAGTACTGCGGAGCGTCGTTAAAGCACACTGAGGTGGAAGGGGAAGATAAAGGGAGTGTGTGTGTGTGTGTGTGTGTGTGTGTGTGTGTGTGTGTGTGTGTGGGGGGTGGGGGGGGGGGGGTGTATGCGCGCGCACATGTGAAATAGGTCCGTTTTAATGTACAGCACTGCGTGTATTCATGTGCGTGTCTCAATGCATGTCGTGTGTGTATACGAACTGTGTGTGTGTGTGTGTGTGTGTGTGCTTGCTTTAGTGTGTGTGTGTTTTAAGAATGCACGCAAGTAGTAGTAGTGGCGTTAGAACACTGGGCCAGACGACTATCTCTCCTCATCTCTCCCAGGACTCCGCCCCTGTACATAGCCACGGGAAACCCTGTATGTGTGTGCGTGTGTATGTGTGTGCGCGCCTGTGTGTGTGTGTGTGTGTGTTGCTGTATGTCTGTGTGTGTGTGCGCGCGCGAGGACAGGACCTCAGGCCACACCCCTTTCTGTTAACCCCTCCACCCAACCCCCACCCCCCCCACCCCCCTCTCCCTTCTCCCCTCTCCACCCCTCCTCTCCCCTCCCTCTCCCCGTGGCCGGCGAGTCAAGTCCCTGCCAGACAAGCTGGGAAACCCTGTGCGCCAAACCTGAGGCACCCATCCCCCCACTGAGTAACAAATCAACCCCCCTCCCCCCACACACCAACACCAACACCACCACCACCACCACCCCTCCCACACACACACACACACACACAGCCAGCCTCACACACACACACCATCTTGAAAAAAAGGAAGCAGCACTGCTTATAGGCACACATTAACAGAGAGAAAGAGAGAGGGAGGAAAGGCGCGCGCGCACACGCACACGCACACACACACACACACACACACACACACACACACACACACACACACACACACACACGCACACGCACACGCACACACACACACACACTAAAAAAATGCCACTCTTACTCTACCATGTTTACTCAATACATACAGTACATGTGGAACGCACGCACACACACACACACACACATACACGCGCACACACACACGCACACACACGCACACACACTCAAACGGCCACAGTCACACTACCATATTTACTTAATGTATACATGTCCGTGTGTGAGGTTGCGTGTATCCGCTCTCTCACAGACTAGAGCGCGCGCACACACGCGGGTCACACTTTTCCCTCCTTAACAAAAGGCACGGGCGAGCCTGTGTTAACCCTTCACATGCCGTGGGCCACATGAAGGGCCTTTTGTTCTTAGCACGACGCAAGGGGGAGGAAGAGGAGGAGGAAGAGGAGGAGGGGAGGAAGGGGGTAGGAGGAGAAGGGAGAGGAAGGCTGTATGGGCTCCAAGATTAAGAAAGAGGCGGGAGAGAGGGGGAAGGTGATATTTGTGTGTGTGCGCATGTGTGCGTGTACGCGTGCGCGTGCGTACGTACGTGCGAGCGAGCGAAAAGGGAAGACGTGTGTGTGTGTGTGTGCCTAGAGAGACATAAGGGAAGAGAGGTGTGTGTGTGTGTGAGAGAGAGGGAGAGGGAAGGAGGTAGCCCAGGTGGTTGTGTAACAGGACAGTGCCAGCTAGAAAACTCACGAGAGAGAGAGAGAGAGAGAGAGAGAGACACTGGGTGTTTCTCCATCTCCCTCACAAACATACTGTGTGCACAAGCACGCACCCAGACACACGGATGCACAGAGAGTCTCTGCATTGGTTTAGGGGTAGAGAGCTGGGGTATGTGTGTGGCCATGGTGGCAGGAAGAGAGGAGACAGCCCAATCCCACACACACACACACACACACACACACACACACACACACACACACACACACACACACACACACACACACACACACACACACACACACACACACACAGCAGAGTAGCCCACAGAGAAGTGTGTGTGACAAGGACACAACTACTTTCCCCAAACACACACATCCAATGTCACGTTTGGGAGCTTCCAGACGCCAAGTTCTAAAGTGCCGCCTTTCTCTAAGAAATACAGTGCGACCTTAAGGTTACAAAAAAAATTGCACACTGTCTCTGTCCCACAGAGCCAAGAGGCAGCAACTGCAAACACAATTTCTCTAGACCGGCGTTACAGCTACTGTATTGCTCAGAACAATTTCTTTCAGGACCGGCCTCGCACGCGGACTGTCAAGTGTGAAAAGCAGAGTAGAACGCACTGTCCGACCGGTCACTGTTTTTTTTCGTAGCTCAAAGTTGACAGGTATGGATTTGTAGAGATCAGCCATTACAGACCGTTTGATGGTCCCAATTCATCTTATGTGTGTACACCGACTTCCCTTACTACTTGAAAAACCTTGATGGTAACTTTTCTTGCACTTTTCTTGCACAAATGAAACACACATCTTTGATTTTGAAACTGAATGCTCATTTTTTGCG
>NC_085877.1:21219254-21266754 GCF_034702125.1 Engraulis encrasicolus | reverse complement strand
TTTAGAGGCAGAAGCCCAGATATCAACTGTGAGTAAAACAATGAATGATCCAATATTCCATGCCCACTTGTGTTGACTATTTTTTATCAGCATGTCATGTGAATGTAATTTTGAATGGAAAAAAGTATGCCCATTCATATAAATGAGAGCTACGAAAACCCAATTCACATACATATGGCTATTTTTAAAAATGCATCCATTCGGGCCTCTGTTTACACGTAAACAGTTTTAGCTAAAACAGTGTTTCCCACAGAAATTTTGGAAACTATGGGGGCAGCAGGGATTTTTTTCCAGGGGGGGGGCTGAGTTGTATTCACACAGCGTGAATGCAAAACGGCAAAACAATGAGTACAGTATGACATTGGCGAATGGAGAAACTATAGGCCTGGGCCAACATTTCAGCCATTTATATTTTGAGAAATAAGGCTACCCATTTTACCCATGACATGTATAATAGTAGTACATTGTCATTGTCAAAAAATGCAGTACAGTAAATCATTTCTGTTTACAACACAGTTTCATTTGTCCCTCATGCAGGGGTCTATATAATGAAAACAATAATAAAACAAAATAGGAGCAGAGATAAGAATTTAAGATCACTGTGTGTAACGCATAGACAAAAAGGGTCTAAGAGGGTAGGCTATGCCTTTTCCCCCACACACATAGGCGTACACATTCTACATGAGGGGTGCTGGTCACAGGGCCAGTTTTTCAAAATTCCTTCCATTAAAAGGGCTGAACAACATATTACACATTTATGTCTATATTCACATTCATTTCTATATGCAGCCCGATGTCTCCTCTGCTGTGTCAATGAAGGCCTGTCACCTAACTCATTACAACTGTAAAACAAAGCCTGGGGAGTGTTAGTAAACTCATCCCAACTGTCCCTTCTCTGAAGTTTTTTTTTATATTGCTCCCAAACCCAGGAACGCAGGAACTCATTTTGACCAGGGGGTGCTGTGGTCGGCGGAGGCTCTGGGAGTCCTCTCCCAGGAAAAAAAAAAATGTGTTTTTTAGATGCAATTTCCTGCATTCTAATCAATTTTAGGATGAAGAATGGCGAATCCCATCTGACTAACTTCTTCATGTTTTATGTAGCCTAACCAAGGATGACTAGATTTTACCTTTTTTTTGTTTAACATTTCACTTCAAAATGATTAAGTTCTTCTTGCGGAAGGGAAACGCGCACCTAATGTGGAGGTGAGGGCGTGTTCAAGAGCAAATCGCGCTGCCGTGACAGTTTCTCTCTTCTCCATGGGCAGTCTACAATGTGTGAAATTAGTAGAAATACATGACTAGGCTATGCGATGCACTTGTGAGAGGTGACCGGGCTTTCAAACAATTTAGATTGTCTTGCAATTGCGACTGTGTATCTCAAGATGCATACGATCAGGACAACTGCCCTGTCTCCCTGTCGCGCACAAAAGCACGCACGACAGACAGACAGGCATACTGCTTCCCGTATGTGATTACACTCTGACGGCCAAAGAGTTTGTGCTGTGATCGGCGAGAGAAGTAGGCTAAGCGCCAAAGCAGCTCGTGCCATTGCTGGCTATTGATACAGGGAGAGTGTGAAAGCCACCTTTAGTTTGCATTTGACGTAGGCCATAGGCTAAACGGTGGTCAAATCAGCAGCAAGAGGCAAAAGGAACAAATCGCCACCACTACAAAAGTCTAACAATCGCACAATAGCACAGCCATTTCACACCGCGGCAATTCAACTTTGGCAACAGTTGATAGACAAGCCACGCACAACATCGGCTGTGCTACAGATTCACCCCATAGCAAACTCCGAGGCTAAGATAGACTTCACCAGCAATAGGCAAGACCTAGCCTACCAACGTGCTACTACGAATCCAATCTCCACTGCAAGAAACACAAGTCACTTCTTACAGTACCTGACACGATGCACAATTTTGGTTACATTCCCTTCTCCCGTCGCACTTTACACCTTTGGCTAAGGCCCTCCCTAAAGTGCTTTTTGACCAATCACAGCGCAGCAAAAGGACAACCTCGGACAAACCTCGGACAGTTTTCATGTTTTCAAGTAGTTAGCGAGATACGGTCGTATTATTATTAAAATATGATTGGAAATTGTGCCTGGGGTATTTGTGACAAAGGTGCAAGTTTCCCCGCGATGTAACAGGACCGGTAATCGCTTTCCTCTTTACCTAATTCCTTGCTTAGTTGGTCCGTGTTTGATCACCAAAGTGATGAGACTTCTCTTCACAACAAGTTAGCTCCTCCAATGGGTTTAAGACCGTGTATGTTGATGCATGCCCAAGCCAACATATCGCTGTTAATACCACATTTATTACTACCTTGACACCACAAGCTAAACAAAACAAACATCTCTCCCGCGTCACTGGCTGCACCGTTCTACACCACTGTTCCGGTCTGGTTGGGGTCTAAAAGTTTATCACTCATTTCAAACCAAAATTGCATTAACATTTCAAACTACTTATAAGTATTAAAAAAGTAGAAAATATTCATATTTTGTGTTTCTATTTTAGAATAATAACGAGGGAAAAAACTATGTCTGAATTTAGGGTAGGCCTAATACACAAGTGATGCAGGTAGAAAGGCTATGATGCAGCTGCGTCTGTTGTCCAGCACCCGGAGCACCCCACTTCCTGCGTCCCTGCCCAAACCCAAGTTAACAACTTGACTAGGCTTTTGATCCCTCTTTCAAGCACTTGTGGTTTTCTCTATAGGATGTATTTACTCCAGGAGGAAAATGCGAAGGAAATCGTAATTCAAATCGTTTTTAACAAAAACGGAAATCGTTTTAAAAAAAAAAAAACAAAAACAAAAAAAATTTTTTTTTTTTTTTTTTTTTACATTTTCGCAAACTATGGCGGCCAAATTTAAACTATGGCGGGCCGCCATAGTTTCCTCAATGTATGGGAAACACTGTAATACGTATATATTAATCCATTTTTTTAAGTGGAGTTCTAAGTGCAGATTAAAAAAATAAATGAAATAAACATACACATATGCAGAGTTTAGTAGTTACTGTAGCTGTACTGTTGCGACAGGTGGCGTGTGGTGTTGCACATCTGTGTTTAATCATTATATGAAAATAAGTATCCTTGCACATATATAAAGGGACACCTACTTAACTATCGCTACAACGGTACTCTGGACTGGAGTGGAGTGGTGTAGGAGTGGCAGTCCTGCTCAGCTGAGTGTAGTAGTAGCTACTGTAGCTATGCTGTATGGGTGCTGTGTGGCGCTGTTACATATCTGTGCCATTGCACTCTGTTTTATCAATATATAAAAGCAAGTATCCTCACACGTATATAAACGACACCTACTAATCTATTGCTACAATGCTACTCTGGAGTGGAGTAGGAGTAGGAGTGGCAGTACTGCTCAGTAGAGTATAGTAGCTACTGCAGCTGTACTGTTGTGACTGCATGGGTGGCGTGTGGCGTATATCAATATAAAGTAAGTATTCTCACACGTATATAAGGAGTAGAGTGTAGTGGAGTAGGAGTGGCAGTGCTGCTCAGGGGTGCATTTCTGGAAAGCGTAGTTGCTAACTATGTTAGCTACTTTGTTGGTTGCAATGCAATTTCCCATTGGCAACTACCAAAGTTGGTAACTGCTAACAACTTCGCTTTCCAGAATTGCACCCCAGTAGAGTATAGTACCTACTGCAGCTGTACTGTTGTGACTGCATGGGTGGCATGTGGCGTATATCAATATAAAGTAAGTATTCTCACACGTATATAAGTAGAGTGTAGTGGAGTAGGAGGAGTGGTGGCAGTCCTGCTCAGCAGAGTATATATAGTAGAGGTGCACCGAAAATTCGGCTGCAGAAAATATTTGCCCGAAAACGCAAAAAAATACACTTTCGGTTTTCGGCCGAAAGCCAATTGAGTAGCCGAATTGGAGGCCAAATAGAAAATGAATTGAAAATGGGCATTTTTTAAACTAATTTCAGTTCTACTCTAACATTTGAAGACTTCAAATACACATATTTTCTTTGAAAAACATGTCAAAACATTTATTGTAAACCATAGATTTAAGCAATATTTAAAAATAGTGAAAAACCTAAATTTTTACAGAATTGTAATATTCAGTTTCGGTTTCGGTATTCGGCCAAGTTATTAAAGATGGTCTCTCAACGTCATTTAATTAATATTGCCGTGTTCCCTATTGTTATTGAATGTGTTACGCGTTGGTCCTGTTTTAAAAAACGTTCTGGTTGCTTTGTTTCAAGACGTTTTTGCAAGCTGGCAAGGTGGCTTGTGGAGAAACGAGAGAGTGTTCCGTGTTTCTCGTGGAAATGCGTCTCTGATTGGCTCACTCCTCCTGCTCTCGAAGAAACGAGTCTCTGATTGGCTCAGTCCTCCAGTACTTGGAGAGAATGTAATGGAAAACAGAGTCGCCACTTCCCCGGGTGGTACTGCACTATAGGGGCGCCAATGGAGGCGTGCAGGCTCCATTCAGGGCTGTGCTCTTTCGACAGCGACCCCTAGGCGAGCAGCAGGCACGGAGCAACCAGAGTGAGCTGGCTTTATGTATGAGGCTTTGTGCTGTGTGTGTACCTGAGAGTAGCAACCAGCTGATAGCTAAGCTAAGCTATGTTTCGGGCCACCAGACGTTGCTTGTTTTGAAAACAAGCAGAAAAAAATTACTCGACATGTTTTTAGATAAATGGGTCGATATAAACCTTTGTGGGCAACGCCTTCTTTTGACGTGACGAAACACAGAAAGGCTTTCGTGATTCGCTCGTTTCTCTGCATTATTTATGTAAATTGGGAAACACCGGGAAACAGCCAGGAGAGTTGACGCACCGCTATGAGAGCCTTGCAAGTGAGTTTAACTTGGGATGACCGTCTGATCTTCGAAAGGAGTGAGTAAAACTGAGTTTTATCGGAAGTTGGCCTTTAATTATTATTCGGTTTCGGTTTCGGCCACACATTTTCATTTCGGTGCACCTCTAATATATAGTAGCTACTGCAGCTGTAGCTGCATGGGTAGCGTGCGGAGTTGCTGCATATCTGTGATGTTGCATATGTTTATTTATGAATAAATAAAAGTAGGTATCCTCACACCAGGGCTTCACATTGTCAAGCCCTGCCTCACACATTATAAAGGATACCTACTTAACTACTGCCACAATGCTACTCTGGAGTAGAGTAGAGTGGAGTAGGAGTAGCAGTATAGTAGCTACTGTAGCTGCAGCTGCATGGGTAGCGTGCAGAGTTGTTGCATATCTGTGGGATTAATGCGAGATTAGAGGACGCCCCAAAGTGCTGTAGGAGAAACCGGCTGTGACCTTGACAACCAAAATATGCAAATCAGCAGTTTAGAGAGTGTGTGTGAGTGTGTGTGTGTGCGTGTGCGTTTGTGTGTGTGTGTGTCGCAGGTGAGTCTCTAGTCGAGAGAAAGAGGCGTGGAGAGATGACAAAACGGGAGAGGCTGGAAAAAGGTGACATTTGGTGTGGGCTATCCTGAGGTGAACCTTAAAATGTCCTCTCCTGGCACACTGCTGCCCAAACTCAAAAAACAACAAAACTTCATTACATTCTCACTGTCCTTACCCGTGTTGTGTGAGGCTCAGGCTGGTCTGATGCTCAGGGAGTTTGCCTTTAAACCAGAGGGTTGCATGTTCGAATCCCACCCTTACCAGTATGCATGTGGTCACCCATACACACCTTCATTAAAGGGGGGCAGTGATCTTGAGCAAGGTTCCTAACCTCGCACTGCTACAGGGACTATAACCAATACCATGTAATAACTAGACTGCCTGTGCAGTCGCCTTCGACTGCTTAAGGTATATCCCCGAAACGCGACGCTTCCAGTCCCCAATCATTCCTACCACTCCCGTTCATGAACGTTTATGATAAATACAAAATATAAAATAAATATATTTAATATCTATACATAGATCAATGACGTGCAGAGGCTTAAAACCAAATGACTATTGTGAAAATGAAGGAAAAAATGGGGCAAATGGTAACACTGTTTTAATGGTTCACTATTACAGTGGATATACCACATTAGGTACAGTGTAATAACCAGTGTAACAATATTTAATACCACGTCATACCAGTGTGACACCATGTACCAATTTTGTACTTATATCATGTAGGCTATTTGTGTGTCTATTTGTGTGTAAGTGGTATTACATGATTTGTACACTGGTATTACACTAGAATTACATGGTATTACATATTGTTACACTGGTTATTACACTGTACCTGGTATTGCCTATTTTTACTCTGGTATTACACTAGTATTACATGGTATTAAATATTGTTACACTGGTTATTACACTGTAGGCCTAACCTGATATGGTAGATCCACTGAAATGGTGAACCATTAAATTAAAGAGTTACCGGGCAAATCAATCCACCCAGTCAGAAGTTATGGGCCAAATAAAAATTCCACCATTTTGAAAGTGTTGACCTCCAAACTCGAATCAGTTCATGAACCTACCCTGCAGCATTCACACACCAAATCTGGGACAAATCCATCCACCCGGTCAGAAGTAATGGGCCAAACAAAAATTCGGCCATCTTGAATTCGGACATCTTGAAATTGTTGACCTCCAAACTCGAATCAGTTCATGAACCTACCCTAGAACATTCACACACCAAATCTGGGACAAATCCATCCACCCGGTCAGAAGTTATGGACCAAACAAAAATTCGGCC
Organism: Engraulis encrasicolus; assembly: GCF_034702125.1. NCBI lineage: Eukaryota > Metazoa > Chordata > Actinopteri > Clupeiformes > Engraulidae > Engraulis > Engraulis encrasicolus. Next base: position 21,260,080 of record NC_085877.1, on the reverse strand, counting down.
ATCTTGAATTCGGCCATCTTGAAAGTGTTAACCTCCAAACTTGAATCAGTTCATGAACCCACCTTAGAGCATTCACACACCAAATCTGGGACAAATCCAAACATCCGTTCAAAAGTTATCGCGTTAACACGAAAGACCTTACGCGGCGGCGGCGGTGCACGCAAAACCATTACATCCCCGACGCTCCGCGTTTCGGGGATATAACTAAGGATAAAGCTTGGAAAAAAGCTGAAAAGGAGAGGCTGGAGCACGCTGCAGCCTAGTATTCAAGACTTTATTCTGTGCACACACCCGACTAACGCTTTGGTGTTGCTAGCTACACCTTCTTCAGGGTCACTTTTGACTCTAACGTTTCTGTGTTGCTACACCTTCTTCAGTCGGGTGTGTGCACAGAATAAAGTCTTGAAAACTAAGCTGCAGTGTGCTCCAGCCTCTCCTTTTCAGTGATGTCTGTCCCACTGTGATGCACCAGCAAGCTGAGGGATAATGCAAGTCCCAATTCTACTTGAAAAAAAAACTCAGGTAAGTGTATTGTAATGCAATGCAATGCAATTCAGTGAAGTGCAGTGTCCTGCTGCTGGTGTGCCTCAGTCTGTGGTGGATATACAGGTCTGTCTGCTCCATTGACTGCTCTGTGTCTGTCCACAGTCACAGACCACAGACACAGACGGACACGCACACACGGACAAATGGACATACACTGATTGATGCATGCAGAGACAGAGGACACGCAGACACAGACGAACGCGCGCAGACACAGACGAACACGCGCAGACACAGACGAACACGCGCAGACACTGACAGACAGGCAGACTGACAAAACGCAGACACCAATGAATGAGCAGACACAGACTGACGCGCGCAGACACATATGAACACAGCAGACACAGGCCACTTGCAGACATGGGCGATCATGACCTTTTGCCACCTTTTGTTCCATACTTTGACACCCCAGTGCTGCTATCGTGTTGGAAGAAGCAGCATATATTCATAACCTCTCCTAACGTGCGAAAGGGGTCATCGACAACTCCTTCTAGAGGAGTTGCCACGCACACGCACGCGCGCACACACATGGACACACACACACACAGCAGGAGACACAAATATTTGTTATGGCTGACTGCAAGTAGATCAGGAACACTGAGCCAGCATCTGTGTAAGTGCGAGTGTAAGCGTGTGTGTGCGTGTGTGTAAGTGTGCGTGTGCGTGTGTGTGTGTACAGTAGATGGAGGAGGAGTACACTACAGGATCCCATTACAATCTGGCCACAGAGAGACAAACACAGCAGCTCCAGCGCCTCTGCTCTGCCTCTCCCCACAGATGCTGGCGAGCCAGAGAGACCGTGTCTGGTGTACCCGCAAGGGAGAGGAGAGGAGAGGGGGAGGCATGGGGGACTGTGTGGATGTGGATGTGTGTGTGTGTGTGTGTGTGTGTGTCTGTATGTGTGCATGCATGTGCGCATGTGTGCATGAATGAGAGAGAAAATGCATGGTGTGAGCGTGCGCAAGAGCCAAAATGCATGCATGTGCGCACATGTGAGTGCAAGTGTGTGTGTGTGTGTGTGCGTGTGCGCGCACCCATGTCCCTCTCAGACCACATTGGGCCAAGCTTCTTCAGGCCTGGACGGTCCACAATCACACCCCTGCCAGTGCCTACTATCCCACCAACCACCACACTGCACCACACCGCACCACCCTGCCTCCCTCCAGAGGTCTCCATTCAGCAGCACTTCACTTAGGGCTGGGCAATATGATATATATTGTTATTAGGGCTGGGAATCGATCCAAATTTCCTGGATCGATTCGATTCCGATCCAGAAGGTCACGATCCAATTCGATCCACGATCAGATTCGATTCGATTCAATATCGATCTTCTGTATTGCTGGGTTGTCACTTTAACCCATTTATGCGTAAAATTCTAAGACCGGTTAAAAAAACCTAAACATCTCAACCTTTGATAACCACACAAACATGAAGCACCTTGGTATGAGAGAAAGAAGTGGGAAACTTGGTATGAGAGAGAAAGGTGGGAAAACACTGGCACTATTTACTTGAACAGGCTGTCTGTATTTGTGCATGTAGTCACCATGAATGTGGAAGAAGGCTACAGGATGTGGTTGAGAAAATAGCACCTATAATCATCGGCAAAAAATCGATCCACAAAATTGTGAATCGATATCACACTTATCGAACGTGAATCGATATTGGATCGCGATTCGATCTTTTGAACCCAGCCCTAATCGTTATCGTGATATAAAAGTGTATATCGTGACCTTTCTCCTACTTAATTTATATCGTGATAGTAATTTTATCAATTTTATACAATTTAACATCATTTAACTACATTTCATGTTGTCACAATACACACTATAAGTTCATGTAACTGTAAAAATTTGAATAAAAAGATACATTTTAAAGAAAGGTGGTTTTGCGACATGAAAAAATAAAGAGCAAATAAAGAGAATAACTGAAAAGGTATGTAATTGTGCTATATCGGGATATATATCGGTATCGTGATATAAAGTAATCCATATCGTGATATAGCTTTTTTTCCATATCGCCCAGCCCTAACTTCACTACACCACACTGGAGCGGGGGCGTTTCTCGACAGCATCATTACTAATTAGTTAACCAGGTTAGCAACTTACTTGATTTCAGTGCAATTTCCCATTGACAACTGGTTAACTGGTTAGCAACAATGCTTTCGCGAAACGGGCCCCAGGCATCTACACGCGTGTAAACAGCCAGTGCCTACTCTCCCACCAACCACCACACTACACCAGACCGTCTCCTCCAAGATGCCTCCTCCATCCAGCACAAGCAGCACCCTACTACACTGACTGGGCATCCCTCTAAACCGATACATGCCAAGTGACTGTACCCGTAGCTGGAACCTGCACCACCCCAGCAATCACTTCTACTCTGCCACCAACTACACTACTGCCTTATCCCTCCAGCAGCAGCAGCCCACTACACTGCACTGCACTGCACATCCCCACCATGTAAACAGCTAAATAGCAAATAACCACAATGGCACCCGCACCCCAGCCATAACAGACACCCAAAGCACTACAGTACACACTTGGGGAGCTGGATGGGGACACTGGTTTGCCCTGCCACCAACACTTGGAATGGGGATTGGATCAGACAGGTTGATAGAGGAGAATGGCCAAGTGTGTAGAGATGGTGATGAACAGGCAGACACTTGAGACGACACAGACATCTGGACACATGGCCACACGTGTAACTCTTGTTTCGATTTGACTATGCACCGAATTAACCCTTTCGCTGCTGTGGAGACTACTTTGCCTACTCAACTGTAACTGTCAGTGGTAGGTGACAACAGCGGGGGACGGAGCGGGAAAAAAAAGAGACTCTTCGTCATCAGAGGAATTTACTTGGTGACATTTGTCATCCGTCCTTTAACCCATTCAACAGCTCCCATAGAATGGGGTGTTAAAAATCGCTCAGAATAGTTGTAATATCATTATGAGAACTCAAAAGTTTTAAGTCACACCGCAGTCATGGATCGCTGGCCCTGAGGACAAGAAGCCCTGAAATTCAACCCTTGACCCTCTGTGCCTTGGGTCCAACACCTTAACCCCTAAGCCGATAACAAAGGCCCAATCCCACAGGAGAGTTGCACAGCTGACTGCCCACTGCTCGGAGAAGTTGGCAAGACCCGAATGGTCACATGTTTTCACTGTATGGACATTCATTAATTCAAAAAACAATGGGCTCGGAGTTACAGTAGGCCAACACTTGCTACCTGGAAGTCAATGAGGCTGTAAAATCAGCTGAACACTAATTTAGTCAGGGGAGGTTTCAGTCTGACGCAGTAAAGTGTTGCTTTCACTTTCACTCTCCACAAGGTCAACAGACCTACGGGGAGTGCAAACTCTCCAAGAAGCCAACTGGTCTCTAGCCGACCGAACAACCAACGCAGCGACATATGGAGTTGCGGCACGCAAGCAAAGATATCAGTGGAACATAAATGGACAGACACCCATGGGGGCCCAGGTTAGAATAAGGCCAGGTGCATTTTTCTCAACCCTACCACCCCTTCTCTCTGTCAAATTAATTTCCTGTCTCAACAGGCTCAAACAAAGGCTCAAAAATGTCAAACAAACAAACAAATATTAATATTAGTTTATTTCTTCAGGGACTTTCATGCCTTTTTAGTGGATAGGACCGCACAAAAAGAAGAAGAAGAACAACAACAACAAAACAGCAACAGGAAGTAAGTGGGACAGAGAGACGCGGGAGGATCAGGAAATGACCTTGGGTCAGAATCGAACCCGGGTACCAGGGTGCAACAGTGCGGTGCCTTAGCCGTTTCAGCCATGGCCAAGCCCATACATATAATGTGAAGAGAAGAGAAGTGTGCAAGGTGATGGTACTTACGGGCATTGCTGTCCGCCAGGGTGTTGAGGTTGCCAGAGATGTCCCTCCTCCGGAACAGGCACACCACCTTGGCCTCCACGTTGCCATTAGCCGTCTGTCAGGAATGGGAAAACGAGACATAATGTGTTACTCACTGGCTGAAGTTAACAGGGACAGCCATTCAAAAAATGCGTAGCTGTACAAATTGGTTAATCGTACAGCAGGACTGGACACTACTACGCATGTTTGCATAACATAATTATTGAATTCTAAACAATGAAACCATCACAGGGCAGTAGAAGAAACAAAAATACACAGTTGCCAATAGAGCTTTCCTTTGTGCTTCAGTCAAGGTTTTTTTTCTCCAGGCGATTTAGTGTGAACATTTTATTTGGAATGATTGGATGCAAATTGGTGCATTTAGTAATGAATAGCTTCATTAGCATAAACAATTGACATCCATCACAAACCTCTCTATTTTCACACCATTTTTGTTGAGCACAAATTAAATTAAAATCTACCCATATCAGCAGACCGAGAGAGAGAGAGAGAGAGAGAGAGAGAGAGAGAGAGAGAGAGAGAGAGAGAGAGAGAGAGAGAATACAAGTTGGCTGAAATTACACCATCAAACGGACTGCTTAAGAATACATTTTTTAAAGGACACCTTTGCTTTTGTTAGCTGTAGTTATTCTCCAGAACAAGTAGAAAACTGTTTGCTTCAATTTTTCAAGTTACTCTTGAGTGACACCTTAGCTACTCAAATGTAAAGCAACAACAATTTTGAAGCCATACCATCAATGACATCGCACAAACACATCTCTGGTCTAACACATGTTTGCATTTGACACAGTGCAGTGAAACTTAAGTTTTGACTTTTTGCCCACAGCTGGGACCGTTTCACCAAACACTGACACAAGCAGATCCTCTACTACACCATCAACACCAAGACGCCAATGCCTTTGAGAGGAGGCCAATAATGATGGTAATTATGGAGTGTTTGGGTTTGAGAGATGAGCAACTATAAAGCGTCTCTTCTGTGTGCACATACTACTGTCATTCCCTAAACTCAATTATAGCACTCAATTATAGATTATGGTACAGCATGCACACCATCACACACACGCGTGCGTGCGAACACACACACGCACACACACACACACACACACACACACACACACACACACACACACACACACACACACACACACACACACACACACACACACACACACACACACACACACACACACACACACACACTCACACACACACACACACACACACACACACACACACACACACACACACACACACACACACACACACACACACACACACTTAAGCTTCATATATGCACCATAGAGGACTGTGCCTGCACGTGTATTGGTCTGAACAATGTAAATGTCTGCTGAAGTGTCTCTGGGTGCTCAAGTGTAATGCGTACATTTCAGGAGAGAAGAGGAGAAGTTGGGAGTAGGTTTGTGTCAGAATCTGAGATTACATGGATTTATACGGCACATCGTGTGTCTAACTATGGGCAGCCGTGGCTGAGTGGTTAGAGAGTTGGTCTTTCATTCTAGGGGTTGCTGGTTCGAATCCCCCTGACCTCTCCCTACATCTCCATCCATGGCTGAAGTGCCCTTGAGCAAGGCACCTGACCCCACATTGCTCCAGGGACTGTAACCAATACCCTGAAAAATAATAGTTGTAAGCCGCTTTGAATAAATGAAAGTGTCAGCTAAGCGCTATGTAATGTAATGTCTAACTTGGGAGTAAGTTTGAGCAATCAAACAATATCAAATTTCACAATATCGATATTTTTGTCATTTGTCTGTACTGTCAAAAGGTTGGTTGTGCTGAGCCCAATACATTCCCCCTCACATGAGCCATTGCGAGCACAGAGCAGACTTGCTACCCAACACTCATGTAGAACACCACTGTGTGTTTCTCTATGGCCCACCACTCACTCTGCAGAAGGAAGTGCTGAAGGGAGTGTGATTCGTTTAGCACAATTATTTCTCTTTAAAAGAAATATTGTCTTAAGACATTGTGATATTAATATTGACAATATAAAATAATCGTGATAGTGACTTCTCATAATTGAGCAGCCCTATGACACCCGATCTTCTCTCCACTCCCAACCATCTCTCCAGCCCTCCATACATCTCTCTATATTTATCTCTATATGATAAAACATAATCTCCCCCCTCTCCTGAGTGTGTATTCATAAGTGTGTGTGTGTAAAAATAATAATAATAATAATACACAAGTTTTATATAGCGCTTTTCATGATACTCAAAGTCGCTTTGTGTGTGTGTGTGTGTGTGTGTGTGTGTGTGTGTGTGTGTGTGTGTGTGTGTGTGTGTGTGTGTGTGTGTGTGTGTGTGTGTGTGTGTGTGTGTGTGTGTGTGTGTGTCAGGTGAGGTCAGGGGAGGTCCAGCCACCCCCCACCATCTCTCCAGCCCAGACATCTCTCTATTCAGAAATATATAATACAATAAACGAGTTGTCATCTCAGTTATTGCGAGATGTGAGTGAGTGAGGTGGTCACGGGATACAGGGCCACTCCAGCGGCCCTTCAGCTGCCAGCAGGGGCGGCCAGTTACATAAATGGACTTAATCTTTGAACAGGCAAACAGGCCTGTGTCATACACGACCACCACACCACCATTATGTAAGATAATATAAGCACTTTAGGAGTGCGGGTTTGGCAAATCTTACCGGTGGGGATGGGCTGTCAAGTTATGCTTACAGTAGCAGTGGAGAGCATGGTGTGTGTATGTGTGTGTGTGTGTGTGTGTGTGTGTGTGTGTGTGTGTGTGTGTGTGTGTGTGTGTGTGTGTGTGTGTGTGTGTGTGTGTGTGTGTGTGTGCGTGTGCGAGTGCGAGTGCGAGTGCGAGAGCGAGTGCGAGTGCGAGAGAGACGTACATATGTATTTAAAATGATTCAACATTCCGAGCCGTTGTAAATCTGGCCCAAACAGTGTGCGTGTGTGTGATGTGGAGTAATATAGAATTTTAATCCATAGCCCATTGGAGCAGCAAGTGGTGTTGGGCTTGTGTGTATGCATAGGCAAGTGAGTGAGTGAGTGTATGTGATGGAGCATATGATGCAATCTGTTGCCTTGCTGTTTATGGAATAAGTATTGAGGTATTGGGGTTGGTCCAATGATGCCCCAGGACGAAGTGAACGAGAGAGAGCGAGAGAGAGAGAGCGAGCGCGAGAGAGAGAGCGAGAGAGAGAGAGAGAGAGAGAGAGAGAGAGAGAGAGAGAGAGCGAGAGCGAGCGCGAGAGAGAGAGAGAGCGAGAGAGAGAGAGAGAGTGAGAGAGAGAGAGAGAGAGAGAGAGTGAGTGAGAAGGGCTCATGGCTTACCTTGTTCAACTCCTCTATTCTGCGGATCAGGTAGGGGCTGCTGGAAGAGTTCTCAAAGTACACGTAATCTGGAATGGGACAGAAAATGGCAAAAATGAATAATTCACGTATAAACACACCATAGGCACAAATGCACATTGTGGACATACAGAAATGTACATTCAATCATGAGGTAAAATTTTGCACATTTGAGTTGGGGGATTCAGGAGGAATATGAATATGATGAAACTGCTCTTGCGACATTGGTTAGCCAAAATAAAATAAAGAACTAGGCCTAGTTGTCCACTGCAAAGCAGAATCAGACGCCCTCGGGACATCAACGACTCAAGAACAACTCAGCTATCGAAGAGAATCCATACTGTCTTTCCCACTGGTTCAATAATCGAGCACGCCACCCTTCCAATCCCCAGACCCTATTGCTTGCCATGACGAAGTGTTATGATCAAATCGATCTTCCAACATCGATAATCAACAAAGCAGTCATTCACGTGAAACTAAAACAATAGACACGTGTGAACAATACAACAATAGTAATATGCACAGCAAAAAGGATAGATAACAGCAGCCATTGCTGCTACTTTCATTTTAAATTGCCTCTCCGCCAACTCACACCGTCTCAACAGCCCTGAAAACGGCGTGAAAGCAACTCTGTATTTGCAGGGGGGTGACAAGGCTGGGTGTTGTGAACGTACACACACACACACTCGCATAGTAAAGCATATGCCCAAAGTTTGGCAAGCAACACACAGGAGCTTATGCTACACACAAAGAGACACACACACACACACACACGCACACACGCACACACGCACACACGCACACACGCGCACACGCACACACACGCACACACACACGTTTTGATTTTCCCATCTAGTCATTTTATTAGGACTAGAATGGGGCTGCCTGTGCAATATATCGAATTAATATCGGGATATCAATATTGCTGTCAAACAAGATCAAATTTCATAAGAGTTGAAACAATATTTTTTTTGTCTACACTGCCAAAAGGTAGGTTATGCCAAGCGCAATACCCCAACACTAGAGCCATTGCGAGCACAGAGCAGGCTTGCTATCCTCACTCATGCAGAACACCCCTGTGTGTTTCTCTATGGCCCTACACTCACACTGCTGAAGGGAGGGAACATTATAATTTGGTTGTTGATAAAATAAATATTGTCTAAAAATCGTGACATCAATATTGACTGAAATAATCGTGATAATGATTTTTCTCATAATTGAACAGCCCTAGACTGGAAGCATATTCGGAGAAGTGTTTGCAGAGCTGACTGCACAGTAAGCTTACTAACTACTGTACTTACTCACTGCGCTTTCACACAATTTCAGGGCCTGTGAAAATCAGTCGAAGACAGTAGGTCCGCACACTGCCTACCTTTTTTGATTACCTAACATTCTTATATGGCAAAGTGTTTTTGGATGTGCTTGCTGCGCACCCCATCCCAAAACAATCTGTGTAAATCAGTCCCATCATTCTGACTGATTTCATGTCACCGTGTGTGTGTGTGTGTGTGTGTGTGTGTGTGTGTGTGTGTGTGTGTGTGTGTGTGTGTGTGTGTGTGTGTGTGTGTGTACGATGAGGAGTGGCAGTACATCTATGATGGTGCACTGCTGAGTGCGCACACGCACACACACACGCACACACACACAGTACTCTTGTTGACAGTGTAAACTACTGTATTCTCTCGCCACTTCCCAAAAGGTGCAGAACGTGTGAGTTTACATGCGTGCTCCCCTCACTTGCAAAAGGACAGACATGGATCAGACGTGTGCGAGTGTGTGCGTCTAACGTCCTAGGCTTGGCACAAGCAGATACCCAATCGTTAAGCAGTGACAGTGGGCTTCAGGGGGTGGCACAGCGCTATCCTCATCCACCAGGCTGCTTCCTTTGCCCTTGACCCTGGCACTCCACACCTTACACCAACCTCAACCTTGTCTCAACCTTTTTTTAATAAACGCCCCCTGGACATCATCATAAGCCTGCCAACGCCCCCTGATCTCATCATAACCGTGCCAATGTCCCCCATAAGTAAGAGACAAAATGGACTAATGCCCCCCAATGGCAACAAAGCAGTCCCCTCTGAGCTGTATCCTTCTTGACACCCACCTAGGGCTCCCACACACCCCCTGGGGAGCTGTAGAGCCATCGTTGAGAAACACGGCTTTACACCACACACATGCACGCACACACAAACACACACAGTAACCTTGAGTGACCATCAGTGGGTTGCCTGTCACTGTCCCACTGGTCACCACAGTTCCCACGACTCTCCACACTTAATCCCATATACACACACAATGCACACATCCACTACAAGGATAAAGGCTACATTCCACAGACAGACAGACAGGGAGAGAGAGCACCCCCCCCCCATTCTTTTTTTGTGTTGCACTGCGATTGTTGTTGGGAATGATAGTAATAATACGGCCCCGATAACAACAAATTGGTTTCAGTTATTTTATAACTTACATTACTGGAACACACACCTGGTAATAATTCAACTGCCAATGACAAAATGCATCTTAATCTGACTGACAACCACAAACACATCTCACAGTCAAGGTTCATAGGATGGGATGTTTCAGATTGTCTGGCACAAAAGTAGTAACTTTCTTTATACTCCAGTTGGGGGTCAGGTTTATCATTTCCCGGCAGTCTGGCCTTATCACACAACCTGAGCTCCAGTGCTGAACACCAGAGCCCAGCCCAGCCAGGCCCAGCCCAGCCCAGCTTTTAAAAGCTTCAGTGGGTAACCCCTCTGCTGGGCTGGGAACGGGGCAGACAAGAAACGGACCACAGATTGTACCCAAGACAGTGGTTATGGTTGGCAGGTACAAGTCTTTCTTGGGTCTAGACCAGTTGTTCTCAACCATCATATCATAAGCCTTCCAATGCCCCCTTAGAATTACAAAATTAAAACATACTAATGCTCCTCAATGTCATCTCAGCACACACACACCCCACTCTCAGCTGTATCCTTCTCAATGCCCCCCTAGGGCTCCCTCACACCCTCTAGGGCAGGGTTTCCCAACCTTTTCCAACTTGGGGCCCACTTGAAATCGCAAATGTGGAGCCAGAAAATATATATCTGACTAGAGCAAGTGGAATGTAACCACAAGCCACGGCTGTGGTGAGTGGTGACTGTCCAGTGTCCACAAACAAGTTACAGTGTTTCCCACAGAAATTTTGGAAACTTTGGAAATTTTGGGGCAACCGGGATTTTTTTTTTTCCGGGAGGGGGGGGGGGGGGGGGGTCCTTCTCACGCTGGCCTTTGGGGTGGGGGGGTGGGGGGGTGGGGGTTGTATTCACACAGCGTGAATGCAAAATGGCAAAACAATGAGTACAGTATGACATTGGCGAATGGAGAAACTATAGGCCTGGGCCAAAACATTTCAGCCATTTATATTTTGAGAAATAAGGCTACCCATTTTACCCATGACATGTATAATAGTAGTACATGTCATTGTCAAAAAATGCAGTACAGTGAATCATTTCTGTTTACAACACAGTTTCATTTGTCCCTCATGCAGGGGTCTATATAATGAAAATAATAAAACAAAATAGGAGCAGACATAAGAATTTAAGATCACTGTGTGTAACGCATAGACAAAAAGGGTCTAAGAGGGTAGGCTATGCCTTTTCCCCCACACACATAGGCGTACACATTCTACATGAGGGGTGCTCGTCACAGGGCCAGTTTTTCAAAATGTCTTCCATTAAAAGGGCTGAACAACATATTACACATTTATGTCTATATTCACATTCATTACACATTCATTTCTATTTGCAGCCCGATGTCTCCTCTGCTGTGTCAATGAAGGCCTGTCACCTAACTCATTACAACTGTAAAACAAAGCCTGGGGAGTGTTAGTGAACTCATCCCAACTGTCCCTTCTCTGAAGTTTTTTTTTATATTGCTCCCAAACCCAGGAACGCAGGAACTCATTTTGACCAGGGGGTGCTGTCAGTGGTGTAGTCTACTTTTTTATGGTGGGTATACTGTATATTTGAGCATTTTTTTAAGTGGGTATACTGTATATATTTGTGCCATTCAAAATAATGGATCAATCAATTTTAAGTGGGTATACTGAAATCCCTGAAATTTAGAAGTGGGTATACTCCGTATACCCGCGTTCTACGTAGACTACACCACTGGGTGCTGTGTTCCGCGGAGGCTCTGAGAGTCCTCTCCCAGAAAAAAAAAAGTGTTTTTTAGATGCAATTCCCTGCATTCTAATCAATTTTAGGATGAAGAATGGCGAATCCCATCTGACTAACTTCTTCATGTTTGATGTAGCCTAACCAAGGATGACTAGTCTAGATTTGGCCTTTTTTGTTTGTTTAACATTTCACTTCAAAATTATTAAGTTCTTCTTGCGGAAGGGAAACGCGCACCTAATGTGGAGGTGAGGGCGTGATCAAGAGCAAATCGCGCTGCCGTGACAGTTTCTCTCTTCTCCATGGGCAGTCTACAATGTGTGAAATTAGTAGAAATAGGCTACATGACTAGGCTATGCGATGCACTTGTGAGAGGTGACCGGGCTTTCAAACCATTTAGATTGTCTTGCCTTGCGACTGTGTATCTCAAGATGCATACGATCAGGACAACTGCCCTGTCTCCCCGCCCGCGCACAAAAGCATGCACGACACACAGACAGGCATACTGCTTCCCGTATGTGATTACACTGACGGCCAAAGAGTTTGTGCTGTGATCGGCGAGAGAAGTAGGCTAAGCGCCAAAGCAGCTCATGCCATTGCTGGCTATTGATACAGGGAGAGTAAGCCACCTTTAGTTTGCATTTGACGTAGGCCATAGGCTAAACGGTGGTCAAATCAGCAGCAAGAGGCAAAAGGAACAAATCGCCACCACTACAAAAGTCTAACAATCGCACAGTAGCACAGCCATTTCACACCGCGGCAATTCAACTTTGGCAACAGTTGATAGACAAGCCACGCACAACATCGGCTGTGCTACAGATTCATCCCATAGCACACTCCGATGCTAAGATAGACTTCACCAGCAATAGGCAAGACCTAGCCTACCAATGTGCTACTACGAATCCAATATCCACCGCAAGGAACAAAAGTCACTTCTTACCTGACACGATGCACAATTATGGTGACATTCCCTTCTCCCGTCGCACTTTAAATTCACCTAATTCCTTGCTTAGTTGGTCCGTGTTTGATCACCAACGTGATGAGACTTCTCTTCACAACAAGTTAGCTCCTCCAATGGGTTTAAGACCGTGTATGTTGATGCATGCCCAAGCCAACATATCGCATAGGCCTACCACATTTATTACTACCTTGACACCACAAGCTAAACAAAACAAACATCTCTCCCGCGTCACTGGCTGCACCGTTCTACACCACTGTTCCGGTCTGGTTGGGGTCTAAAAGTTTATCACTCATTTCAAACCAAAATTGCATTCACATTTCAAACTACTTATAAGTATTAAAAAAGTAGAAAATATCCATATTTTGTGTTTCTATTTTAGAATAATAATGAAGAAAAAAACTATGTCTGAATTTAGGGTAGGCCTAATGGGGCACCTAAGTCACGCCCTCTACTTCCTGGTTCATGGGGCAGAGGGAGTCAAAAAATGATTACTGGGCTTGAAAATGAGTGATTTTTGGATTTGTGGTGCATAGGTGGAGGTCCAAGGTTTGGATTGGTGCCAAAAAAAAAACACTCATTTTCAAGCCCAGTAATTATTTTTTGACTCCCCCTGCCCCATGAACCAGGAAGTAGAGGGCATGACTTAGGTGCCCCATAGCCTACAAGTGATGCAGTATAGAAAGGCTATGTAGCAACCCAATGTAAGTAGGCTGCCGGATGTGAGTGCCCGGATATCCGCCCGAGTATTTCCATGCATTTGCATTCATTTCCACCATCAGGAATGCTTTGCGGTACCACAGCTGCCCGATGTGAGTCGCGCTGTGTCGCCTGACTATCCCTTCTATAATATGATTGTAGCCTACCGTACTCGGCCTCGGCCCCCGCCGCCACATATATCCACCACACCACCACGGGTCCTCTGGTGTTGTGACCGTTTTAGGATATTTTTTTCATATAATACCTGCACATTAAGAGTGACAATTCCATCATGGGTGTTTAAACGATATGTGCGAGTGCAGTCATGTTGAATTTAGGGTAGCCAAACCATGCCATGTCATGTCATGAAGAACGTGCATCACATTATTTAAACAGCTCATAGTTATCCTGAGTGCCCGTGTCTTTTTGGAGATCGGAGGCTTGATGAGCAAAGAGATGGGAGAGAAATTAGTTGTGCGCGCGCGCACACATCTGCTCAATATCCAACGGACACGTACTGGCTCCAATATTTCAGCGTCCCGTTTGATTCTGTACAGACACGTATACGTGTACCTAGCACAATCAAATGAATAGGCTATGTCTAAATTATAGGCTGTAGTCTCCAATGTGCCTAGTTTCGCGTGTTGTTGGCATCACCAAATAATCTGCACAATATGCGGCATAACTTTTCGAGTGCTACATTTAGACCGGGTAAAGTATCGAGCATGGTCTGTCCCTTCAATAATATTATTAGAGTGTCCCGTAACAACTCGGTCTCGGGCAGTCATGGGTGAGCGGTTAGGGCGTCAGACTTGCATCCCAGAGGTTGCCGGTTCGACTCCCGACCCGCCAGGTTGGTGGGGGGAGTAATCAACCAGTGCTCTCCCCCATCCTCCTCCATGACTGAGGTACCCTGAGCATGGTACCGTCCCACCACTGCTCCCCATGGGGCGCCACTGAGGGCTGCCCCCTTGCACGGGTGAGGCATAAATGCAATTTCGTTGTGTGCAGTGTGCAGTATTCACTTGTGTGCTGTGGAGTGCTGTGTCACAATGACAATGGGAGTTGGAGTTTCCAAATGGGCTTTCACTTTCGCTTTCTCGGCCCCCGCCGCCTCCACCACGAAGCTCCTCTGTTGTTGTGACCGTTTTAGGATATTTTCATATATTACAGAAGTAAGAGCGTGCGCGCGCGCCTCTGACTGTATACACGGAGGGAGAATGACTCCAATATTTATATTCGCCCAGTTTAATTCTGCACTGACACTTTTAAATGTAGGCTAGGCTACGTGACACAAGCAAATGAGTAGGCTATGTCTAAATGTACTAGGCAGGCTCTAGTCACCAATCTGGCTTTGTTGTTTCGGCATCACCAATAATAGGCCTAATGGCACAATAAGCGGCATGGTTTCGCGTGTTGTTTTTGCACCACCAAATAATAACTACACAATATGCGGCATAGCTGCTGTTTTCTAACTCAGAGAGAAGGCTATGCCCAGATATTATTTTAACTGGTAGGATATCCTGATGTTATGTTTCACTAATGTAAGGACTGGGAGTAAAACTCAGAAACTTCCCGAGTGCTAGCTACATTAAGACTGGGTACATTTTAGACTATAGTCTTGTGCAAAACTTTTTATTTAACATTGCGAATGGGCAGGATGATTTGCTTAGACACGTACGTGCTTCAGAGCAGCTAGAACTGTGCAAGGTGACTGCTGCAGTTTTCAGCTCAGTCCTCCGGGTTAATAAAAACAAAATAGGCCTAATGCCGACGAGAAAGTCACGCCGTTATCTTCTGATTGATTCCCTTTAGGTGCCCGGTTGAGACAGTTTAATTTTCATACCCAAATCAATTCGGTTTTAAGTTATAATTTCATTTTATTTATTGCTTTATTATGATGTTATTGGTCACCGGGCCTATTCTTTTGATTTGGGAGATCAAGGGACTCTTTGGTGTCGCCGAAAGGGCGATGTGCTTTGGGCTTTTTACGCACGGCACCTAGTTCCTTCCATCTTCAGTCAGAGTCAAATCGGACGGATTTCAAGAAGCTGAAGTTAAACAGTCGTAAATACACGACCGAAATTGAGTAGCTGAGGTATAATAGACGTAAATACTCGGGCGGATTTCCGCGCACTCACATCCGGCAGCTTACTTACATTGGGTTGCTACAAGGCTATGATGCAGCTGCGTCTGTTGTCCAGCACCCGGAGCACCCCACTTCCTGCGTCCCTGCCCAAACCCAAGTTAACTATAACAACTTGACTTTTGATCCCTCTGTCTTTCAAGCACTTGTGGTTTTCTCTATAGGATGTATTTACTCCAGGAGGAAAATGCGAAGGAAATCGTAATTCAAATCGTTTTTAACAAAAACGGAAATCGTTTAAAAAAAAAAAAAAAGTAAAAAAAAAAAAAAAAAAATTTTTTTTTTTTTTTTACATTTTCGTAAACTATGGCGGCCAAATTTAAACTATGGCGGGCCGCCATAGTTTCCTCAATGTATGGGAAACACTGAGTTAGTCCTGCATGGCATCCGAGGCGGCAGCAGCACATTGAAACTGTCCGAGGTAGTGGGGTAAGACATCACATCCTTACGCCAGGGACTCGGGTTCGATTTCGACCCAAGATCATTTCCGCATCTCTTTCCCACCCATTTCCTGTTGCTTCCAGCGACTGTCCTATCCTAACTTAAGCAAAGGCATAAAAGCCAAAAAAAATTATTTAAAAAAAAGTACACAACACATGAAAGAAACTTCTGTCTGCTTTACATAGAGATAGGACCGGACCCAACATCTTATTAACAAAGTAAGAAAGCTAGATGGCCATTTACAACTGGTCTTGATCCAAGCAGGTGCCTGGTCTAGACACCTCACAGAGAGACAGAGAGAGACAGAGACAGAGAGACAGAGAGAGGCTGGGAATTGACCCAGGTTGGACCAGGCTGTTACACCCTGATGAAGACTCGGTGTGGGTTGAAACCAATTGGCGGTTTTACCAGTGTTACTATGCCCCAGATAAAATAAAGGGTTTGCAATTATAACTTCCTTGTCGACCTGTGGAGTTGCCTGAAGTTGGCCCTAGTGCCACCACGTTCTAAATGAATTGACCCAGGCTGGACTTGGACCTGGGCCCCCATGCAAGCCCAATAGCCCATTCATGTTACAGTGAAACCCAATGCAGCACTTCACCCCCTAGCCCCAAGTATGAATTATTTTTACATTTTCTCCAATCCCTCCAAACCAACTGAACTCTAATAAAGCAGCTATGACTGGAATTGTCGCGTTAAGTGTGTTTGGCCTAAACATCTCCTGGACAAGTCAACCCAGTATGGCATGGGGAGCCCTTCTCAGGGGCAAGTCACAAAAACACTAATAAATCATGTACAACATGCCGCACACTTAGCCTATTTGGACGGCTGTGCCGCGACCAAAAGGAGTAACTGTAAAACGCCAAGCTGTAAAATAAGGCAAATAACTAGACCCCGGGGCACATGAATGGCTTGGCCACCAAGGGGGCTGCCATCACACACACACACACACACACACACACACACACACACACACACACACACACACACACACACACACACACACACACACACACACACACACACACACACACACACACACACACACACACACAAGTGCACTGTACATCTATAGGACTGACAGACACAGGGTTGCCCCAGAGGAGTAGGTGTAAAGGGCGGGTTATGCTTCCTACTTGTGCCACAGAGTGAGCTTGTCGCAGCCATGATGCAGTTAATTTTGGTTTATGCCCTGTTTTGAAGCACGGTCTGCGCGATGTCATTCCACGCTCAAACTGCCTTCAATACAAAGAGTAAACTAGACGTGTCGGTTGTTTTTTAGCATCACAGACTCGACGACAATGAAAATGAAACATTAAGTCTTTATATCACGTGCATGTTTGATCGCACTGGCAGCCACAGTGGTAGTTTGGAACAAAGAAGTGGCTCATTTGTCGAGGACGAAGCGGAATGTTTCCTCGACCTCGGAACCACTGTTCAACTGTCCAAATAACTTCAGCGTCGTAACTTGCAAGCGCACGTGTTGTCTTTGGTTCGTGTAAATAAATCAAACAACAAAGCACGGGCAACTTATTTAATGAAGAGCTCACAGTCCGTAGACCGACGAAGGTTAGAACAAGGAAGTAGCGCTTGTTCTCGACTCGAGGACAGAGCAGGCTGGTCGAGAGGACCAATCAGAGACCTATTTTCGCACTTCACGCCGTCGCTCCCTGCGTCGAGACACAATTTTGGGGAGGTGCCCCAGAGTACCTGCGTGATGGGGGGGGCTTCACTCCGTTAACTGCGCGGCTCACTGCATCACGACGCAGGGACGCTGGACTGGAGGCATAAACCACCCTTAACTGTACCGTCAGACTGGGAGGCAGAGGCCACAGATGCAGAAACCATGACACATGGCATACAGGCACAGAAACGCCTGATGGCAAGACCGTTGAAGGAAAGGTTAAGAGAACAGACAGACAGACAGGATATTTACTGCCCTGTGTGCGCAAGGGAGGCAGAGGCCCTACAAAAAAACCATGACACAGCCTACAGGTGAAAAAATACCTGATGAAATGTTAAGAAACATGAAGCAAGACAAAAAAGGCTGAATGAAAGAAGAGCTAAGTGACAGACAGCAGAAATGAAAAAGACCAGACAGACAGACAGACAGACAGACAGACAGACAGACGGGATGTCAGCTGGTTGGCCTGTCGTCTGTGCAGGGAGAGATGCTCCAGAGATCAACAGGGGAGAGCGGAGTGCTGCTGCTGCTTCTCATAGGGCGCAACTGAGCTGATAACCCAAACATCTGTCTCTCGCGCACACGCACACGCTAGGGTGCATCAGATGCCCCCTATGAAAAGATATTGCCTTGGCCCTATAGTAAAAATGTTCTACACCCAGTAAAAACACACTGTGTAAAATATTTTGAAATTTGGATGAAGTCTACCGGGGCCACCAGCCCCATGAAAATAGAAAATAATGGTGATAGTCAGAATCTTGGAATAGAAATGGAGATTTTGCTGCATAAAGCTACCCAATAAAAAACATATTGTCTCAGCTCTGTGATAAAAATGTTCTATGCACAGTAAAATCACTCTGTGTAAAATATGTTGAAATTTAGATGAATTCTATCGGGTCCACCAGGCCCATGAAAATACAAAATAATGGTGATGGTGATGGGCAACCTGGATTCCAAAGCTGAAGTCCAGTGCCACATATTCCAAATGACATACCTAGTTTTACCTTTCCAGTTAGGGCAATTGGACAGGTAAAACCAGGTAATTTGAAATCTGTGGCACTGGATTGTGGCTTTTGAATCTAGGTTTGCCATTGTCTTAAAACAGAGGTGGACACATTTTGCGTGACACATTTGCCCCAGCCAATATAATGAACCAGCTGAGCCTCATTACCACTTAAGCCAGGTTGATGAGGTAATTAGTGAGATCACCTGTATTGGGAGCACAAACAGAAGGAATATCTAAGCAGGTTGTGTATTCAGTCGATCCACTTACACAGACTTCAGTCTCAGGACAGACTGATGGTCAAACTGCTATATTTAGGCAAATTTGCTCTTTTGCAACACAATATCAATTCCTTGCTGCCTTGGACCACTGCTAGTATCAAGCAAGAGATTGCAAAGCTGCATGACTGTTATATTTGTGTGTTTCACTTGTGGGCCTACAATTCATGGAGGAACATCTGTACCAAAGCTGTGAATGTTCCTTGGAATGCCTAGGCTACAAAGCAGTCAATACAACTGTATTGAAGAGTGCCATTACTTCGTTATCCCATCGCCTGTGGTAGTATTTCAATTTACTCCATCAGATGAGTACCATAACTTACCTGAGAGGCCCTTGGCAATGGACTCTGGACCTGGTGATACCCATGACATACCTAGAAGCCACTTAAGTACAGGTTTTGGGAAGCCACTCTTTCCAACATCACATACAGTTTTATTGTATGTACTCTATTGAACTACTGCAGGGATTTCTTAAAAAAAAACACAAGTCATTCCAAGGAGCATTCACAGCTTTAGTACAGATGCTCCATCAGGTATTAACAGCTACCTGTACAATCCTGTAGGCCCACAGGTGAAGCACACAAAAGTCATACAACTTCGCAATCTCTTGCTTGATACTGGCAGTGGGTCAGCTGGTTCATTATATTGGCTATATTTGGAATATGTGGCACTGGACTTTGGAATCCAGGTTGCCCATCACTATCACCATTGTTTTGTATTTTCATGGGCCTGGTGGACCCAGTAGGATTAATCTAAATTTCAACACATTTTCCACAGAGTGATTTTACTGTGCATAGAACATTTTTTATCACACAGCTGAGGCAATATGTTTTTATTGGGTAGCTTTATGCAGCAAAATGTCCATTTATATTCAGGGCTGGACTGGGCGATAAATAGGGCCCGGGCACTTTTGGATTTAAGGAGATTATTAGTGCCGGAGAACTGACTCACTGGTGGGCCCCGCACCCTCATGGGCCCCTATTTTCAGTAATGTTATAAAAAAAAAATGGGGGCCCACGAGGGTGTGGGGCTCACCGGGAAATGCCCGCCATGCCAGATGGCCAGTCCAGCCCTGTTTCTATCCAAGATTTTGACTGTCACCATTATTTTCTATTTTCATGGGGCTGGTGGCCCCGGTAGACTTCATCCAAATTTCAAAATATTTTACACAGAGTGATTTTACTGTGCATAGAACATTTTTATCACAGAGCTGAGACAATATGTTTTTTATTGGGTAGCTTTATGCAGCAAAATGTCCATTTCTATTCCAAGATTCTGACTATCACCATTATTTTCTATTTTCATGGGGCTGGTGGACCCGGTAGACTTAATCCAAATTTCAAAATATTTTACACAGTGTGTTTTTACTGGGTGTAGAACATTTTTACTATAGGGCCAAGGCGATATCTTTTCATAGGGGGCAACTGATGCACCCTAACACACACACACACACACACACACACTCCAAGACCATGCCACAGACACAAAATCACACACACCAGCAGCCTGCCACACACCGCTGGACCAGCTAAATCTAAGCACAAGTGGCTGGCATGCATGCGTGCATGCGTGTGTGCGTGCGTACACATCATGGTTGCATTCACGTGTGAATATGCATATGAGCACCATTATGTACGTGTGTGTGTGTGTGTGTGTGTGTGTGTGTATGTGTGTGTGTGTATGTGTGTGTGTGTGTGTGTGTATGTGTGTGTACAAATCAGCGCATACGTGTGTGCCTGCTTGCGCATATGAGCACCATTGTATGTGCGCAGGCAGACAGACACCTCCCCACTGCTACAAACAACAGATCGCAAGGAAGCCAAGTCATTTTGAGAGTTTTTTTATTTTCTTTTGAGCAGTAGTCTCTCCTCAAGCAGCCCCGAAACCACATGGGACTTCCAACACCTACCAGAAATAACTAAGTCTCATTATATTCATGGCGGCAGGCAGCGAGTGAACGAGAGAGACAGAGAGAGTGGAAATGACGCTCGGCCACAGTGCTTCTATTCCAACACCATTCAAAAACAGAGAGCGAGCGAGCGAGAGAGGGAGAGAGAGAGAGACACACACACACACACACACACACACACACACACACACACACACACACACACACACACACACACACACACACACACACACACACACACACAGAGACAGAGAGGGTCTGAAAGTGACGCTCAGCCACAGTGTCTCCATATGACGCCATTTAAAGAAAACAGCCACAACATTTATAATCACCCCCCAATTTGCTGGGGTGTCGGTCGGACCGCAGAGGAAAAAAACAAACAAATCGTGGGGTTCCCATTAATAATTATGAATAAACTAGAGGGGTGCACGCACCAACAAGGCTGTAAACATGAAAAACTGTTTGCTGTTTGTGTAAAGTTTGGAGTGAATGGGGTGAGGTGGTAGTGGTAGGCAGTGATATTGACAAGTTGACAATTAACCTAAGTGGTTTGGCATTTGGCAGGCACAAAGACTGAAAGGCTGGCATTGGTTGCTGCTTATTGCAGTTGCTTATTATAGTTTGAGGGGAGGGAGGAAATAAATAAATAAATAAATCGAAAGTGGGGGTGCATAATGTCAATCACCGTAGTGTGGCCTCAGAAAGGTTTTAGGAGAAGAGCAAAATTAATAAATAAAATAAACCTCTCTCTCCCATATGTCCTTATCCAATTTCTCCCAAGTAATTTGGAGTTATTTCTTCCTCCGTGTCACTGCTCTTGAATGAATGAATCATCCCCAATCACAAAACAATGGGATTTCTAGATTTCTGACAATTAAGTAGTTGTACACAATAGGGGTCCCTTTGTATCATATTCAAGTCTAAACTGTCAAGGAGCTAATTCATTCATTATTCAGCAGTCGCTCCCTTGAGAGGCTCTGATGGAACGAAATGATGGGAACAATGGGCTGAGAGGAGAGGAGAGGGGCCTTTCTTCTTGATCATGCAACGCATACAGCTAAGTTGTGATGAGAGTGGCACACAACGGGTTAACAGGCCGCTCTACGCACCTCTGATGACAAAAGCAACCTCCCTCTCTCTCTCTCACACACACACACACACACACACACACACACACACACACACACACACACACACACACACACACACACACACACACACACACACACACACACACACACACACACACACACACACACACACACACACACACACACACACGGCAGCGGCGCACAACGGGTTAACAGGCTTTTGTCGACCGAAGGACGTAGACAAGCGGCACTAGTGTAGCGTGCATGGCCAAGACTTTGGAACACGGCCAGGGCTCCGCCGACACGCCGGAAGCCACCATCTGCAGTGCTGTGGTGGGCACAGGCACCGACGGTCCAAGACCGTGGAAGCGAGGGAATAAAGACGGGGCCAGTTGAGGCAGTGCAGAGAGAGAGAGAGAGAGAGAGAGAGAGAGAGAGAGAGAGAGAGAGAGAGAGAGAGAGAGAGAGAGAGAGATTCTTTACACTGTGTGTGTGTGCGTGTGTGTGTGTGTGTGTGTGTGTGTGTGTGTGTGTGTGTGTGTGTGTGTGTGTGTGTGTGTGTGTAGAACTAGTGTTTCATCAAGCTGGCTGGCCTTGTGTATGACCTGTATGCAGGCAATATAATAACCTACACGTGTTTACCGTTGTAGGTGATCACCACTGGCCGGAGAGCAGCAAACACAATTGCTCTATCACCAAGGGGAAAGGGTGTCCTGTCCTACCGCCCAAAGAAGTAGAGGACAACAACGGCACCGTTTACCTGTCAAACTTCTCTGACTTCCCTAAAGACCAAAAATGTGTCGCACCACACCATACAGTGGACCTCAATCAGTGTTGACATTTGTCTGAGAAACTGCTCTCATCCAGTTGCGTCTCGGATGCACAGACAACGGCAACCGACACGACAGTGACCCACCTGACCGGGCCATCATACAACGGACAGGGTTTTTGTGCCACTCAGGCATGACTGGCCAGCAAACATCTGCTGAGGCATATTTCTGAAGGTTGTTGCGCAACAAGACGGGCTGTGTGTGTGCATGCATTTTGAGGTGGGCATGCCAACAGCATAAGCGTGATTCAGTCCACGGTCGTATTACCGTGACCTATTTTAAGACAGTCGCCAGCATCTCGCACAATAAAGACGCACCGCATGCAATACATCAAACAGAAATGGACCCATCAAAAATACTCCCCTTCCAGCAACCACAATAACATCGGCAAAGACACCTTCACAGAAAATGTGAAGACTGGTGTTACAGATGCAGAGTAGCGTAGCGGCATAATGTTACAACGCAGCTGTTGTTATATGTTTCAGGAGGAGTGCACAGGTCCAAAACCGGTGGCAGCATCTGAGTCTCCGGTAAGACTCACTCATGACGCCGTGAAATGTGGATGGGAGAAGCGTTGACTGTTCTATCCATCCATCCTATTATATAGCATCACAGACAACCATTACCGACCATGCCGATGAAATTAATGACAGCTGATTGGCAAGTATTCGATAGAATTAGCAGACCAATCATTGGTTCACTTGTGCAAAAAAAGCACATCCAAGCCCATGCACAGCACGCCGTCTAGCCAACTTGCCAGCAATCTAGGCAATGAAGCAGTAATTCAGTAATAACTACTATATTACTATGGGTTCATTTATTGGACGCCACACTGGTAGCATAGGAAGATGCCTGGGTACCAAACTGGTCTTAGATAATAAGAGGAAGATGTAGCCTATACCCAGACTAAAATAGATTGCACTAGCCGAATGTGACAAGCGAGAGTTTATCTCTGACATCTCAAAACTTCAAAAACTGAACTTTTGACAACACCTACTGCAACAGAGTTAGCTACCGGTTGGTGATGTGTAAAATACGAGTTCACTTGAAGTATCTGCAAAGTCCGCGCAACTGGTTATTCCTTCAAAGAATTAAATGAACAGCAAGCTGGTCAGTTACTTCCCAAAAAGAAAGTGGTACCTGCTTGGAAAAGACCGACAGTCTATTAACTCTTCACTGAATTCACGCCACACAGCATAGCACTACACTAGGCTAGTTGGGCTTCACAAGATTAGCTTCATCAATTCCTACGGCATCTACCTCCAGTGGCCTTAGCTTTCTTGTTGGCTAGCAAGCTAGAAAAGCGAAGTCAAAGCAGACGTGTTAATTACGTCTCATGTCGCTACTAAGCTAGCACACTAGCGTGTTAACATTAGCTTGCCAGTTAGCCGGCCATTGTGGCTGGAGGCGGAAACAAATAATGTCGTGTACGACGAAGTTAGCTTGGTAGCTAGCAACCATAACCGGTTAAGTTGAGCTAGCGCGCTTGCTAACAAGCTAAACAACCATGCTTTACAGTTCATTGAATAATAAAATAGATGCTTTACCTCCAACTCGATACATGTTGGCCGCCATTCTCTCGTTCCCCCTCACAAACACGGTCCCAGGGATTCCCCTCTTGCGTGAAAAAATGTCGATCTGGAGCTATTTTATCCCTGCATTTATTCCAGTACTCCCCCGCCGAGAAACAAAGCCGGGACCCGGCACCGTGGCGAGGATCTGGCGGGTAAAAGTTTAAAGTTTCCGTTACAATGTTTCCGAGGTCGGCTAAAATGCGTCTTTGTTTCAGTCCGATTCCGAAGTCCCACCGAATCCCTCTCTCACTCACGCATTCACACTTGCAGGCATGCACACACAGCCCTTGATAGCCAGCCTGTCTCTCTCACTACACTCTTCCTCCCATCCTCAGCTCCCAGCTTCATCCTCCTCTTCTTCACCTCCGCTTAGTTCACACACTCAACCCCCCCTTTCTCAAAACGTCATCTTCGGAAAACGTCACTCACAGTTCGGAAAACATCGGCAGGCTCGTTTAAAACTCGGCTCTGATGATAAAAAGGTGTTGTACGTGTAGCCTACAGATTAAATTTTCTTTTCAAATATTACATTGCAATTTCTTTGAAAAGTATGAATTCATAAGTAACTTTTTGTCCTGTGTAATCATGGAATCGAGCTCGAGCTGCAGTAGATTTGACAATGAAGTTCCATTATGCATGCATGCAAAAAAAGACTACACAAAACTCATCTAAAGGTTTAGTTTGCTGTATTTAATGCATTATAAATCCTAGGTGTACTAATGTTAAAAAAACAGAAGCCTATGTCTAAAATTAAGTGAGATGAAAATGATCCTGTTTGCTCTAACATCGCGTGCATTTCCACCACTATCGTCATCATAATAAAAGCTGTGGGTACTGTTCAATAAAAAATACACAATTTTTATAATGTGTTAATAATAATGATAAACCAACTGTAGTTGCATTTGTTACGAAGCACTGCTGGCTGTGTGGTAACCAAAAGGGGGAGTAGGGCTCTGTGAATAGTAAGAGAGAAGCTCCCCCTGCTGGCAACAGTTACACTAGCAGCTTCACCCTTCTGTATGCTCAATCTGAATTTAGAAATTCTGTGGCTCAACCAAGGAGATGATCTGCACATGTAGCTACTGCCAGGGCCCTAAAGTAACATTACATTACATTTCCAGCCAATATGACTAGTCAAAGTTAATCTTACCAGCCAAACAAACCTACACTCACCACCAGTAAAAGTGGCAAGTACTGTAAGTGTTCTTGTCTATCAGTCGAACTCAATTTTCACCAGCATTTGTCCACTTTGTGGGTGCTAATTTAGAGCCCTGTCTACTTTTCATAATCTAAACATGAAATAATATTTCTCCATGTATGTAGTATTGAACAAAAAAAAAACACTGACCAAGCATTTCTAGTTTCATTCTTTTTTATCATAAAGCATGAATAAAAATGAAGCAAATCCAATTTTCATAAACTTTTTTTTTCACATGTAAGTCCTTACAAGGTAGGTCAAACAATAATCTGAATTACTCAACCTCAGTATATAGACCATTTTGACTCTGAAATGAAATATCATCGTCTGTACTGCATTTAATCAAACCAGGCTCTTTTTCAAAAAAAGTAAAGCTTGACATTTTGTGTCACAGAGGTTAGAACGATCCAGTATGGACAAAAAATTAAAAACTTATTTGAGCATAAAACTAACTTTTAACACGACCACATTAGTGATTTTTTTTAAGCATGAAGGGGAAAACACATTGACATGTAAGCCAAGGATAGTTCAACAAAGGTACATACTGTATGTTAATAACTTTGGAATGCTGTACAGCAATGACATTAAATCACAATTGAAAGCAGAAATATTGGACTTAATTGCATTCTACAGGGTGTCCCAATAAAATACACACCTAATTTAAATCATTGTTATGTATGTGTTTATCAAAAAAATCATGTAATTTTCAAAAGTGTAATATATTTTCCAGACATCAGTTTGATTCCTCACTATATATTGTGAAACTACAGTCTACAGCAGGGGTGAGAAACATAGCCTAAGGCCCGGGTGCCGGATGCGCCCTGCCAGATGGTTTAGACTTGTAGACAGTGAAGAATAAAGAATAAAAAAGAAGTACATCTCTAGCCCATTACAAAGGTGCTGCAGGTGTCTGAGCTTTCAGGTTTTCAATATGAGAATAAGACCAATGTTCCTGATCTACCCGCTGACATCCACCTCCAGGTGATTGACTAGCAATGCGATTCGGAAATGAAGCAGAAATTCACGATATTTTGCAATTACAATATACTACTGGACCCCGTTTCTTGACAGTGTCGTTGCTAACTAAGTTAGCAACTTACTTAGTTGCAATGCAATTTCCCATAGGCAACTTACTAAGTTGCTAACTAGTTAGCAACAACACAGTCGAGAAACAGGCCTGCTCCCCTTGAGATCAAATTGACTGCATGTGGCCCCTAAACCTAAATGAGTTTGACAGCCCTGGTCTTAAGTCTATGAGTGCTATGAGACCAGCAACAGTCACTGAAAGTGAACACAGCCACTGAAAATGAATACAAAAACAACAAAACCAAACAAAACAAACAAAAAACAAGAGCATTGTGTATAATTCATATTGTCAGACATGCCTGGATCAGGATGGATGTCAATTTGACAACAGGTGTGGAGAAAAACAACAACATGATGTCTGTAAATTATATTACACTTTTAGAAATGAGACGATAAACGATAAATATACACCTAGTTTATAATGATTTAAAATGTGTATGCATTTGATCAGGGCAAGCTGTATTTAACCGTTAAAAGGCACACGCGGTATTCAAGGCAAATCTATGTTGCTGAAGTTTAAAGACATGATGTTGGGATAAACACACAGACATACATGGGGGGAGGGTCACTACAGGTCGAGAAACAGAAAAACAGGGCTCTAAATTAACACCAGCCAACCGACCAAAAGCTGGTTTGGCTGGTACTTGTATAAAACACCAATTTACTAGCCACTTTGACCCATTAGTGTGTGTGTGTGTGTGTGTGTGTGTGTGTGTGTGTGTGTGTGTGTGTGTGTGTGTGTGTGTGTGTGTGTGTGTGTGTGTGTGTGTGTGTGTGTGTGTGTGTGTGTGTGTGTGTGTGTGTGTGTTAGTAAGATTAACATTTAGAAGCCATTTTGGCTGGTGATGAAAAAAAGTCAAATTAGAGCCCTACAGACAATCATAAGCTCCGCCTCTGCGTGCCACTAAAGAAAGTCAATATTCGGCCTGCATTCCACAAGAGATGTGCATTTCAATGTTATGATGACATTTGGCGTACTGATTTGGCTGTTCAAATGTCTGACTAAGCCCAAAAAAGTCAGGAAAAGGCACCGCAGACACTGATATGATTTAACAGGTGTACAACTTGACAACTGACAAAGTTTACAACAAAGATTAAAAAAATAATCAATGACAATATCATAGTTGCTGTTGTTTCATAGTACTGTTGCTTTTTAACCATTATTTAGTCCTATGTAGACTTTCCTGTAAGACGACAGGATCTGTACAGTCTGTAAATTCTTTTCTTTGACCCATGACCTTCCTTTCCATCTACGCTTTTGCCTGTCTGTAAACACAGATTGCAATGGAGTGCTCTCGATGTCCACCGCTCTTTCTCCCTCCCTTCCTCTGTATGTCGTTCTCTCGTTCTCTTCCTCTGTATCTCACTCTCTCTCTCTCTCTCCATCCCTCCCTCTGTATGTCTCCTTTCTCTGCAACTCCCCACTCTACTTTCTCTCTCTACAATTCCTCCAGACACCCCCGAACTGCCATGTTGACAAATCTCAATTCACATCCCGGGCTCCGGCGAGTTGGTGGAGGTGGAGGAGGCTGAGGCGGAGGCTGAGACTGGGGCAGAGGCAGCGAAGGCGGGGGGTGGTGTCTGCTGTGCCTGGCGCTGCTCTCTATGCCCCCCGCTGGGGCCGGGCCCGGGCCCGCCCGTCACCCTCCACTGGAGGATGCAGGTGTCCTTGCCCCCCAGGGACAGCAGGTGGCTGTCACTGCTGGTGAAGCACACGTTGGTCACGTGGCTGCCGTGGCCCTCATACTTATGACTGGGAGCCTAGAGATAGGAGGAGGAGAGAGAGAGAGAGAGAGAGAGAGAGAGAGAGAGAGAGAGAGAGAGAGATAGGAGGAGGAGAGAGAGAGAGAGAGGGATGAGTAGGAGAGAGAGAGAGAGAGAGAGAGAGAGAGAGAGAGAGATAAAGAGAGAGTAAAATAGGGTGGGAGCAGAGAGGGCGAGAGAGAGGGTGAGACAGAGAGAGAGAGAGAGTAAAATAGGGTGGGAGGGGAGCAGAGAGAGAGAGAGAGAGAATATGTTACAAACACACGTCTCCATGAATACTAATAACTACAGTGTAATAACACTGCCTTGTCAAAGACATCAAGGGTATCTCAAACAGTATATTCAACTGTCTTGAGAAAACATTTAGCTTCATACATCATAAAAATCGTTGAAACCTTATTATACTTAGATAGAGACACAAGCATGTCCTTCAAATGAATGGATTAGAAACAACTGTTTTAATTCTGTATAAAATGCTGTATTTCTTCTAGTAATAGCACGGTAACCAAAGCAAGGGCAGCGCTCAGAGAGTTCTGTTTCTTCTGGAAGGTTCTTAACTAACTTAGCGTAAGCAAACTGATTAATGGCACAATGCTTCCTAGCAGACATTCTGTTGCTCTTCCATGCAAAGTGAGGTGATGTAGGGCAGTGTTTCCCAACCTTTTTTGTCTTGTGTAACCCCTAAGCCTTTTTTTCATTCCATGAGTACCCACTCACTCATGCTCTAGTGTATATCCCAATGTGACTATGTTCCATACATTTCTCCATTTTTCCACGTACCCCCTGCAGTGTGCTCGTGTACCCCCGGTGGTACACATACCTCTGGTCCTAGGGGATACGTGAAAGTGAACCGGGGTCCCAGTGGGCAATGTAAACCAAATGTGGGGGGATTAGCGCGCTGCACCACAGCGCCCCCCTATGGAGCGGAGATTCGTGAAGGGGATGAACAGAAGGAGCATGTCAGAGGAACATATATTTCAAGTGGGTAGGTATTAGGGCTGTAACGATACACTGAACTCACGATTTGGTTCGTATCACGATTTATGCCCTACGGTTCGATACACCCCAAATTATGAATAAAAACTTTGATAGTTTATAGGTAAAATGGGTTACAAGAGGCTACTAATTTTAAAAATAATATATGATGATAATATATGAAAAATAATGATGATTTGAAGTTTGGAAGCACTATCACTTCAAATCATATGGTTGTTTTCTGGACTGATAACAAAACTTTGAAAAGGCGTATCACAATACTGCCTCCTTGTATCACAATACAGTATCGTGACTCTGTGTATCACGATTTCTCGGTTCGATACAATATCGTTACAGCCCTAGTAGGTATGGGTTTAGGTGACTAGTGAGGTATGTGGGGAGCAGGGCTATAAGCTTAAATTAACTTTTTTCATCACTGGCCAAATTCGGCTAGTACGGTAGACGTTAATTGTACTAGCCAAGCATACACTCACTATCAGTCAAAGTGACTAGTAAGCTTTCTTTTCGTCCAGCCAAACTGAATTTTCACCAGCATTTGGTCAGTTGGCTGATGTGAATTCAGAGCCCTGAGCAGGAGGATTTTATAGTGAATGTGGAATTGAACAGGAAGCCAGTGTAGCTGATGGAGGATGGGTGTTATGTGATGCCATGGTCTAGTATGGGTGAGGAGTCTAGCTGCAGAGTTTTACATGTATTGTAAACTGTTTATTGATTTAGGTGAGAGACCAATGAGCAGGGCATCGCAGTAACCGAGTCTGGAGGCGATGAAAGCATGAACAAAGTGTCTGCAGTTGTGAGGCTGAGAGAGGGGCCGAGTTTGGAGATGGTTTAAGTCAAGACATGGACAAAATGCTGTTTTGGTGATGTGTTTTTTTGAGTTAGTCAAAAGAGAGAGTAAAATCAATAATGACATCAAGGTTTTAAACTTCAGATGAAGTATTGGTGAAGTAGCCAGGAATGGAAAACTGTGCAGTGGTTAACTGTTTCAGCAGTGTAACAGTGGCAATGACTATGGCGTCAGTCTTGGTACGGTTGCGTTTGAGAGAATTATGTGTCATCCTAATATTCTAATATCCTAATATTGTTAAGGCAGTTGTTTTGTACCTTCACTGCCTGAAGAGCAGACTTGATAACCCCTGTGTGTCAATTTAAAGGTCTGTGTTTTTTCCATCCACAGACTAATGGGCAGTCCTGGGTAAGCGGTTAGGGCGTCAGACTTGGTTTGACTCCGACCCGCCAGTTTGGTGAGGGGAGTAATTAATCAGTGCTCTCTCCCATCGCCTAAATGACTGAGGTACCCTGAGCATGCTACTGTCCTGCCACACTGCTCCCTTGGGGCGCCATGTGGACTGCCTCCTTGCATGGGTGAGGCATACACGTAATTCCGTTGTGTGCAGTGTGTACTTGTGTGCTGTAGAGTGCTGTGTCACAATGACAAAGGGAGTTGGAGTTTCCCAGGTGGGCTTTCCCTTCACTTCGCTTTCAGTTTCGCTTTCACTCTTACAGTCTCTGCGTCAAAGGTTCCCAAGAGAATGTTTAATCGCCTTGTAACAAGTCAAGTCAGTCAGTAATAACCTCTTAATAAATCGTATTAACTTCAAATGTTGCATAGTGACTCTTTACCACCTGACTATCCTTCACACTGTTATATAACCTCCATACTGTATCCTAACTGACGAATATCTTATTTTTCACTGGGTGAAATAAAAGGAAAAAATAAGTACCTGATAATGGCACTTTGCCAGTACTTGTGTGTCAAAAATGGCAGCCCTAGTAAAGACTGTTTTTGAAAGGCATTGATTGTAATTTCCTTCAGATTTGCTAATGCCACACTGTCCATCACACTGTCCTTTTAATGCCTTCTTTCCCTGTGTGACATTTTTTTATATCACTGCACTTGTCTTTTCCGACACCCTAATAAATTCTTCCCATCCTTCATTGACCTTGTGGGGGTTTTTGCCGCCAAAAGTGGCTAGGAAAAGTCAACACGAGGGATACGGAACGCTGCTGTTTTATATCAAAATTCCAATTCCACTCACAGGCAGCAGGGGGCAATAAAATTCAAAAGTTTCACCCAAGAAAGCAAGGGGGAAAAAAAGAGGGAAAAAAGTTGGACGGCAGAGGTAAACCATGGCGCCGACACAGACACAGTGCATGTAATTATGATCTGCTGGTGACAGTGCCATGTGGAGGAGACAAATAGACAGTTGCCAATTTTGCCTCACAAAGATACGGTGCGGTAACTACGCAAACTTCAAAACTGAGGGAAAAATATCTTCAGACATACTCCCGTCTACAAAATACTGCGTGTGTGCGTGTGTGTTTGTCTGTCTGTACGTGTGTGTGTTTGTCTGTCTGTGCGTGTGTGTGTGTGTGCATGAGTGTGTTTATGTGTATGTGTGTGTGTGTGTGTGTGTATGTGTGTGTGTGTGTGCATGAGTGTGTTTATGTGTATGTGTGTGTGTGTGTGTGTATGTGTGTGTGTGCGTGCGTGCATGCGTGTGCGTGCTTGTGTTTATGTGTGTGTGTGTATTTTTCCGTCTGTCGGCCACCTTGGGTTTGGGGCAGGGGTACTGGAAGAGGTGCACTTTGCAGAAGTCGTCAGCCATGGCCACCAGCCTCTCGTTGTGGGAGCGGCACAGCGCGTTGATGTCCGTCCCATCAGAACCCTCCAGCCACACACCTGCACAAGCAAAACACACGTCATCTTCATTCAAAAGTCAATCATGTTATTTATTATGCATTTTGTAGCCCCTTAAATGCACGCTGTATCTCCAGTGGCACGCTGTAATAGTCAGTGAAAAGTTAACTACCATAGTACTACAATACTATGATGCAGCGGCGTGGATCAGGGGGGGAAAACCCCGACTCATTCTCAGGGCCCAGCCCACCTGGGGGGCCCACCGGGGGGCCCCTATGGAAAATGTTCTTCTTGTTTTGCTTTTTTAAACATTATTTTTACAATAATGTCAATACATGTTGGTAATTTATGTAATTCAAATGTTCTCTGGAAATACATCTGTTAAATTGGATATCCTAGCCTGCAAATAGGCTACAATATATATCAAACACCCCCATAATCAGTACGCATTGGTTTAGTCCGCCCTCTCGCGGACTTTTGATTGCACAATATGCGTAATCAACACTCACTCACTTCATTATCATAAAACGCAGCAGCCGGTTAGCAATGAAATATGTCTAAAAAACACCAGGCTTTCTCAAAAAGAATAGAAAGGCAAGAGAGAACAGGGGAAACCAGATTGAAACAACTGCTGCTGATTTCTTGCAAGAAAGGTGAGCCCAAATGTCAAAATTACCGCCTACAGTAGGCTAACTGGTTATCTCATTCCCATTCCGTGTGGCCTACTGTGATAGCCGGAGTCAGATTAAAAAAAAAATATAGGCCTAACATTTTTTGGCTATAATTGTGATAGTCTATTGAACCCATATTTGTCTTTGATATATTCATAACAAGTCACAAAACCAACATAGGGTCGATGTTGGTTCAAATATCCAAATAGCAAAGCTAATTTGTAAAATGAATCAAGATAGCCTATGTCACAAACGTGAAGATGCCCCCTGTCACAGCAGATGCAAATTGTGCGAACTTGAGAGAAGGTGAGCCTATTTTAGCTAGCCTAATATCCTAATGTTGAGGAAAAGCAGTTTCTCAATCGGGTGCATCACATTTGCAGATTGATTATGTCCTCGTAACGATATTTATCAACGTCACGTTTATCAGTTGCCAATGTCAAGGTTTGCGGTGCGAGCTGTCGGTCCTGAACCGTCATTCTGCTTTCATTTTGCGGTCTCAACACTCTCAATAGGAAATCTCTGGTTACTTTCCCTGGCCATCTGACAACGTCCGTTGTAGCTGAAGTGTGGTAAATTAATGACGAGATTTTGACGGGGCACCAGTCTGCGTTTTGAATGCTGCTGACGCCATTCTAATCTGCGCAAAGCGCAATACAAAAGATAGGCAGATCTAGCCTACCTACCTCCGTGCTGAGCAGGTAGCCTATCTGCATTGAGTGCTCATGACAATTAGCCTACCCTATTTAAGGTAGGCTACTGTGAAATAGTTACTGGCCAATTTAAATCTGAAACTATAGCCTATGCAGTAGCCTAATAAATAATGATGTGACTAGGTTCGGGGTGCCCTGACTTTAAAAGGTTGAGAATAACGGCATCAAATCTAAACAGCGATACTTTTGTTCCAGCCTATTTTAAGCGACATTCCATAGTAAGCTTCTGCCAGTAAATCACAGCTGATTCTCTATTCCTTGCTCTCCCAAAAAACAACTAACGGACAAATGACGTGCGGGTGCGTGCAGCGGGCCAGTGCAAGTGAATGAATGTGTGCGCGAGCGCGTGTGTTTCTGTTCAGGGATGCATATTGAAGAAAGTTCAGTTCTATATCAATGTCTCATGTCTACTTAGTGCACAAAATATTAGGCTAAATGCATTGTGAAGAGAGATTTACCAGTCTCTCTCCTCCCCCTCACACCATAGTGATGAAGTGATTAAAAGTCATCTCTATGAATATGATAGCAGACTTTTCACAACTGGTGATGTGAAAAATAAGGACATTATGTCTGTTCTGTGATAGGCTATCATATGATTGAAAATGAGGATTATTCAAGTGAAGGGGAGGAAAGCATAGGCCTAGAGGGGTTTTCTGAGGAAGGCAAGGAGGATGACAATATTAGTCGTGGGGGGGTGGGGGGTTGTGAGTAGGGGGGCCCATGAAAGAAGTTGTTCCTAGGGCCCCAAAGTTGGTGCTACGCCCCTGCTATGATGACATAACATGGGGCCTTTAGTAATGCACTACGACTTGGTCATTGTCATTCGGGTAACAGCAATTTTATCATGTGTCCAGGGATCTAAATTAACACCAGCCAACCGGCCAAATGTTGGTGGAATTTCATTTTGGCCGGTAAAAAAGTCCAGCTAACCAGCCACTTTGACCCATTAATGAGTGTGTGTTTGGCTAGTAAGATTCATCTACTCGCCTTTTTGGCTGGTGGTGAAAAATGTTAATTTAGGGCCCTGCATGTGTCTAAAAGGGTTAAACACATAATTATCATTATGAATAACAATCCTTTGTCACACATTGGCCACCACAGAGTCCACACCTTAAGCCCTTTAAAGGCCAACTTCCGATAAAACTCAGTTTTACTCACTCCTTTCGAAGATCGGACGGTCACCCCAAGTTAAACTCACTTGCAAGGCTCTCATAGCGGTGCGTCAACTCTCCTGGCTGTGTTTCCCGGTGTTTCCCAATTTACATCAATAATGCAGAGAAACGAGCGAATCACGAAAGCCTTTCTGTGTTTCGTCACGTCGAAAGAAGGCGTTGCCCACAAAGGTTTATATCGACCCATTTATCTAAAAACATGTCGAGTAATTTTTTTCTGCTTGTTTTCAAAACAAGCAACGTCTGGTGGTCCGAAACATAGCTTAGCTTAGCTATCAGCTGGTTGCTACTCTCAGGTACACACACAGCACAAAGCCTCATACATAAAGCCTGCTCACTCCGGTTGCTCCGTGCCTACAGCTCGCCTAGGGGTCGCTGTCGAAAGAGCACAGCTCTGAATGGAGCCTGCACGCCTCCGTTGGCGCCCCTATAGTGCAGTACCATCCGAGGAAGTGGCGACTCTGTTTCCCATTACATTCTCTCCCAAGGCTGGAGGACTGAGCCAATCAGAGACGCGTTTCTTTGAGAGCAGGAGGAGTGAGCCAATCAGAGACGCATTTCCACGAGAAACACGGAACACTCTCTCGTTTCTCCACAAGCCACCTTGCCAGCTTGCAAAAACGTCTTGAAACAAAGCAACCAGAACGTTTTTTAAAACAGGACCAACGCGTAACACATTCAATAACAATTGGGAACACGGCAATATTAATTAAATTACGTTGAGAGGCGATCTTTAAGAATCTTTCGGATTTGCCGGAGATGGCTTTGCATAACATTCAGACTCTACCATCATCAATATAACATCTAGGAGAAAATGTAACGCAACACAATGAAATAATTTTTGTGCCATTGCAGAAGCTTAAAGAAACGTCCAAAATACACCACAGCAATTACGTCAAAGCTAAAGGCTGTCCAACGGCATATTAAAGTGTGTGACCTTTTTTGGTGGAGAAGCAGTGTATAACTAGCCTGGGGTGCGTTTCTCAAAAGTGAAGCTGTTAGCCAGTTAGCAACTTGGGTAGTTGCCAAGGGGAAACTGCATTGAAAACAACAATGTAGCTAACACAGTTAGAACTACGGTTTTGAGAAATGCACCCCTGATATGCCAAACCATTTGAATTTCTTGCAGGGCTTGACATTGGCACCTACCAACCAGCCCAAAAATGGGTAAAACTTTGCCATGGTTGGTAACGATTTTATTCTCTCTAGCCACTTTGGCAGGTAATGCGGGTATGACATATCTCAGTAGTAGCATATATCCTGTTTTTGCACATAGTGTTATATTTAGGTTCAAGAAAGATCATTCAGATTAAATTTGTCTGATATACTGTGGGTAGTTTCATTTAAAGGGACACTGTGCAGGAAATGGTCAAAAAAGGTACTGCAACTATGCTGCTCATTGAAACTGGGCTGCCTATTGCCAAATTTGATCTTTACATGAAAGTTTACTAAGTAATAAACAAATATTTTCTAGTATGGTCCAAGTTCAGTCATTTTTGCAGCTAAAAATGGCTATTTTTGGAAATTCAAAATGGCGGACCATGGAGAAGATCCCCCCTTTTCATGTATGAAAAGTGCAATTTTTCCAGTCATAATGAATACTTAGAATTTGATGCTGGTGGTAAGTATTCATGAAAAAGGTAACATTAGTGAATGGGCAGCATGGATTCTGGAGATAAACAACTAAAAATCTCACACAGTGTCCCTTTAAGAGACTGTTCACAGCTCATAGTTTTTTCACTTCATTTCCTGCGCTTAGGTGTATCGTGGTAAAGAAAGTGCGTTTAAAAATACTGACAACAAAACTGTGTTAAGTAGACAGGCTGAAAGTAGACTCTGGAAAACCACTAGCCATTGTGGCCGGTGAACAAGAAGTGAGAAAAAAGTTAATGTCAAGCCCCGATAACTTTGTATAGTTTGGCACGTCAGGCTACTGTATAACAGGAACAAGGAAGAAGTGTAACCACTCCAGTTGAGTAAACAGTGTCTTGATAATCAGCTAATATAAAAATCCCAGTTCTTTGGCCTTACCCATGACATGGAAGCCCAGCACACAGGTGTAGGAGGCCCACTCGCGATCTTTACTCTCGTAGCGATTCCTCAGCAGCTTACAGCCCCCTGCCACATCCCCTGGAGATATCCAAAGCAAAACATTGCATGACATTAAACTACTACTACTACTGCTGCTATTGCTGCTGCTGCTGCTGCTGCTACTACTACTACTAATGTTACTACTACTACTACTAATGTTACTACTACTACTACTACTACTACTACTACTACTACTGCTGCTGCTGCTACTACTACTACTACTGCTGCTGCTACTACTACTAATGTTACTACTACTACTACTACTACTACTACTACTGCTACTACTACTAATGTTACTACTAGTAGTAGTCCTACTGCTACAACAACAACAGTAGCAGCAGCAACAAAAACAACAACCACTACTACTACGACAAATAATATTCAGAATTCAGAAATATTTCCAATGTTATTATTACTATAACTGTTGTTCTTGTTGTTACATCAGAGATAAACATAAAAGAGTAGAGATACACATAGTTTACACACTTGATATTTTATAGGGAGGATAAAACCATTGCTATTATTGGGGAAACATCTTGAGGCCTTTATTAAGGGAAACAAATCCCTGTTGTGATTCCATAAACAAAAGTCTGTCTAGACAAGATGTCAGGCATAAACCATGCATGCTGTCAGCCAGGCTGACTTTTCATTATCAAGAACTATGAGACTCTTTTTTTGGAGGAAAAAGGACACACACACACACACACACACACACACACACACACACACACACACACACACACACACACACACACACACACACACACACACACACACACACACACACACACACACACACACACACACACACACACACACACACACACACACACGCACACAAAGAAGAAGAACTTACAATACAGGATCTCATAGTCGCCAGAGTTAGACATGATGTATTTCCCATCTTTGGACCAGTCTAGGTGGGTGATGAAGCTGGAATGACCCTGGTAGGGGAATACACACAGGCGATACACACATTCAGTTTAACTCCATTATGCCAACATTAAATGTGGCATTCAAAAGCATTTGCCATTCTTTTCTCTGGTTTCACTGAGCATGTGTCTGTTTATCGAGTCAAGTAAAGTTGGCTTGATTGTCGGTCTCTTCATATACTACAGTACAAGGAAACAGAAATTGTGTTTCTCCCTATCCCATGCAAAGACGTAGACATACATAGGACTGGCATTAACAGTGCATACATTAAAGTCTAAGACAGGACCAATATCAGAGTGTAGCAAGTAATAATTAATAATAAAGTAATGAATACCAATTTGATGCATTGAACATTTTGAAAAATCATCTACAGTAACTACTGGGCTACAGACGGAAAGGAAGCTAAGAACAAGAATAATGTACAAGACACAGTAAAGGTCAGATTAGACTTCTGCAACTGCGCTCGTCAAAACTCGCGTGGGAGTGGCCACGAACCAACATTGTATTCATGCATCTGCGAGTTCTGCGAGGTCCGAGGTCTCGTCGCGAGCCACATTTGAAATTGCGCGATTAGACTACTTTCACTACATTGTAAGCACTGCGGTCATTATTAAGCAATGTTGCTTTCTATCGCGGTCAGCTAGGTATTTTCACACAAATTGCAAAGGCAATGCACACTGGTATCATTATTTGACACACCCAGTCTGTTTTCACTAGCAGAAAATGCAAGCATGTGAAGACAGTTGATTCTGCCGATGTGTGTTTACATTCAGTGGAGGAACGGTAGTAAAACCGCAGGCATTGTGCCACGAGTGTTCAACTGATGCATTGTTTGTTACTTAGCTTGTAGCTTCGTGTATTTACACACATTTACAAACAAGGCATTAATAAAGTTTTTAACAGAATACAGCTCTGCTCTCGCAAACTACTGGCAATGCGCTGCCACAAGAACAGAACAAGGAAGTAGCGAGACGACCAATCATAGTGCCTTTTTGTCTGCGTACTCCGCGTCCGTCCGACGGATAGTTAGAATTTTTTGGAGGCGCTCGACGACGGGCGCAGAGCCTCTGAGAGGGGGGCGTGGACTCGCATAGACAGAAAACGGACGGACGCAGATTCTATGCGTCCGAAGCATAAATCTAGCTTAAGCCTACAGTACAGTGAGCAACTGGCCAGACTTTATTCATCAATCTCCCAGAATAAAAAAAAAAAAAACAAGTGAAAGGCATTCATTAAAAGTAACTTGCTTTGACACCAAAAATAAATGCGTATTGTGTCAAACTCTCCATGCTCCCACATGGCCTGCTGGGGTACAGCATATTATTATCATCACTAACGAGTCGACGAGCTATTCTCTTGGCCTGTCACACACACAGCCTTCACCCACGCTAGGTACTCCTTGCTCGCAGGGGTGCATTTCTGGAAAGCGTAGTTGCTAACTATGTTAGCTACTTTGTTGGTTGCAATGCAATTTCCCATTGGCAGCTACAGAAGTTGCTAACTGCTAACAACTACGCTTTCCAGAAATGCATCCCAGATGTGTCAGTTCTGGGTCCAGGGAGAAGGAATACAGTTTCCTCTTTGCCGCAGTTTCCTTCCAACAGAGGTGACTTCACTGAGTAGCCTAGGTGGACTACCTGTCTCGATTAAGATCAGCTTATTCAGAACGGGTTGGATCCTTATTTATTTCAGAGGAACGATACCGAACACTCTTGTCCAATGCTGAATTTATTTAAAGAAACAATGTTTCGGCCACATTGTTTGCTTAAATAAATTCAGCATTGGATAAGAGTGTGCTGTATCTTCCCTCTGAAATGTACAATTATCCACTACCTGTCCCTCGAAACCTCTGGTGTGCATTGGTTCCTCCTCGAAAAATGGATCACATTTATGGCCATTTTTTTCTGACCCTGGGATTGACACCTCTGCTTGCTTGGTTGGTTGTTCATTTGGTTTGCTCACCGTGCACTTCCCGAAGCGAGTGTAGCGTCTGCCACTTTCCGACACGCTGTAGATGTAGATGAAGTTGTCATGGGAACCCACGGCCAGGTAGCTGCCATCTGAGGACAACAATGGCAGTTGGGGGAAAAACCCACAATTTCAATACTATGCAATAAAATATTGTACACAATGAAACATTGCAAGTCAGTTAAACATGAAAAAATAAGTTGCCCTTCTGCCTTAAAGGTACACTGTGCAGGAAATGTTCAAAAAAGGTACTGCAACTATGCTGCTCATTGAAACTGGGCTGCCTATTGCCAAATTTGGTCTTTACATGAAAGTTTACTTAGTAATAAACAAATATTTTCTAGTATGGCTATTTTTGGAAATTCAAAATGGCGGACCATGGAGAAGATCCCCCTTTTCATGTATGAAAAGGGCAATTTTTCCACTCATAATGAATACTTAGAATTTGATGGTGGTGGTAAGTATTCATGAAAAAGGTAACATTAGTGAATGGGCAGCATGAATTCTGGAAATAAACAAGTGTCCCTTTAAGTTTGTAAGTAAACTCAATTGTGATAGATACAAGTGTCCTTGTGTGTCCTTGTGTGGTTTACTATTCGTTTGATTTGTTGACTTTATAGGCTGTTGCGTGTGGCGGACGTTGAGATCTGACCTGGAGAGTATCTCATGACTGAGTGTTGCTCGTTGCCATCCGTTAGGTCCGACACCACCTCCCTCGTCCGCAGGTCCAGAACCAACCACCTGCAGCACACAGCGCCAGGGGAGAGAGAGAGAGAGAGAGAGAGAGAGAGAGAGAGAGAGAGATGGTGACATACCAAAGAGACACAATTAGACGGTTAGAGGAAGGGAGAAAAGTGGGGGCAGAGAGAGATAGAGAGGGATGCAGAGAGAGAGAGAGACAGAAAGAGAGAGAGAGACAAAAGAGAGTGCAAGTGAGTTCACTTAATTACAGGGGAATGACACACCCCACTTCACGTAAACAGCGCTTAGCCTTTTTTATAATAAGCCACAAGCAGCATATAAACTAGCAAGGCCCACGCACTGTACCA
>NC_085877.1:21199254-21214254 GCF_034702125.1 Engraulis encrasicolus | reverse complement strand
ACGCATGTCACGAATGCCATGTATGTATGTAGGGGGCCGTACTAGGTATGCACTTCAAGCATGCGCTTTATGTATCTCTATGGTGGCACTGTAGTATGTCTATATGTTTTTTTGGCGTCCTGTGATGTGTATTATGTGGCACCTATGTGACTGTCCAAGACAAATTTCCCTCGGGACGAATGAAAAGAATCTTGACTCTTGAATGAAGTGGGGTCAAGTACAGTCTTCTTTTAAAAAATATTTTTGGGGGGTTTTTCAGCTTTACTTAGACAGGACAGTGAAGAGTGGTACAGGAAATGAGTGGGACAGAGAGACGAGGGAGGATTGTGAAATGACCCGGGTTGGGAATCGAATCCCGGGTCGCCCGCATAGCAGTCCAGTGCCAAGTCCACTCTTCTTAATGGGTGTGAATTTCCCATTGAATTGCATTCATTCTCCTACTCTCCTGAAGAGGCATGGCTACCATAGGATGGCAACTTAGAACCTTATGTTGAGTTTAGTTTTATTTGGTAGGGACAGATACTGTACAGCATGTAGGTTGTATAACAGCCAAACAGCAAGGATGACATTATTTAAAGCCAAAAGCTAATTTCCAATGCCCATCCCACATTTCCAATGCCCATCCCTCATTTCCAATGCCCTTCCCTAATTTCCAATGCCCTTCCCTAATTTCCAATGCCTGTCCCTTATCTCATATCGATTTCGAAGTCCTCTCCTCCTTATCTATCGTCTTTGGTGCTACTATTTGTTCCTGACTGGTTCCAAAAAAAGTAATAATAATAAAAAAAAAAACAAGTAAAAAGTTGCAATTATGCAACTATGCTTTTCGAGGTGTATGAGTCATCTTTGAAAGATAGTACACAGTTAAACGACTAATTACAGGGCAAATGACTGCCCCTGTGGTCTGTAGGGAGAAAAGCAATTTGACTGGTGCCAGCGCGGATGGACACAACTACAGTATACAGCAAGTGGACCATTGGACAATGAACACCATGCTGGATTGTAGAGAGAAGCCTCTTTGGAAAACCAACATTGAGTCTCTATAACACCTTACATTAAATTACAGTGGAGGGAATTATCAATTAGAGCCTATGTCATAACCCTACTGTCACCAAAATTGTAATGGCTATGTCTTAATATGTTACTTAAGGCTCTCTGAAATGTCATAGCAATGTTGTAATGATGTACTTGAGTATTTTCAACAAAATAGTGAATAGGTCCGCTGCCGGCCCCGTCTGCAGTAAGAGGCTACTTAAAGGGACACTGTGTGAGATTTTTAGTTGTTTATTTCCAGAATTCATGCTGCCCACTCACTAATGTTACCTTTTTCATGAATACTTACCACCACCATCAAATTCTAAGCATTTATTATGACTGGAAAAATTGCACTTTTCATACATGAAAAGGGGGATCTTCTCCATGGTCCGCCATTTTGAATTTTAGCTGCAAAAATGACTGCAATTGGACCATACTAGAAAATATTTGTTTATTACTTAGTAAACTTTCATGTAAAGATCAAATTTGGCAATAGGGAGCCTAGTTTCAATTAGCAGCATAGTTGCAGTACCTTTTTTGACCATTTCCTGCACAGTGTCCCTTTAAGTACAAGAGCACTGTGCCTGCAGCAATGTGTGGTCAAATCAAAGATTTCAATATGGTGACCAAAATAAATTGTAGTAGCATGTGATGTCACCGATGCAATTAAGTGGTTTCAAATCCAGTCTCCTAAAAGGGCTTTCCCACTGAATTCCATTCTCCTAGCCTGCGTTCCAGTATGCGACCTTGCGTCCTCCACTTCTTCTTGTGGCCTCATACCAGGAAGTAATACGTCATGATGACATCACTGACAACAGCATTATAGTTGCAATTGGGATGGTGAATGAACAACAGTGCCCCAAAAGTTGTTGTGGCTATAGGCTGACAGCTGGGAAACTTTATTGTTTTCTCCACGGAGAAGGGGCCAGGAGGCGGGGCGAGGCCACAAGCCCAAGTGGAGGACGCAAGGTCGCATATTGGAATGCACCCCTAGTCTCCTGAAGGGGCATGGCTGCCATAAGATTGCTATTTAGAACCTTATGTCATATGTAAACTCCTTATGAATTGTCTCTACCGTATCAATTGTCCCTGGTCAAATGCCTTGCTCAATGGCATTTTAGCCATGCTCATGAGCAAGAGTGCAGACGCATATGAGTTAATTGCTCCCCCACGATCATTTCCCTCACCTGTTGCCGCATGAATCGACCCTGCAACCCTCTGATCTCAACTCTCTACCCTGTTTGTTTCCAAAGTTTTTTTCTGCTAGGAGGACCTCCTTTGGGCCTAAGAATAGGCCAGCTGTATTTTCGTGACGCCCTCCCCACCCCCACATCCCATTTTCCAAACACCAATATTTTTTTGTCCCCTATTATTGCTAAAAGTAAATTTAAAATTCATAGTTCAAAGTCGATTCATTTATTAACCATTCATATGAATATGGATTTAATTTTCACCAATTGATGGATCAGTTGTATGTTGCGAAACCATATTCAAAGTTACATGCAATCTATTCCTTCTCTCCACAACCCGCCTGCAGAACGTCTGAGTTTGTACCCCACCCAGGGGTCCCGCCTCCAGTTTGGGAGCTACTGCCCTAACCAACATCTACAGC
The DNA here is from genome assembly GCF_034702125.1 of Engraulis encrasicolus. NCBI lineage: Eukaryota > Metazoa > Chordata > Actinopteri > Clupeiformes > Engraulidae > Engraulis > Engraulis encrasicolus. The sequence goes on along the minus strand of NC_085877.1, from coordinate 21,211,607 downwards.
AGTGGTTCTCAACCTTTTTTGGATAAAGGCCCCCTTGTCCTCATCATAAGCCTCCCAACGCCCGCTCGACCTCATCATATCAGCCTACCAACGCCCCACTTAGTACTAAAAAATAAAATAGACTAATGCCCCCAATAGCAATTATGTCCTCTTTTGAAAGTCGCTTTGGTTATAAAGCGTCTGCCAAATGCAATGTAATGTAATTGAGCACCCCCAAGCTCTCTCCTTCCCAATGCCCACCTAGGGCTCCCTACCGCCCCCTGGAGGGCTGTAGCGCCCCCGTTGAGAAACACTAATCTACAGTAAACTGTCAACATCTGCTGCAGCCTGTGCTTCCTCCTCCACTCTGTGTGTGTGTGTGTGTGTGTGTGTGTGTGTGTGTGTGTGTGTGTGTGTGTGTGTGTGTGTGTGTGTGTGTGTGTGTGTGTGTGTGTGTGTGTGTGTGTCCACTCCCTATGACCCAACAGCTCCTTGCGTTTCACGAGCCCCGTTTAACACTTGGTGTGACCTCATGCTTGTTTCAGACTGCTAACGACAAGCGTCCTCCCCGCTCTGCGCTTCATATTCAGATGTGGCCTCTGACCCCCTGAATTCCAGTAGGGGAAAATCCAAGTACCGAAGACTTCAGCCCCGTTTCACAGCTGCTGAGCCGTCAGAGAGAGAGAGAGAGAGAGAGAGAGAGAGAGAGAGAGAGAGAGAGAGAGAGAGAGAGAGAGAGAGAGAGCACTGCTTTGTTTAAAGTAGGCCTTTTTACACATGCACATACGCTTAGCTAGGAATGAAGTTTTGTTTTCAGTGGAGACGTGCACCCATAACACACATTAAGTGTAAAAAATGACCTCTGATCTAATAACAGGAGGTGACCCAAACAACACGTTCAATGGTAGCTACGGCAACAGCGCTGTTATGTGTGTGTGTGTGGTGTAGAACGGGAGGCTAATGGTTCTTGCAGTGTAGTGATGTAGCCTTAACATCACTTCCTGGATTACAAGTGTTCTCCATAGCCAAAGTGTGAAAGGACTCTAATTAATGGACTTAAATGATGGAAGGTAGGGCTGTAACGATACACTCAACTCATGATTCGGTTCGTATCACAATTTATGACTTCGATACACCCCACGATTTCACATTTGCCAACATTACAAAATAAAATTATTAATAAAAACTGATAATTAATTGGTAGAATAGGTTACAAGAGTGCACTAATAATTTTAAAAATGTGAAATATAATAGTGCTTGCAAGCTTCAAATCATCATCATTATCACTTCATATCATGTGGTTGTTTTCTGGGCTAATGGGTAACACTTTAAAACTTTTTTCAGTTCGATACAATATCGTTACAGCCCTAGTGGAAGGTATAGAGGAGTAGTGTCCTGAAATTGTCTATTTTTTTAACAACCATATACACAGTTTACCCTGCACCTGAACTTCCCTCACCAATATTTTTAAATGGGCAGTAACTGGAGTCGAGAAGTTTATAAAGTCACATCATGGAACCTAGCTTGTTACAGCTTGAGGTAAAATGACTGCTTAACTCCACAAGAAGCAGAAAACCTTAAATAATGTTCATATAAAATACACACATTGGCCTATTACAAACTGTAATGGAATAAACAGTATAAAAAATGAAGACTATTTTAATTGTCCGGAATTCAAGACGACTGTTGGAGGTGTCGCTTTAAGAAGACAGCTGCTTTACTGAACATTTACTGTTTTCAAAGTGGTTTATATTATACAATATGTTCCAATGTGTTTCTACACAGCAAAACACAAAAAACTAACTTATGCCTGACTGGCACTCCTCCAAGGTTGTACATTCAGGTAGAAAAAAGCTGGGCCCATGAAACTCAAAAACGTTGTCACTATCACTGTACCCCAAGACAAGAGACAGGTACAAGCATGTTGGTACTGCAATCGGAATGCACTTTTAAAGTTAATTACCCTGATGTCATCGATCTCTGGAAGTGTTGTTGTTGGATCTGGTCCCATGCATCGTTGTGAGTGTGTGTGTGTGTGTGTGTGTGTGTGTGTGTGTGTGTGTGTGTGTGTGTGTGTGTGTGTGTGTGTGTGTGTGTGTGTGTGTGTGTGTGTGTGTGTGTGTGTGTGTGTGTGTATGTGTGTGTGTGTGTGCGCACTCTTGTGCGTGTGTGTGCGCGCGTCAGTCCAGGCAGGCATGTTCCAAAAATCTCATTTGTATATTGATTAAACAAAAAACCCTCGAGCAGGAAGAAGATGTCATGTGTGTGTGGTTGGGTGGGTGTGATATGGGGAAAAATGACCCCTTGTTCATGCCCATGCATAAATCAAGCATACACACAAAAGCATGAGGGGGAAAAAATCCCCTTCAAGTTTGACAAGGAACTGCGGCCAGACAATATTTTCCCCCTTCTAACGTTTTTTAAACAGAGACCGTCATTGGTCCCTTGCCATGCATGCAGGGCCGAATTAAGGTGGCCTGGGGCCCCTAGGCTACAGGTTGCTGTGGGCCCCTCCAGAAGGCAAATTTCAGGACAAATTTACATAGACAATGTCATAATTACGAGCTAGGAATTAAAAATAACCTGCCTACCAACTGTAGTTAACACAATAGATGAGCTTTTCAAAATTGAACCTTGTCATAATTCTGCAATTTTTCACTTTTGGCCAACCAGGGGGCCCCTGGCAGTTGGGGGCCCCTTGGCTGCAGCCATATCTATCCTGTGCGTTAATCCGGCCCTGCATGCGTGCGGGCAGCCAAAAGAGCGGGCCCGAGTCGCGAGAAGCAGTCGAGCGTGACAGAAAACAGTTCTCGCTTTCATGGCTGATTTGGATAATGGCTAACGATGACGAATTGCTTTTGAGAGGTTAATATGAATGCCATGCTAATGCCATTACATACAGTGTGTGTGTGTCTGTATGTGTGTGTGTGTGTGTGTGTGTGTGTGTGTGTGTGTGTGTGTGTGTGTGTGTGTGTGTGTGTGTGTGTGTGTGTGTGTGTGTGTGTGTGTGTGTGTGTGTGTGTGTGTGTGTGTGTGTGTGTGTGTGTGTGTGTAGGCCGTGACATGAGTCACATGACCCAAAACAACCATCACTATTCATTTTGAAAAATGATACAGTTAATAAGCAATACATTTCTAATTAATTTAATAACCGATTTGGCATAGATTTTGTGTAAATGTACAAGTGTGCTGCTTTTACTTGTTGGCTAGAGACTGCACTCACGGTTTCAAAACCTTTATCAGATGACTAAGTCTAAAACAATATACACAATGAATACAAACACATTGAGTCTCAAGTCAGTATTATTAATCTGAATATGACATGAAAGCGCAAAAATAAACATTCTTATAGGGTCCCTTGTCAATTACACCCAAATTTCCACTGAGGTGCCATGTTGATGTGTTGAAACATGCAAGCAGGGCCTCTGACAGCTTTAGTTGGGCCCCCCACCCAATAATGTAATGAGGACCCAATTCTGGTACTTCTCTCTCTATGTGCCTGGGACAGCTGACCCGTTTGTCCCCCCACCTGCCGCCGTCGCTGCATACAATGCATGTTCATGTAATCAGCCCCCCCACTCCAGGTGCACAGACTCTACTCCAAAGAGAGGTGTTTGTTCAGGTGCAAAACAATAAAGACCATGAAAAATCAATGAAAACCATACATTTTCCAATATGGGGGCCCTACCCCCATCTCTTTCTCCCAATCATTTCCTGTCACACTCTCAACTCAAACTCATCATCACATGTCATGTCTGAATAAAGGTTTAAAACAAAAACAAACCAAAAAATAGACTGCCTGTGCAGTCGCCTTCGACTGCTTAAGGTATATCCCCGAAACGCGACACTTCCAGTCCCCCATCATTCCTACCACTCCCGTCCACCATTTCGTAAACGTATATGATACATACAGACGTGACATGACGTGCATAGGCTTAAAACCAAACGACTATTGTGAAAATGAAGCAAAAAATGGGGCAAATGGTAATACTGTTTTAATGGTTCAGTGGATATACCATATTAGGTACAGTGTAATAACCAGTGTAACAATATTTAACTTAATACAATGTAATTTTTTTACTTACATCATGTGTTTGTGCGTAAGTGGTATTACATGGTATTGCATATTGTTACACTGGTATTACACTATATTACATGGTATTGCATACTGTTACACTCGTTATTACACTGTACCTGATATTGCATATTGTTACACTGGTATTACACTAGTATTACATGGTATTAAATATTGTTACATTGGTTATTACACTGTACCTAATATGGTAGATTCACTGAAATGGTGAACCATTAAAATAAGGTGTTAACATGCAAATCAATCCACCCAGTCAGAAGTTATGGGCCAAATGAAAATTCCGCCATTTTGAAAGTGCTGTCTTCCAAACTCGAATCAGTTCATGAACCTACCCTAGAGCATTCACACACAAAATCTGGGACAAATCCATCCACCCGGTCAGTAGTTATGGGCCAAACAATAATTCGGCCATCTTGAATTCAGCCATCTTGAAAGTGTTGACCTCCAAACTCGAATCAGTTCATGAACCTACCCTAGAGCATTCACACACCAAATCTGGGACAAATCCATCCACCCGGTCAGAAGTTATGGGCCAAACAAAAATTCGGCCATCTTGAATTCAGCCATCTTGAAAGTGTTGACCTCCCAACTCGAAGCAGTTCATGAACCTACCCTAGAGCATTCACACACCAAATCTGGGACAAATCCATCCACCCGGTCAGTAGTTATGGGCCAAACAATAATTCGGCCATCTTGAATTCAGCCATCTTGAAAGTGTTGACCTCCAAACTCGAATCAGTTCATGAACCTGCCCTAGAGCATTCACCCAAAAAATCTGGGACAAATCCAAACATCCGTTCAAAAGTTATCGCGTTAACACGAAAGACCTTACGCGGCGGCGGCGGCGGACGCGGACGCGGCGGCGGACGCGGACGCGGCGGCGGCGCACGCAAAACCATTACATCCCCGACGCTCCGCGTTTCGGGGATATAAATAGCTTAAAAATCCAGCGAAGTGCCATGTTGATGTGTTGAAGCATATAAGCCATTGGCATGTCATAAACCAACTCCACTTCAGGTCTCCAGGTGCTCTGACTCTACTCCAGTGTTTCTCAACCGGGGTGACGCATGCCCCCCTCAGGGGTGCCGCGGAAACGTGGCTGACGGAATGTGAAATTGAATTAAATAAATGAATAAATGATGTAATATAATATGTATTTGTCTAAATGAATGCTTAATCAGTGGAATCTTTCATCTACCATTTACCTGCAATAAAGTAAATTTAGGTTGCCCCAGTATGGCCTACACATAGCCTGGCTGAGATGGTTGTGTGAGGTTGTGTGATGTCTCCAAATGTGTTAACTCTCTAAGCTTGTGTGGTATCGGATGCGATGCCATGTTACGGCTTGTTAGTTTGGGGTGCCTTGAGATTTTTCATGAATTGAAAGGATGCCTCGCCTAAAAAAAGGTTGAGACACACTGCTCTACTCCACAGATAGAGATGTTTGTTCAGGTGCAACAGTCAGAAGAACTAAATCACGTTGTGACGTGTGTGACACAGATGAGAGCTCAGTGCCAACATGTGTGCGGTTCTGGACATGGTGCAATAGATCATCATTATTTACTGATAGACACCTTTTTAGTTTAACAACAAGTTCAGAACATGTTTGCTGCTACTGTTTTTACACAATCAGTCTCTAACTGTTAAATTGGCTCTGACTATATCGGCTGTTGCACAGCCTGTAAGAATGGCATTGTTTCTAAACAAACTGTGCGCTACCAAAGTTCTCTACGCCCCGTTTTACATGTCAACAACCCCGCGACTCTGCGGAATGAAGTAATGAGCAACTTTGAGCCTCGTAAATGGGTGGAAAGTAGAGATTTATTACGATGGCTAATTCAGTGGCGGACCATCACAGCAGAAGCCAAATTTCATCTAGCTCTTGGAATTCTGACTAGCGCTTGGAATTCGCAGTGCAGCGCATGAATGGAGGAAAGGTATGTGACCAGAGTTAGCCCTCAGCATCACGTTTTAACTGTATTTAAGCTCATTTTACACCCGATTTCTCCTTTAACTACCATAATACTACAATACTATAACACAGGGCCTTTTGTAATGCACTAGAACTTGGTCATTGCCATTCTGGTTACAGCAATATCATTTATAATTTATAACGCTGTGTCTTTATGGGGTAAGTCAGATGTCTTTGAAGTCCAGTTTACCTGTACGATGGCCGTGAAGCCGTCTGAGAAGGTTCCTCTGAGGATGGCGTTCCGGGTGGTTCCCACCAGCAGCTCCTCCCCGTCCACATCTGCAATGGTACGCACGGCTCCATACTGCTCTGGGATCTACAGCCAGAGAGATAGCACACATGAGCAAACACAGACACCCAGGACACATGCAGACACATGTAGACAGACAGACAGACAGACACACACACACACACACACACACACACACACACACACACACACACACACACACACACACACACACACACACACACACACACACACACACACACACACACACACACACACACATACACACAAATACGCACACACATGCACCAAAACATCATATCCAAACATCATAATGGCACATACCATTGTATGTGGGATGACATACAGTCACACGCAGCATAAGCCTACACGCACAAGCGCACGCACGCACGCGTATGCACGCACACACACACACACACACACACACACACACACACACACACACACACACACACACACACACACACACACACACACACACACACACACACACACACACACACACACACACACACACACACACACACACACACACACACACACAGACGCACACACATAGCTTTGTACAGTATGTGAGGAGACAAATGAAAATGAAAATACACCTCTAACCACAAGCTCTATCAAGAAAATAAATTGTATCTATGAAAGCACAACGCAAAAACAGAAAAGGACACTACATTTCAGGGTACCCATTTATATGTGAACATAAATGCACACACTGCACAATGGAAAGAGCATGTACATGCACTGAACTTGGATGCTGCATTCCTTTGAAGAGAAGAGCCCCCTTACAGGTCTGATAAGACGTGAGACATACAAGATAGATGCACAGATATATTACCTCATAAATCGAATCAGATACACACATGGAGAAAAACACAAACATTCTATCACAGACACAGACATACATACACAGACACAGAATCACACACGCACGCACGCACGCGCACCCACACATATGCATGTTCAAATACAGAGTTAAAGACACACACAGACATGCACAGATTCACAGGCTACACAGAAACATTGATACACACACAGACACACAGACACACAGACACACAGACACACAGACACACAGACACACACACACACACACACCTAACCCACACACACATACACACACGAACACACACACACATACCTCGCACTCCCTCTCGGGGGCCAGGTCGGCACTCCAGCGGATGATCTTGCGGTCTTTGCCTCCGCCGCTCAGGAGGGCGCCGCCCTGCAGGACGTAGAGGGTAAACACACTCCCCTCGTGGGCCCTCGTCTGACGCATGATCTGGAACGTCTCTAAAAAAGACACAAGTTAGACAAGGGAGAGATTAGAGAGGGGGGTAAAAATGTGAAATTAGAATAGAGAAAAAACAGAAAGGGAGGCAAGGTGGTCTGGATTTTTCCTGTGGACAATATAAAGTGAGGGGGTAAGTAAAAGAGAAGGCGAGAGAAAGAAGGGTAACACTTTATAATAATGGACACATGAAAAACATTTATATTATATTTAATGTTATATTATTAATATAATGAACATATTTATTATTATATATTAATATTATACTATATTTATCCAACATTTACAATTTGTATGCGTCTGACGCATGATCTGTAACATCTATGAGGAACAAAAAGAGAGGGGTAAAAAAAACAGACGAGGAGAGGAAGGAAAATGGAGGAGAAGAGGCATCCACACACACATACACACACAGGCTTGATTTTGGAACCCAGGGTCCAGGGCGCACACACACACATGGTCACAAGCACCTGCGCACACACACACACACACACACACACACACACACACACACACACACACACACACACACACACACACACACACACACACACACACACACACACACACACACACACACACACACACACACACACACACACACACACACACACACACACACACACACACAAACACACACACACTTGCCTTTGGCTCCCTTGCCCAGGGTTTTGGTGTCTGCTCGGGACTTGCCCCAGGTGAGGATGTTGCCCTCTGAGTCCCCCGTCAGCACGTCTCCCGTCAGGCTGAACACGAAGCACAGGATGAACTTGGGCTTCTTATATTTCTAGAAGGAGAGAGAAATATAGAAATGCACACATGTAAATATACATCATACACACACACACACACACACACACACACACACACACACACACACACACACACACACACGCGCACACGCACACACACACACACACACACACACACACACACGCACGCACACTGAAGTTCAATATGAACGTTTCAGCCTATACAGCCTGTACAGACTGAACACAAAGCACAGGATGAACTTGGGCTTCTAATATTTCTATAAGGGGACACAAGTACAGACACTGTATAGAAATGCACAGACAAGTACAGAAATGCACACATGTAAATACACATCCACACACACACGCACGCACACACGCACACACACACACACACACACACACACACACACGCACGCACACACACGCACGCACGCACGCACGCACGAACACACACACGCACACACACACACACACACACACACACACACACACACACACACACACACACACACACACACACACACACACACACACACACACACACACACACACACACACACACACACGTACATGCAAATGCAAAAATACACATACACCTACAGTTAATGCACACACACACACAAATAGATGCACGCACACAAACGCACACGTGTGCACACACACACACACACACAGCAAGTTGGAGATGCATGCAGTCATTTGGCAAAAGAGAGAGGTGGACACACACACACACACCCACACACAGTGAGCGAGAGAGCAACAGCCCAAAAAAATTGTAACGATTGCACTGATCGCATTACAACCAGATCCAGCAAGCCAAGGCGATTGTTGTGTAATAATGTGGCGCCTTGGCTATGCCTGATATAATTTCACACAGCGCTGCTTCAGATGATATGCCAGTGAGTACTTGTCCCCACAGTATGCAAACAGACTAGTAGTATTACGTAAGGCCAAACGGCCTCGTGTCAAGTGCGCGCTTCGCAGCAGGTCTGAACCTGATTGAACCTGACTGCCAGTGCCAGCTCTACCGTTGCCAGGGTTGCCAGATGAGGCTGATGATTTCAAGCCCAAAAAATTCACAAAACCCACCTGGAAGCACTAAACCCCGCCCAATTCTATTGATTTCTATGGGCAAAAAGTGGGCGTTTTTTCTCCAAAATCCATTTTTTTTCCTGCCATCCTAAGCCATCCTAAATTGGGCAATCTGGCAACACTGACCGTTGCTGCATTTGATGATACTTGATACAGTGGGGGAAAAGTGTGCTGTGACGATACACTGGGAAAGTGTGACCAGCAGCCGTCTTTACTGTAAAACCCGAGTTCCAAGAATCCGGGGTCTGTAGATGCGAGTTGGCAGCAGAAAGTTGACACACTAGCATGTGTGTGACATGGAGAGGAGAACACAAGAGAGAGAATAGGAATGAGGGAAACAGATGGGAGAGAGAGAGAGAGAGAGAGAGAGAGAGAGAGAGAGAGAGAGAGAGAGAGAGAGAGAGAGAGAGAGAGAGAGAGAGAGAGAGAGAGACATAGAGAGAGACAGACAGACAGACGGACAGACGGACAGACGGACAGACGGACAGACAGACAGAGAGAGAGACATAGACATATGCATAGACATAGAGACAGACAGTGAGACAGCCAAACAAGTAGGCAGAGAGAATGACAGATAGGCATACAGACAACTAGGCAGGCAGACAGACAGGCAGGCAGACAGACAGACAGACAGACAGACAGACAGACACAGACAGACAGACAGACAAAAGGAAGCACGCTATGAAATGAGTGAATTGTACAGTGAAGGAGTGAATATTTCCAACCCAGTGAGAAGATCCTTAGGTCATGAATGCCAGGTCAGGGCAGAGGCTGTAACTCACCCCAAAACACGTAGGGGACCGACAAGACAATATACAGTAACCAGGCGAACACACCAGCGGCGACAAGAGAAAGCGACAGAGAATTGCTGGACTGTGCAGCAAGAGCGTTGCGAGAAATAGAAGCGACAGAGTATGTCCGTTAAAAGCAGAAAGCAAGCGTTCCAAACCGTCGCCGTCGCCGAAACACATCATAGTTACTTTGCATAATATTTGCTTATGTCCAACTACAAACTGTCGCTCAAGTTGTTCGAATCACCTCTTGTCTCAAAGTCAATTACTTCTGTCGCTGGAATCGCTCATGTCGCGCTTGGTCTATTCGTGCCTTAACATAGACCTAACAAAGTCAACAAGTTAACATTTTGAACACAGCCAGCGTCATAAATTAGTGAATATTTTGGACACAAAAGGTCAGGTCACAAAAGGACCAAGTCATTAGCTATGACGAGCATGACTAACCCAGAGTCAAGTCAGGCTAGGCCAAGCCATTGGATGTACAGTACCACAGGCCAAAAGATGTACTGTGAGGGACAAAAAAAACTGCAACACAGTCTACATTACATTGTCTACACACAGTCAACAAGTGAACATTTGGCCAGTGAAAAGGTCAGGCCATGGAGGTCAAGTTACTGTGACTAACCCCCAAAGACGTCCCTATTGTATGTTTACAACATGTAGCAACATAAAATGTGCCTTTTATCCTAGAAACTTTTAGTAGAGAAAGTGCGCTCAACTCCGCAAAGTTTCTTACAAGGTCTTTGGGTGCGAGCAAACAGCAGAGTTCATGTATAGTAAAAAAGCTGCACTCCCGGATCCGGGAGTGTCTCTTATCCTAGACACTTCTACATCCTAGGGGTGCAAATCAGAGCCTTCATGGCGATTCGATTCAATATCAATTACTTTGGACAAATATTTGATTATTTTCGGCATATGTGTGGAATGTTAAATACGTAAATTAACAAAAGCTGAAATATATGCATGTATTTCATTTGAGGGACATCGTTATTAAGAAATAAAATACCTCAAGAAACGAGAATAATAATAACAAAAATCGATTAATCCTTATTAATCGATTAATCGATTTTTGTTATTATTGTTCTCGTTTCTTGAGGTATTTTATTTCTTAATAACAATGTCACTCTTGTGGATGAATCGATTAATTGCGGGCTGTAGGATCGATGCCTCAATACAACTACATTATTATTTACACCCCTACTACCTCATACACTAGTACACTACATAGTGAATGGGTGCTCATTTTGTTTGTAGAGAGTTACTTGTGCACAATCCCTGGTGCTGAACCAAAAGATTACGGATTTTTTTTTAAAAAAGGTTCGCACACTTCTTTGGATTTTTTCTTGAAGACCGAGAGGTCGAAACGTCATTGCCAATGAATGAATGAATAAAAAAGAAGAAAAAATAACTTAAAGAAGAAAAAATCCAAAGAAGTGTGCGAACCTTTGTTCAAAAAAATGGGTGCTCATTTTGGACATCCCCTACTACTAAATAAACTAGTACACTACATAGTGAATGGGTGCTCATTTTGGACATGAGCAGCAGTGAGAAGGCCAGGGTCACTGAGGTCACTCTGGACATTGGCTGCAACTCAACCCCCAAAAATGCCTTGCTTCATGGACACAATCACAGATATGCTTCTCTCTCTCTCTCTCTCGTTCTCTCTCTCTCGCTCTCTCTCTCTCTCTCTCACACACACAAACACACACACACACGCGCAGAGACACACACACATGCACAAAAACATACTCACACTCCAATACCCCAAAGATGCCTTGTTTCTTGGTGAGTGCTCCGCTGCTCAGCATCCATAAATACATGTGTTACACAGACAGACAGACAGACAGACAGACAGACAGACAGACAGACAGACAGACAGACAGACAGACAGACAGACACACACACACACACACAAACACACACACAAACACACACAGACAGACACAGACACAGACATAGACTCCCGTACCCCAAAGATGCCTTGTTTCTTGGTGAATGCTCCGCTGCTCAGCATCCAAAAATACATGTGTTACACAGACAGACAGACAGACAGACAGACAGACAGAAACACACAGACACACACACATACGCACACACACACACAGACACAGACTCCCGTACCCC
>NC_085877.1:21146754-21191754 GCF_034702125.1 Engraulis encrasicolus | reverse complement strand
GTATTATTTCACCCCTTTTTTTTGTCTCTACCTGTCTGGCAAAAATGAGCGCTGAGAAAGACGAGGCTTACATGCATTTCAAAGCATAGACCACGCACAGGTCGTCATCTCTTATGATGTCAAATAAGTTTGTAAAGTTCCCATTCCACAAACGTTTTCTGCACAGTGTGATTCAGGTTATGCATGCAAAACGCCGCAAGACTGCGCACTTAAAATTGCCACGCCGATAAATAACACACTGCTGCATAGCCTGCTGTACAGTAGTAGCCTACAACGTGGTTTTTTTTTGGACACCGTTTTAAAAAAGCCACGCAAAGAACTGGTTGGAATTGGGAAAGTCGCGCTGGGCTTGCTGGCATAGGAGAGATGAGAAGGGCGAGGGGGAGTGGGAGGGACTCGTGGGGAGACGCAGCCTGTACAGCTGTTGCAGTTTAAACACAAGGTAGCCTGAGGAATGCCAAGCTTCGCCAAAACATCTCGTTGGCTCGTTTTTGGTAAAATTTCATGCGTTTCGAAGAGCCTATGTTTTTCATTCCCAGAATAAGAGAGACATGATTCACGTGCTTGCTGCCCGGTGTTAACTCGTTAGGCTACATTGGCTAGCGAGACAGAAGCATGTGTACACAGCCTCATCACCAGAGAGTTTCTATGTGAACAGGTTGCGTCCCCACTCAGTCGAGCCATGCCTGCAGTTCACTGGGGTGCTGTCGGGAGAGCGCAGCCCATTCACTGTATGGAGTTTGCACTCCTCGGTTGGCGCCCCTAGAGTAGGCTACAGTAGGCTACCACCCGGAAAAGTGGCGAGTTGAGTCTCGCGCAATACCCTTACAACCTATCTGGCATATACAGAAGCAGACGTCGGGAAAGGAATCGCGGGAGTAAGACATGAAATGGCTATGAGTTTTTCAATACTTTTTGCACATGTTTACATTCATAAAATGACAAAAATGAACATTATAAGCGGATTTTTGATCACTGTAAACGAATTATTTAAACAGTATTTGTATAGAAATGATTCTGTCCCAAGCTTTTTGATCTATATAAGCGGTTGATTACTATATCCGTGACCACTATAAGCGGATTCCACTGTAGTGTAAAATACCCTCCTTGACGTAGTAAGACGTCGCTCTGTTTTAGATATCTTTAAATACGCAATATCCAATTCCCGCCAAAATCAAAGCAAAAGTAGGCAATTTTTTAAAAACATTTTCTGCAGAAGACAGCCACCATGCCTCTAGAAGTTATTGAAAGGGTAACTAGAAAATGGCACGAAATAGAACGAAGCCTCGTGCAAGGGATTTGTGGGGAACGAGAGCGTCGTTCTGTTGAAATTTGCGAAAGAAATATTCAAAGAATTGAACATCTGTGTGCTCCCGCCTAATGTGAGGGGTGGGGGAAGGGGAGGGGGGTTGGTGCGTGCATGGGTCATTTGCATACAGATATCTGTAACGTCATTTCGCCTAGTCAAAACTGTTATTCTAGAATCAATAAATCATTTCCAGATATCTATAATTTGATAGTGGATATCTACGATTACATTTCGACTATCCATAACTCCAGTATGAGATATCTAAAACGTCATTTGACTAGTCGTAATTCCAGTTACAGATATCTGCAATTGAATTTCGCCTAGTCAAAACTCAATTAAGGATATCCAAAAAGGAAGATATAGGTATCTTGAATTAGAAGGATTTGAAGATATCTTGAACTGACATTTGGACTAGGCAAAATTCAATTGCAGATATCTCGAATTGCAATTAAAGATATCTGCAATTCAGTTGCAGATATCTGCAATCTATGTTGTGGATATCCAAAATAGAATTGCGGATGTCCAAAATTACATCACCCATTGAAATGAATGGCAAACGTGACGTCATTTGCTCTATACAGAATTCTTTACGGATATCCAAAATGACAGTTATGGATAGGAGGAATGTCGTCGCGGATATCTGAAATGCTAATTTTGACTAGGCGAAGTCGAGTTACAGATATCTGCAACACATATCCATTCTAGCTATTAAATGTTAAAACGGCTTGCCATAGCAGTGTTGCCTGTTAACAGTTTGGGCGATTTGTTCTGGGAGTAAAAAAAAGGTGAAAAAAATTGTCTGCGGGTAAAAAGGGGTAAAAAAGGGCATTTGGGCAGGTTTTTCTGCGACCATAGACATGAACAGAATTTAGTTCAAATGGAGCGGGATTCAGTGCTTACAGGCAGGTTTTGAGCATTTTTTGTCTGGCACTCATCTAAGCTATCTAGCAGCCCTGGCTTGTAGCACTTGTTCATGATTAAGCATTAGCAACTGTAACTGTGGATAATGAGGTGAATAACAAATGTGCTGATCCAGTTGCTCACATCCAAACTCGATTTTTTAAACAATCTGGAGTTGAGCTGACATCCTCAATATATAAAAAACTGGGAAAGCAAGTGTGTCAGAGGCAAAGCATACGAGTGGGTGAATGAATGAGAGAGACTCAACACCGGAGTGCGAGTAAGTTGATGACTTAGAGAGAAGGTCAACAGACCTAAGCCGCATGCAAACACTCAAAACAAGTGAAAGGTTTTCCGACTGCCTGACCGACATAGTGTCTAATGGAGTTGTGTGCATGTGACTACAAAATAAAAAGACAGAGACAATGGAGTGAGTCAGTAAGTGAACGAGTGAGTGAGCAAAAGATGGAGGGAATGACTTGTGGAGTGAAAGAGCGCAGGAGGTGTTGGAGTAAAAGGACTGAATAAGAAGAGGATTAAAAGAAAAGAGACAGGAGGACACTTGACAAACAGTCAAAAGGAGACAGAAGATGGCAGAGCAAAGACTTTCTCACATGAGTGGATTTAGAAAAAAAACAGATGGTACTGGAATGGCAAGACAACAAACAAAAAGGAAGAAGAAGAAAGTGATGAGGATGGGTGATGGAGATGAGCGAGAGAGAGAGAGAGAGAGAGAGAGAGAGAGAGAGAGAGAGAGAGAGAGAGAGAGAGAGAGAGAAGAGAGAGAGAGAGAGAGAGAGAGAGAGAGAGAGAGAGAGAGAGAGAGAGAGAGAGAGAGAGAGAGAGAGAGAAACATTAGTAAGGAAAACAGATGGTTCAAACTCAGTGAGACACTGACTGTGAGAGAGCGAGAAGTGGGTTAGAAAGGTGGGTGGAGAGAGAGAGAGAGAGAGAGAGAGAGAGAGAGAGAGAGAGAGAGAGAGAGAGAGAGAGAGAGAGAGAGAGAGAGAGAGAGAGAGAGAGAGAGAGTTGGGCGCATAGAGGAAGTGATGCTTCATATTGCACCACGCTTTTTCCTGGGCATCCAGTGTACGCTATACTAATAATAACTAAATAACTAAATACTCTCAGACACACACTCTCTCTATCAGTTTTTCATCTGTCACTTCCTCAGCCTAAAACCTGTGCAAAACCACATGATTAAAGCTATGAGCAAGCAGCACTCGCCTGCGTCAAACCCATAGTGCGGTTAAGAGCTACATCATCTATTGGGAAATGAAATGAAATCTGAAGAGCAGGAAGTGGCTGAAGGAAAGAGAGATGAAAAGAGAGAGAGAGAGGGAGAGAGAGAGAGAGAGAGAGAGAGAGAGAGAGAGAGAGAGAGAGAGAGAGAGAGAGACAGACAGACAGACAGACAGACAGACAGACAGACAGACAGACAGACTAACAGATATGGAGAGACAGACAGACAGATGGAGAGACAGACAGATACAGAGAGACAGACAGAGAGACAGAGACACAGATAGACAGACAGACAGAGACAGAGACTTTGTGTGTCCACTATGTGTATGAGTCTGTGTATGTGACAGATGAACCTAGCATTTCACTTTTATTTCTGTTTTATGTTACCTAATAAAAAAGCCGACAAGCAGATGGTACAATAGTACAGTTAACTTACTACAAACCCAAGAAAAAAGTGGAATAAAGACGTGTGGGATGGTAATGGGTTAGGGAAACAGATGGAATAGCTATCCAGACAGAGGAGTATGGTGTGATTAAGAGGAAGATGAGGAGGATGGAAGGAGGAGGAGAGGAGGGAGTGTCAAAGGAGGGAGGGAGAGAGAGAGAGAGAGAGAGAGAGAGAGAGAGAGAGAGAGAGAGAGAGAGAGAGAGAGAGACAGACAGACAGACAGACAGACAGACAGACAGACAGACAGACAGACAGACTTACAGATTGTGAGAATGCGACGGAGCTGACTCCCCTCTCCAAGGTGCCCAGGCCGAGAGAGAGATAGAACGAGAGAGAGAGAGAAAGAGACAGACGGACAGACAGACAGACAGACAGGCAGACAGACTTACAGACTGTGAGAATGCGACGGAGCTGACTCCCCTCTCCAAGGTGCCCAGGCCAATGGTCTGCAGAGTCGTCAGCGTCGTCGAGTCCCAGATGTTCACAAACGGCTGCAGAGGCTGATGGACCACACACACACACGAATACACACACACAAGCAAGCACGCACACACGCAAACACACACACACACACACACACACACACACACACACACACACACACACACACACACACACACACACACACACACACACACACACACACACACACACACACACACACACACACACACACACACACACACACAAAAACACAACACGAACGCTTTACTTGTTTATTTGTGTCCACAATTTAAACTCGGCTATACACACAAACACACACATTTGGCAGTTGCTCCGAGAAGGTTCACTCAAGCGAGAACATTGTAGCTTGTCCATAAGCACAAACACATGTACACGCCCCGGTATATGTAAATGTGTGTTAACACACACAACTGCCCGCATCACATGTTGAAAACATGTTGACAGAACATCACACATCACAAAGTGTCCCACACAAGCCGACAAGATGGAGACAAATGGCTCAGTTGTCTTGGGACTTCAAAAGTTGAGAAGACACGCTCACACTATCGCCTAAATAGGCTGATTTAACAGTTCTTAACTGGGTGCTGAATCCCACAAAAAAAACCAAAAAACCCGCCATTACACGCTGAAGAACTATCTCTGCCCAAAACGTTCATGGGCGAATAAACAAAGAAGAAATCTGAAGAGTGCTGTCCTTTGCTTCATTCATTCAGTAGTCTTGGGCCCAGGGAGAGACGGGGCCCAGAACTGGACCACCATCATTACATTGTATTGGGAGGCGTGACCCTTTCAGATGACTTTGTCCTGGGCCCAGCCTAAAGCTGTCTACAGTCCTGCTCTTCGCTACAAACAAAGCATACTTTCAGACAAACAGTACGCACGTACACATGCACAGATTCACCCAGTTGCTTGGACATGTTGAACTTGAAATTCACTATATAAACAACTTGAGCCACTTTGTCTCTGTACTGTCTGTAACAATTCGGCATAGGACACTTTTGCACACCTCAGTTTGAATGGATGTAACTAATAGTAAGTAAATACGTAAATAAGTAGTACGTAAATTACCCCTCACTGTCATTTACTCTGGCAATTTTATTGCTCAAAACGCTTTAAAAAGCTTCAATCTCATTTTAATCTCAGATTCAATCTCAGCTGAAGAAGGTCTGAACAACCAAAACATTGTGAGCAAACAAATTGTAAGAGTAATCATCGATTTACAGTTGGGATTCTAGGTTCGTTTATGTTATTTTCATTTAACTGTGCTGCGTTAGGATATTGTGCATGTGCCATCCTCAATTTGTCTATTTTAAGCGTGGCATTTAGACGGGGAAACTTTCAGCAGGGGGGTTTTCCTGGAGATGGTATTTTCTCATCCGAATCTTCTTTGAAAAGGGGAAACGAGAATGCCAGAAGTAGTTTCACTTGTCCAACGCCACTTCCCTCCCATGCCTCTCCGGCCCACAGGGATGCCCAATGCAATGTTGGCATAGGAGATGGGCTTTTGCACATCTAGATGCAGAAGTTCCCATCCTGCATAGTCTTGGGCGCAAAAAAAAAACATCTGAAACGCTTGATGAGGCCTGCGATCAGATTAAAAAGTGATGACCAGTTAGTTGTGTTGGAGTGTGTATGTGTGTGTGTGTGTGTGTGTGTGTGTGTGTGTGTGTGTGTGTTTGTGTGCGTTTGTGTGTGTGCAACTTCTCGAGTGATGCCACAGGTAGCGCTGTCAACACTTACCACTGTCTACTGGCCATGTTAGTGCAAACATGTGTGTGTGTTAGCATCTGTGTGTGTGTGTGTGTGTGTGTGTGTGTGTGTGTGTGTGTGTGTGTGTGTGTGTGTGTGTGTGTGTGTGTGTGTGTGTGTGTGTGTGTGTGTGTGTGTGTGTGTGTGTGTGTGTGTCTGTGTGTGTGTGTGTGTGTGTATGTGTGTCTGCTGGTCATGTTTGTGCAAACATCTGTCTGGCATGTGTTGGCTCACCGTGCAATAAAAAAGAAGCCAACGATACAGGATGAGCTGTCTATGTACCGTGACAACACTCTTGCCCAAGCCAATTTCTCGCTAACCTGGAAGATTATGCAACAGTGTAGTGTGTGTTTGTGTGTGTGTGTGTGTGTGTGTGTGTGTGTGTGTGTGTGTGTGTGTGTGTGTGTGTGTGTGTGTGTGTGTGTGTGTGTGTGTGTGTGTGTGTGTGTGTTTGTGTGCGTCTGTGTGTGTGTGTGTGTGTGCGTGTGCGTCTGTGCATCTGTGTGTGTGTGTGTGTGTGTGGTCTTGTGCGCGTGTGTGTGTGTGCGTGTGTGTGTGTGTGTGTGTGTGTGTGTGTGTGTGTGTGTGTGTGTGTGTGTGTGTGTGTGTGTGTGTGTGTGTGTGTGTGTGTGTGTGTGTGTGTGTGTGTGTGTGTGTGTGTGTGTGTGTGTGTGTGTGTGGTGTGTGTGTGTGTGTGTGTGTGTGTGTGTGTGTGTGTGTGTGTGTGTGTGTGTGTGTGTGTGTGTGTGTGTGTGTGTGTGTGTGTGTGTGTGTGTGTGCTGGCTAGCATGTATAGCTGTGTGTATGTGCATGTAAATGTACAGTAAGTCAATGTGTATGGAACTGTAAGTCCATGTGTATGTGTTGGCATGTAAGTTTTGTAAGTTTTTGTTTCTGATGTTGTTCATGTCATTGTTGGCCAGTGTGGTGCTGCAGTGGCACGCCATGCCCTGGCTGCAAAGAGTGTGTGTGTGTGTGTGTGTGTGTGCGTGTGTGTGTGTGTGTGTGTGTGTGTGTGTGTGTGTGTGTGTGTGTGTGTGTGTGTGTGTGTGTGTGTGTGTGTGTGTGTGTGTGTGCGTGGCTGTAGCCTTTGAGTTTGTGTGCGTTTGTGTGACTGTGTGTGCATGTGAGTGTTTGTGTGTGTGTGTGTGTGTGTGTGTGTGTGTGTGTGTGTGTGTGTGTGTGTGTGTGTGTGTGTGTGTGTGTGTGTGTGTGTGTGTGTGTGTGTGTGTGTGTGTGTGTGTGTGCACGTGAGTGTGTGTGTGTGTGTGTGTGTGTGTGTGTGTGTGTGTGTGTGTGTGTGTGTGTGTGTGTGTGTGTGTGTGTGTGTGCGTGGCTGTAGCCTTTGAGTTTGTGTTTGTTTGTGTGACTGTGTGTGCACGTGAGTGTTTGTGTGTGTGTGTGTGTGTGTGTGTGTGTGTGTGTGTGTGTGTGTGTGTGTGTGTGTGTGTGTGTGTGTGCGCGCGTGTGCGTTCCTGTGTGTGTGTGTGTGTGTGTGAGAGTGTGTGTGCGTGTGTACATGTGTATGCAGTCTCAGCCTGTACAGTATGGGTGGTAAGTCAGAGCTCAGCTCGCAGGCTACAGTACAGGGAGAGGAAGTAGAGCTGCTGTGCTCTGTGTGTGTGTGTGTGTGTGTGTGTGTGTGTGTGTGTGTGTGTGTGTGTGTGTGTGTGTGTGTGTGTGTGTGTGTGTGTGTGTGTGTGTGTGTGTGTGTGTGTGTGTGTGTGTGTGTGTGTGTGTGTGTGTGTGTGTGTGTGTGTTTGTGTGTGCTGTGTGGCGTGGAAACTTTCCCCTGTCTGCAGGCCCTTCCTTTCATCAACATGCCAAATGCCTGGCAACAATTACCCCCCTCCCTAACACACACATGCAAACACACACACACACACTCCAACGAACACATATGCACACAAAACAGTCTTTGACATAAACGTGTACATGCTCTCTCATACACACATACAACCAACCGCTAAAACACAGGCACACACACATACACACACATTCACTCAAACTGACACATATGCACACACACAAAAACCGACTCGACATATATGCATATACACTCAAGTCCAAATAATATACACAAAAAACACACACTGACACACACACAAACACACAAACACACACACACACACACACACACACACACACACACACACACACACACACACACACACACACACACACACTCACTCCCTGACTGCAGTGGAATCCCCGGTTCAGTGTAACGGGTCAGTGGTGCATTTTAGTGGTTCTGAGAAAGAGGAAGTGGCCCAAATGCACTTGGACTAACTCCCGTGCTGATTGGACAGAAACAAAACACAACAAAACAAACCGCCGAATGAGGTTTTGGGGGGCGGGCCAATCCAGGAGACAGGTCATTAGACCAGTGGTTCCCAAACTGGGGGCCGGGACCCTTGTGCTAGGGACACATGCAGGCGAAACTAGCGAAGCGAAGAGAGGCGAAATTCAGTGTTCCATTCTGACAGCTCAACCGTCATCAGGTCGCCGGGGCGAATCAAATCGAATGAAACATTTGTGTTGTTGATTTGATTGACAGAAAAATTTGCACGTAATTTGCATGATATTAAACAATTTCGCTACGCTCCTGTTCGCTTGCCTTTGCCTCCCTCATAGGAATGAATGGCGAAGTTCGCTTCGCTTGGCCGAATTAGCGTGTATGTGTCCCTAACGTTAGGAGGGACATGGAGTTATTGCAGAGGGGGATCACGGAGGGAAGGGACTGCATGCATAAGAACTTGAACATATGCGTGTCTGTAATATAACCATTCCATAAATTGGTTAGAAGCAGTAGTCACTCGTATGGTTAATAAATATATTTACTTGTCCTGTGGATTTCAAATTAAAAGAGCAATATTAAAGGACAAAGAAAGGTTTGCGTTTGGAACATGGGAAGGTGGGGGGTTGCGAAAATACGGTTTTGTGCACAAGGGAGTCCCAACGGAAAAAGTTTGAGAAACACCATGCTGATTGGACAGAAGCAAACAAAACACAACAAACCGCCGAATGGGGTTTTTGGGGGCGGGCCAGTCCAGTGGACAGAAGCCATTTAGTCATTTTGTATTGTGGCAAACATCAATTGCAACACACACACACACACACACACACACACACACACACACACACACACACACACACACACACACACACACACACACACACACACACACACACACACACACACACACACACACACACACACGTTTTGCACTGGTGAACATCAATACGGAAACACACACAGACACACACACAGACACACACACACACACACACACACACACACACACACACACACACACACACACACACTTTTGCACTGTGGTGAACATCAATACGGAAACACACACACACACACACACACACACACACACACACACACACACACACACACACACACACACACACACACACACACACACACACACACACACACACACACACACACACACACACACACAGACACACACACACACACACACACACACACACACACACACACACACACACACACACACACACACACACACACACACACACACACGTTTTCTATTATGGCGTACATCAATAGCGACCATACTGACCAGAAACTCTTGTGGGTACGTCATTAGAGGTTAGCTCGTGTTTACAAGTCAAACAGATACTGATGGAGTAACAACAGGGTATACAAAGCCAAATATCTACAGTACCATTGTGTATCTTGCAAAGGGCAGGACAACATGTACAAACAACACATACCAGCTTCAACAAAATCAAATCAAAGATACATAATTATTACGCTACACTTTGTACGTTTGTATCCAAAGCGACATACAAACGAGGACAGAAGCGAACGACATTAGCAAACGAACCCAAATACCTACCATAGTGTGTCTTTAATTTTCATTGTGCATCTTTCATTTTGTTGAGGTTGGGCAGTGTTGTTTGTGCACTTTGTCCTTTCCATTTGATTTTTTTTCAAGTATTTTAGGGATTGTTTCCCTTTATTTGGATAGGTTAGAAGAGAGCAACAGGAACGTAATATGCGAGAGATGGAAAAGAGCTAGGCAAAGTTAGCCTGATTATCATCGACTTTCAAATCTCTTTGAGACTTGGTCTGACCAAGAGCATAACAATTAACATTTACCAAACCGCCTGGTTGAGCCGCCTCCCCTGGTATGCTACTGCTTGTTTTCTTCCCGACAAAGTGGGGGGAGGTCCTGATTTTTCCGGAGCTCAGGAACGATATTTGTATTGCTCTTGGCCTGACTAGAAGCAACGCTGAAGGGTGTTGCTTCACTAGGAGGGCGTGACTTGGCTAGAGAAAAGTAGCATTGTGTGATGCTATAGGCAAAAAAACGTTGGGCCAGTACAAGTGCAAGTGCAACTTTCATTGACGTGTGTGCCCTGGAAAATAGTTCCGATCTGAAAGACACTGGTGAGATTTGTGTGTGTGTGTGTGTGTGTGTGTGTGTGTGTGTGTGTGTGTGTGTGTGTGTGTGTGTGTGTGTGTGTGTGTGTGTGTGTGTGTGTGTGTGTGTGTGTGTGTGTGTGTGTGTGTGTGTGTGTGTGTGTGTGTGTGTGTGTGGCAGTACTGCTCTGTGTTGTGTGCATACAGTAACTCACCTTGCCGTCTTTGTCCACGCCTGCTGTCTGCCCAGACGCCACACGAATCTTATCCGGGTGGATGGCGAGACTGCAATGGGAATATCACACAAAACAATTATCGTGAAATTTCCTCTGCTATTAATAAATGTTACTGTACTCCATGTTACTCTACTACTCTTTTTTTAAATACATTTTTTGGCGGGGCTTTTATGCCTTTATGTTGACAGGAAAGTTGAAGATGGTGACAGGAAGCGAATGGGACAGAGATTTTTAATATGGCAAATATAGTCTGATTTTGAGATGGGTTGCTTTTGTGTGCTTCTTGCTGTGTGTGCTGTGCTTTCACTCTACATTTAAGTGTTACGTGTTAGCCATTGGTGCAGCACAGTTACAATTTCTTTACTTTCTTTTCCAAATAAAAAATCGACTCCATTCAAAAGTGGTCCAGTTCCTTTCTGCCTGTTTTGACAGGCTGCAGACAAGCCAGAAAAACACAGCGTGATGGAGAGCCGTGAGTATGCCAAGAAAACACAACCGCTGTGTGTCAGACACAAGGAAAGAGCACAAAGGGAGTTCGGCCATTTTGAAATGGGCCCAAGACTGAAAAAATTCACACTCTCTCTCTCTTTTCCAAGTGTGTGTGTGTGTGTGTGTGTGTGTGTGTGTGTGTGTGTGTGTGTGTGTGTGTGTGTGTGTGTGTGTGTGTGTGTGTGTGTGTGTGTGTGTGTGTGTGTGCGCCCGCGTGCGTGCTTGTTTGGTGTGACTCACAAGTGAGGAATGGGCCTGGACTCTCTATTCTACGATAGTAAAATGCCAAGCCAGTGTTTCGTAACAAGTATTTTTTGTGTGACTGTGAGCACTTTTAAAGACTTTTTAAAAAAAAGGGAAATTACCACAAGCGAGAAAAATTTGCATGTCACTTTTGGACACCAGCAGCCATTAGGGCGGCCTGTGGGAGTGCATGTGGATGTCCAGGTCAGAGGGGGAAATGCCTTAATTGGTCAATGGAAGGCCTAGGCAAGGCCAGACTGTGCTTTCCAAACCACAAGCTGCCACGTTGACCAGACGGACATCTTCATGGCAGGGTAAGAATACATAATTGGGCCCTGCCGTGGCTAGAACTACACCGGTGACCCGGGTTCGATTCAGGCCTGGGTTGTTTCCCAAACCTCCCCCATCTCTCTCTCTCCCACTCACTTCCTGTCTCCTTCCTCACAAAAATAAAGGTGCAATAGCCCAAAAAACATCAAAAAAGAAATAATATGATATAGCACTGCAATTGTGCTTGAGGTTTTTTTTAATTATTACTATTTACTATTTATTATTTTGACTATCATTGTCTTGTGATTGGCCGATTCCGCCGTTTCAACTCAAATCAACTCCACTCAACTCGACTGAACATTTTCCTGTCCACAGACAGCAATTGGTTGTGCCGTGATCAAGAACAGCCACAGCACAGCACTAAAGACAACAAAGCAAATCATGTAAGAATACAAACTGTAAAATAGAAATAATAAATATTTCCTTTTGAAATCCCTGAAGGACGATTGAGGAATCAAGCTGTAACCGCTGCAATTTAGCAGGAAAATTGCACTACCGTAAATGTCTGTTTTGGTTAGTTTTTTTTCTATATGAGCAATTTGAGGCCTAAACCAGAAAGCAATAACTAAACCCACAGTGAAGACTAAAGAGTGAAGACTGACAGGAAAACAACAACCTCAGAATATGTCTGTTGTCCCTCACAAGCCAGAAATTCCACCCACAGTTATAACCCATTGCTTAACTTCTTAAGAGATATTTTCTGAGTTTTTACCCCTTTATCCTTCAGACAGGAATGTGAGGGAGAGTGACGGGGAATGAGTGGAGAGATGGTGAAGGGCTAGGAAATGACCTTGGGTCGGGTTCAAACCCGGATTTATGATACAGCGCCATAGCCGACTGAGCCACCACACTCTCACCCATCGCTTAACCCATTCTGTCCTGGAGTGACATATGCGCTGCATGCAGGCTCTTGAGATTTGAGATTTTTTTTATTAACAATGTGGGTATGTTAGAGCTGAATGAACACATTCTAATGCAAAATGAGGGTCCTAGCTTTTAAATGCTACTTATTTCATGATTTTATGTGCTTCGGAGGCTGAGATATTTAGGTTTTAATAGGCAGAGAGCACCTTTTCCCAAAAGGGCTTAAGCGCCATTACTGGGACATTTGCATGGCTCCAGTGATGACGAACAGCCCAAGATCTATGCATGGGTTTTTAATTCCCTTTCCAGTTCAGTTCAGGTCAGTTCAATTCAGTTCGGTTTCTCAAAGGCAGCTCAGCAGGACAGACGAAAACTCTGACTAATCTGTCAGCATGGGTTCAGGGTTGCCAGATTTCCTGCCCAATTGGGCTGTTTAGGAGGACGCTCTGTACGTATTGGACATGTTTTCCTGTAGATGTGTGACCATGGAAATCAATAGAATTCAGTTCAGATTGGGTGATATTTGATGCCTCTGGGTGGCGAGCATTTAGTGAGCTGGAACTCATCAGGCACATCTGGCAACGCTGCATGGGGTTCAGCTTGACATCTTTAAAAATCGATTCCCAGGAACTTGTATTGCAAACCCAGCCAACAGACAGCCAGGGACTTTTCCCTGCACACTAGTCTACAGCCTCTGATCTTGTGATATCTATAACGACTCAGAATATGCAGCTCTAAATATAATGTAGTAAGACTGTAATACTCTGTGTAACGTATCTGCACATTTGCCTAATAATAACATAAGATGTACGTACAATAGATGCATATCAGAGAAAACAATATGTACTGACATGTGTCATATGAATTCTATATCCAGTTTTATAGTTCTGTTACTGCAGTCCTACCGTCATCAACATCAACTACAATCGATGTTCTTGTGGTAAGTGCTTCACTATGTCCTGTACTCTTCCCCTGCGATGAAGTAGACAACCTCTCCTTGGTTAACTTGTTTATGTCCTCTTGTATGAGTGCCTTTGGCTAAAAGTGTCTATTACTGTAACGTAATGTAATATAATGTTCCTCACCAGCGTACACAGTCGGTATGTTTGTGGCTGTGCCTCTGTATTCACTAGCTGACTAACTGTAATGTAATGTAATGTAATGAAATATAATGTTCCTCACCAGCGTACGCAGTCTGTGTGTTTGCGGTAGTGGCGCTGGGTGCGCTGGCTGAGGTGGTACAGCACGACTACGCAGGCGATGAAGTAGACGGCCTCCCCCGACGGCAACAGGTACAGGTTCGCCCGGCAGTCACGACCCCGGTAACCATAGCTACAAGAGGTCAAGGTCAAGGTCAAAGGTCGAAGAGGTCCAGCTTAGGGTGTTGGATCATAGCCTGGCGATCCCAACCGCAGCTCTCTTAGAGGATTTGGCATGAAGAGCTCTGATTACAATTTTCTTACAATTATTCTTATTGTCCTTAGTAGGGCTTTACAATAACTCAAAATTAATACAACAAATAAAAATGTTTTGTGATTTTAAATAACAATCTGCACAAAACTTAATTGTTTATTGTTGTCAAATAATTGTGATCTATAATCATGATTTCAATTTTGACCCAAATAATCATGATTATCATTTTTTCCATAATCATGCAGCCCTAGTCCTTAGTGAATGTTGGTATAACATATGAGGCAGTCTCTTACTTAACCAGGGTCACATTCGTAAGACAGTAGCCTCATTTAGCACTTAGCTAAAAAAGAGAAATTCACTGCTGTAACTACATAAAAACACTGTAATTACGCTGATGGCTTATCAAAACTGCCTCCCTGTTGTCCCAAACTCTGACGCCGGGAGGTGATGACAAAGGGAGAGATTGAGCAAGTTCTCAGGGAACAAGACAGAAAGCTATTGCTGTTTCTCTGAAGGTGAGTCACCATCGGGTATGAGCATGACAGGGGCTATTTTGCGTAGGCTAACATTTCAAGAGAACTACCGAGAAACAGAAACCTTAGCAGTGACTGCTGGAAAAATCCCACACTTGGTCTTCTAGAAGACTACCAGGGGACTGTAACTGATGTCTACTGTGTCTAATCCAATTTACAATACGTGAATCTAAAAAATCTCTCAGGGGTCGTGTACAGGCTTCTGCGTCCTATTCCTACCAATCGTAGTATTCGTTCCTTGCTATTTAGTGTTATTTAGCAAATAAAGGCATAATTAAGCTAACCGACTAACAAAATTAAGTTAACTGTCTGTAATTATGACAATTTGTGTTTGTGTGTGTGTGTGTGTGTGTGTGTGTGTGTGTGTGTGTGTGTGTGTGTGTGTGTGTGTGTGTGTGTGTGTGTGTGTGCGCGTGCGCGCGCGTGTGTGCATGTGTGTGCATGCGCATACATGCATGCATGCGCATACATGCATGCATGCATGTGTGTGTGTGTGTGTGTCAATGTGTGTGCGTGTGTGTCTGCGTATGTACTAGTACTGTATATTTGTGTGGGCCAGTAACGTTAAGGAGGATACACCCAGTCTAGCTCCAGCTTCTCTGGGGGCAGGTCCATCTTGAGGTCCTCGTAGTTCTGGATGTTGGAGGGGATGTACATGGTGATGGGTCGGCCACGCAGGAACATCTTAATCGACTGGCCTGTGATGTGGTGGTGGGGAGACACAAGTCAAGCCAAGTCGGTTTTATTGTCAATTTCTTTACATGCTCTGGTCATACAAAGAATTGGAATTACGTTTCTTACTTTCCCATGCAGACAGACATAGACTCTAGACTCTAGGTGCGGACATAGACAATTAGACATAGACAGTATACATACATTACACCTAGAGTACCTATACAAGGCCCATATAACAGGGCCCATATACGTAACAGGGCAGTTAGGGTGTCAGACTTGTAGCCCAAAGGTTGCCGGTTCGACTCCCGACCCGCCATTGGGGGCTGCTCTCTTGCATGGGTGAGGTATGAATACAATTTCGTTGTGTGCAGTGTGTACTTGTGTGCTGTGGAGTGCTGTGTCACAATGACAATGGGAGTTGGAGTTTCCCAGGTGGGATTTCACTTTCACTTCACAAGACTAGGGATGGGACTCAATTTTCAAATATTCTATATACTTTCGCATTTAGAATAGTCCTTTTGAATGTCTGTCTCGAAATCCACACACATAAAAATGCAGACCCCTTAGATTAAGACTGACAGAGCCAGTAAACATTATGGGCCTGTTATAGTGATCTTGTGTAACAAAATAGGCCTAAGATGGCCGGCAGTCATGAATCAGTAGTTAATGACGGCCAACGATGACTCAGTGTTTAATTTGGGCCAATTTTTGTAATGTGGGCCAATGGTGAGTCAGTCATGGGACATGGGGATGTTTGATTGTCATCAGCATTTCATGGGAGTGTGAAATTGTGTGTGTGTGGGGGGGGGGTGGTATTTGGTTTGGCCAGAGAGGTGGCAAAAACAGGAAACCACTGACTAACTGGGGAATATTCCAAATATCTGGCAAAGTAGTAATCCAGGTTAGGTTAAGTAACCTTAAGGTAGTGGTAAATCATGAAATAGAGGAGCTTTAACTAAATGACGCCTGTGGGTTATGTATTACCAGACACCTCGTGCAGGTTAACTAAGGTTGCCAGGTTTATCTCTTAACTATGTCATTGGAATACTGCCCCGGTCTACCCGTCTTGAATAGTCATTACAATCAGCTGATTCAGAGTTGCTTGTTGGATCACATTTGTGGCAGGGTTTTTTTATTTGATTTGTGGACCTGGGACAGACACCTCTACATGTGGCCTACCTTGCGTGGTGCGGCCTCGGCTGGAGCCCTGGGACCCTGTGGGGACAGAAACAGGAGGTCAACACAAGATTTACATACATAAATACACAAGCACACACACGCGCACACACGCACACACAACACTAAGGCGTACTTCCATGCGCCCAGGAGGGGAAGCCTGAGATGGAATCTGATGTTCTCCCACACAGTCACCCATATATCCTATTCTCACACAGCCACCATTCAATACACCCACATGGAGTAGAATGGATTTACTTGTCAAATCTTGTTTGTTTTTCTTTTTTTGTCTTTTTTTTACTTTATTTATGATAGGACAGTGAAGGTGGTGACAGGAAGCGAGTGGGGAGAGAGAGACGGGGAAAGGCAGGCAAAGGACCCGGGCCGGGGATCGAACCCGGGTCAGCCGCATGGTAGACAAGTGCCCTACCGTTTGGCCATGGCAGGGCCTTTACTTGTCAAATCTTTATATACTGTAGTGTATACTACACATAGAGAGCATTTGAGATTTAAGACCAGTCAACCTACAGTATCTGTACATTACATTGCACTTAGTTCACTTTTTATCCAAAGCTATTTACTGCTAGTATTTCCAGGGTATTGGTTACAGTCCCTAGAGCAGTGTGGGATTAGGTGCCATGCTCAAGGGCACTTCAGCCATGCATGGAGGCTTTAAGGAGAGGTGCGGGTGGGATTCGAACCCGCGGCAACCCTCTGAGCTTAAGACCACCTCCCTAATCACTATGCCACGGCTGTACATGACATAGGTGTACAACACATGAGACAGTTATGGGGTGGAATGGAATGACCAATGCAGCATAAAGCTATGTGTTCACCAAGAGCGACCTACGCTACTTGAGCGACGGAAGTCATCGTTTCTCTACGGAAGGTCAGCGAATAAAGTGACCAAAGCGAATTTGTGATTAGCTAAATCAAACATGTCAATGTCACATCCGAAACAAATAAAGCTAATTCATGCCGACACTTCATCAGCAACCTCCGCTTCTCGGGTACTGTAGATCGTTTTTGGTGTACACGTAGCTTTACACAGCCACACAGCCATATACAGGATCCCCACCACACAGCTCTCAAAACTAGAGATGCACCGGATCCTGATTTTTAGGATCCTGCCGGATACCGGATCCACTGCTTAAGATCCTGCCGGCTCCGGAACCGGATACCGGATCCTACGAAAGGGTTGAAACACATAGCCTACTCGCACACGTGGGCCCTTTTTATTACGTTGGCTCAAACTAATTTTTAGACTCATTGGCTTACTGCCACACTGTCTGCACTGGCCACTTCCAAAGTTCTTTCACTCCATCCAGCAATTGGGGTTGTGAAAGATTGACTGAAAAACCTAGGCTAGAGATGCACCAGATCCTGATTTTTAGGTAACTGCCGGATACCGGATCCACTGCTTAAGACCGAAAAACCCTATTATCCTGCCGGATCCGGAAACGGATCTTGGATCCTGTGCATCTCTACTCAAAACAAACACTCCCAGATCCACATAGCACATTGAGGATGGGCCCTTTTCACATCTATACGGCACCTTTGATTCAATGCATTCATAGCAGGTATACAGTAAGCAGCATTTGGTAGTAAAGTCATAAACTTAGTAAACGAACGCCACTGTTCTCTATGGAAACCAGTAGTCATTAAAAATCGGCTTTCCTTCAAAACGGAACTTGTCTGACGTAGTAATTGCAACAAAAAGGCTAATATCTCCACACATCCCATCCACACCCACACATCCCATGCACATCCACACCCACCCACATCCACAAATCTCATGCACACCCACACAGCCATACAGTATATCCAGCTGAAATGCAGACACAAGAACGACGGATGAGGAAAGAGGATCCCCTCTTACTTCTGGCTAGACCTTGTGTGTGTGTGTGTGTGTGTGTGTGTGTGTGTGTGTGTGTGTGTGTGTGTGTGTGTGTGTGTGTGTGTGTGTGAGAGAGAGAGAGAGAGAGAGAGAGAGAGAGAGAGAGAGAGACAGAGACAGACAGAGACAGAGACAGAGACAGACAGAGACAGAGACAGAGACAGAGACAGAGACAGAGTTTCAGAGGTAGAAGGCGGCAGGGGGGGGGTTGCTAAATGTGTGCTAAATTGTGCATGTTAATGTGTTGTGTGTGCGTGCGTGTCTGTGTATGTGCGCGCGTGTGTGTGTGCTTGTATTTATGTATGTAAGAGGCTGAGGGTTTCAGAGGTAGAAGGCATATTTGTGGAGGCTGTGAGGGACATTTATCCATGCACAAAGTGCAATGAAACCAGGGGCCGTAAATAAGTACCGTATGTAGACCAGAGACACTTAACAGGCAGCAACAGACAAGGTCCATGTGAGAGCCTACGGTGCACCGACACGCATCAACCTTTCCTTTTTCTGAAGCTCTTTTTCTTTTCTTTTTTTTGTTGGCAAATGATAGGTGCGTTTCAAAACGCTATTCGACAAAAACAAACACTTTAAATCTCCAAAACGAGAGGAAACCCCTGGTTTTTCTGCCAGGTGGATGAAGAGAGATGGGGATTTCTATCATCGGGGCTCTGTCTAGGATTCCGTGGCAGTGTGCATACTGTTCCCATACGCCTGACAGTAAATCCTTCTGGAATCTTCTCTTCTCTTCTGACGACCTGTGTGTGTGTGTGTGTGTGTGTGTGTGTGTGTGTGTGTGTGTGTGTGTGTGTGTGTGTGTGTGTGTGTGTGTGTGTGTGTGTGTGTGTGTGTGTGTGTGTGTGTGTGTGTGTGTGTGTGTGTGTATACTTTTATAAGATTTGCTTCGAATCCCATCAAGGCTAATGATGTGAGAGATATGTGACACAAAAATGAGCCCTTTAGGCCACTGTACACGTGAGTTTACCCAGAAGGATGAACTCTTACCTAGAGATGGTTGATAAGGAAGACTATTCACAAGGTATTTATTTCAGAATCTGTAGGACTTAAGGTTCCAAGTTTCTATCATATGGTTGCCATGACCCTTTTATTTCCATACCATATCCCATTGACCAGTACCCCATATGTCTCTCTCCACCACTTTCAAGTCAAGTCAAGTCAAGTCAAGTCAAGTCAAGTCAAGTTTATTGTCAATTTCTTTACATGCACTGGTCATACAAAGAATTTGAAATTGCGTTTCTTGCTCTCCCATGCAGACATAGACTAATCTAGTTAAGGACATAGACAGTATAGACATAGACAGTACTCATACATGGACATAGACAGTATGGACGTAGACATTGCTCATACAGACATTTAAAGTGCAAGACTGGACAACAGAAGACTTGTAGAGAACATACATTAAGAGGAGGTATTTTGTTGTTCTTTTTCTAAAAGTCCTTTATAGCGTTCTGACATAGTAATAGTAGCATTTGAAGAAATAAATAATTAAAAAAGGTTTTTATTAAATACACCAGCAGCAGTATGTGTGTGTGTGTGTGTGTTTGTATGTGTTTTGTGTGTGTGTGTGTGTGTGTGTGTGTGTGTGTGTGTGTGTGTGTGTGTGTGTGTGTGTGTGTGTGTGTGTGTGTGTGTGTGTGTGTGTGTGTGTGTGTGTGTGTGTGTGTGTGTGTGTGTTTAGTGCAGGTAGAAAGTGCGGTGTGCGTCTGTGTGTGTGTGTACCTGTGTATGTGTGTGTGTGTGTGTGTGTATGTGTGTGAGTATGAGTTGTGTGTCAGTGTGTGTATGTTTGGGTTTAGTGCAGAAAGTGCAGTGTGCTTGTGTGTGTGTGTGTGTGTGTGTGTGTGTGTGTGTGTGTGTGTGTGTGTGTGTGTGTGTGTGTGTGTGTGTGTGTGTGTGTGTGTGTGTGTGTGTGTGTGTGTGTGTGTGTGTGTGTGTGTGCATGTGTATGTTTTGAGTTAGTGCAGGTTGAAAGTTCAGTCACAGATGTAGTAGTGCAGGTGGAATGTTCAGTCGCAGATATGGTGGTGGGGATGAGGGGGGGGAGCGTTGTCAGTGGCCTGGCTGGCTAGAGGCTGACAGTGAAGGGAGAGTGGGTTGAGTGTTCAGTATCTTGATTGCTTGATGCATCGTGCTGCTTGCAAGCCTGGTGGTACGGGAACGGAGGCGCCTGTACCTCTTTCCAGAGGTACAACAGTTTGTGTGCAGGGTGGCTTGTGTCTTTGATGATCATCAGTGCTTTTCGGGTGAGGCGTGCGGTGTAAATGTCCTGCAGGGAGGGGAGTGGTACTCCAATGATCTTCTTCGCTGTGTTCACAACACGCTGGAGTGTCTTCCTGTTTTTCTCCGTGCAGCTTCCTCCCCACACTGTGATGCAGCTGGACACGACGCTCTCTATGGTTCCTCTGTAGAATGTTGTCATGATGGAGGGTGTAGCACTTGCCTTCTTTAGTTTGCGCAAGAAGTAGAGACGCTGATGGGCCTTCTTCGCCAGTGATGTAGTGTTGGTGGTCCAAGAGAGGTCGTCGCTGATGTGCACTCCAAGGAACTTGGTGCTGCTCACTCTCTCCACAGCATCACCGTCGATGGTCAGTGGTGGCAGTTGTTTTTGGACCCTCTGAAAGTTGACAACAATCTCCTTGGTCTTGTTGACATTCAGCAGGAGGTTGTTGTCTTTGCACCATCTGGCCAGCAGGTCTACTTCTTCTCTGTAGTGGGTCTCATCGCCCTTAGTGATGAGGCCCACCAGTGTTGTATCATCCGCAAACTTCACTAGATGGTTAGTGCTGTGGGTCGTTGTGCAGTCATGTGTCAGCAGCGTGAACAGCAGGGGGCTGAGAACACAACCTTGCGGAGCCCCCGTGCTCAGGGTCAGGGTGCTTGAGGTGTTATTCCCTACCCGTACTGCTTGTGACTTTTCTGTCACATCTTCACTATCCCATCATAGGAAAGGCAACAAAAGGCCACAAAAACACGTCTGAGCAATTACACGTCTTCAACTGACCTATCACAACTGTGAGAAAAGGACACGATGGCTACAAACAAAAAAATCACCAGCAGTAGAAACATGTCAATCTTTCACTTTGGAGAACCGTGAGGTTTTCACTGGATAATCAGGGTAGCTGGCATCACATTCATAGTGAAATGCAGGTACAAACAAAAAGACAATGAATTTAAGACTCACAGACTTTTAAGACTATCATGTCCATTATTTGTTTCTTGTCATGAAGAGGAATCCTATTCATCCTTCTTCTTTTCAGTAGTGGGGTGAGGTGAGCTGGATCTCGGACACTCTTACTCATACTTTGAAGAAAGACATGATTGACAAGACTTGTTTGTTATTGTGTAAGCCTACACTACATGGTCCGGAGAAGTTGTAATCCCACGTAATCCACATTGGCATCGGTTCCACACACTATGGTACAGTACGACACTACTTGGAAGTCGTCCCGGTTTTATCTGACAGATGTATCGTAAGGTGTGTCTTCTCCTCTCATGGAAAGATAACTCTGTGGGTGGTGGAAGCCTTTTCAAACGGTCCATTCATATGATTTCAACTCTGAAAAGCACTATTGAATGCTACCACCCTAGATGAAACAACAGATACAGTAGGGATCTGCGCTGTGGAGTCTTTACTAAATTCACAGATTCTTGACAATCTAACTCAGCCTCAGCCTCCTTTTTCTCTCCACCCTATGGTCCACAAACACAAACACACACACACACACACACACACACACACACACACACACACACACACACACACACACACACACACACACACACACACACACACACACACACACACACACACACACACACACACACACACACACACACACACTATTAATCACCTGAAAATCCACTGTGACCCTTTTTTTCAAATTTAGTGTGACTAAAAAATATTTTTGCGGCTGTATGCACTGTAATGTCTTGTCAGCTGGACTATCCACGTGTCATGAATACAGTACTGTAAGCTGAGCATGCTGCAGACAGAGATCAGTGTAGCCAGATGTGTCTGATTAAATTCCGCCCAAAAGTTTCTCAAAAAACGCCAAAATGTGCCTGATTCCGCCCAATTTCAACAAATTGCATTGATTTCTATGGGCACAAAACTGCAGAGAAAAACGCCTAATGGCCAATTTTCCCTGTTTTTACCCGCAGACGGCCATCCCAAGTAGCCCAATTGGAAGGATAACCGCCCAATCTGGCAACACTGACTGGGATTCCTCTGAGCAGTAGAGGCAGGAAATGTCTGGTAGTCAAGCAGCCAAGCCAAGGGGATTCATGGGTCCCACCTATGAAGTGTCCCATCCACCTCAGTTAAATTAAAGGTACGCCGTCATTTTTTAGTAGTTTATCAGGATTAACGCTGCACGGTAACACATGTTCATTATGTATTCATTATGACTTGGAAGTTACGCACGTATGCATGGAAGTTAACTTGGAAATGAACAATTACATTGCTCATGAAAAGGTGTATCTTCTCCATGCATGGCTGCCATTTTGAATTACCAGAATAAACATCTTTGGTCGCAAAACATACTCTTCTTTGATCAGACCAGTAAAATTGAGTTTGTTACGTCCTGAATAAAAGGTCAAATGGGAATGGAAAAAGTGAATGGGAAGTACACATTTTGAAAATGAACAACTAAACATACTCTTCCTTTAACATTGGCTAAAGCTAGCCACGTGTTCAGTGATGTCCAGTCAAGTTGCTTCATCCTGTGCTGATGATGATGGGTATTTCCCATGGCCCTTCCAATGCCTCAGTCACAACTTGTTTACTTACGCTTAATGCAGACACACATACAGTAGATCAGTACTTGCGCGCGCGCACACACACACACACACACACACACACACACACACACACACACACACACACACACACACACACACACACACACACACACACTCACACAAACACACACACACACAAAGACACACACACACACACACACACACACACACACACACACACACACACACACACACACACACACACACACACACACACACACACACACACACACAGCCACATACATATGCACAAACAGCAGGAAAAAAACCCCACCTGTGAACACTTGAAAAAAGAGGCAAAAAAGTTGTGATGCAAAGCAGACTCCAGTGTGGTCCCAGCCCTGTCCTGGACATAAACACCATGTTGTGCTTTAGCGCAGAAGGTGCTATTTGTGATGAGTGTGGTGTGTACACACCTGAATAAAGCATGGCCCTCCCCCAGGGAAGCCGACAAAGGAGAGGGGGACAAAGGGGTCAGTTGTCCCATGCTCAGGGGTGAAGGGGGGTACAAGAATTGGGTCCCCATTACATTATATGTACTGTGCTGGGGCCCCTTTAAAGTGATATTGTCCCATTTTTGGAAAAAAGCTTATTTTACACCTCCCCTTGAGTTAAGTAATAGGCTTTTACCATTCTCCTGTACTTCCAACCGTTTTCTAGTTATGGCAGTGCACATTTTACCTCCAAGCTAACAGTTAACATTGAGTCCTATGAGACCAGTTAGCCGCGAGCTGGTCTCATAGGACTCAATGTTAACTGCTAGCATGGAGGTACAATTTGCACTGCCATACCCAGAGAATGGTTGAAAGTACAGGAGAATGGTAAAACCCTATTATTTAACTCAAGGGGAGGTGTAAATTAAACGTATTTCCAAAATGGGACAGTATCACTTTAAGATGACTTTGTATTAGGCCCGGCCAAAGCTGCCAAAGCTGTACGAGTGTGACGAGTGTGTGTGTTGTGTGTGTGCTGTGACGAGTGTGTTGTCTGCACTGCACAGTATTTGTGATGAGTGTGGTGTGTACACACCTGAATAAAGTATGGCCCTCCCCCAGGGAAGCCGACAGAGGAGAGGGGGACAAAGGGGTCAGTTGTCACCGACCCAAGGGCAAGGGGGCGCCAAATACATTATATGTATTGGGTTGGGGGCCCTTCAAGATGACTTTGTCCTAGGCCCGGCCAAAGCTGTATTTGTGACGAGTGTGTTGTGTGCACTGCACAGTATTTGTGATGAGCGTGGTGTGTACACACCTGAATAAAGTATGGCCCTCCCCCAGGGAAGCCGACAGAATGGGAGACAAAGGGGTCAGTTGTCCCAGGCCCCGGTGCGAGGGGGGTCGCGTCGGGGGTCAGGGCCGCTGACAGCTTTGGCCAGGCCCAGGACAAAGTCGTCTGAAAGCCCAACCCAGCCCAATACATACAATGTAATAAGGAACCAATTTTGGGCCCCTTCTCTCCCTGGGCCCGGGGCAACTGTCCCCTTTGTCCCCCTCTGTCTTCACCCCTGTCGGGGGCCCCGACATGACTTTGTCCTAGGCCACGCCTAAGAGATGACTTTGTCCTAGGCCACGCCAAAGCTGCCAAAGCTGTATTTGTGACAAGTGTGTTGTGTGCACTGCGCACCTGTATAAAGTATCCATCTGACAGGGAGAGAGGAGAGAGGAGAGAGAAACTCACGCACAGTCCTCATTTAGTTTATTTATGCATGGCATGGGGACACTCTGAGGCAGCTCAGACATTACAGTTGTTTACTTTTCCCAAGACCTGCTGGTGCACAGGGGAAAATAAGGGTGCTGCCCTCTCTTTTTCTGTCTCCCTCTCTCTCTCTCTCTCTCTCTCTCTCTCTCTCTCTCTCTCTCTCTCTCTCTCTCTCTCTCTCTCTCTCTCAATCCATCTTTCTCCTGTTCCCTCTTCCTGTTCCCTCTTCCCTAATTTGCTCTCTCTCTCTCTCTCTCTCTCTCTCTCTCTCTCTCTCTCTCTCTCTCGCTGTCCTCCATTGACACCTTCTCCTTCCATCTCTTCCTCTGTATCCCCTCCCTCTCTTCCCAGATCTGCAGTGTTCTCTCTCTGTCTGTATCCTTTTCAATCCATCTTGCTCACCCCACTCTCCTTCTCCATCTTCATCTCGCTTTCTCTCTCTCTCTCTCGCTCTCTCTCTTTCGATATATCTTTTTCTCAATCCTGTTTCCACTCTCTGTCTTTCTCATTCCCTCTCACTTACTCCATTTTTTCTCTAATGCTCCCCTCTCTCTCTCTCTCTCTCTCTCTCTCTCTCTCTCTCTAGATCACACCTTGTCCCTCTCTCCCTTCCACTCACTCCCTTCTCCCCTCTTTTTCCATCTCCAGTCTCTCTCTATGCATCGCTCTCACTCACTCCCCATCTTTCCATCTTTCCATCTTTCCATCTGCCCCTCTTTCTCTCTCTCTCTCTCTCTCTCTCTCTCTCTCTCTCTCTCTCTCTCTCTCTCTCTCTCTCTCTCTCTCTCTCTCTGATCACTCATCAGTAACAGCCGAGGTAAATAGGGCAACATGGCAATTATATAAACAGACGACCTGAGCAAAGGGGCAATGATGAGGGGGATGAGTGAAGAAGAAAATATGAGGAAAGGAGAAGAGAAGAGAGGAGAGGAGAGGAGAGGAGAGGGAGAAAGAAAGAAAGAAAGAAAGAAAGAAAGAAAGAAAGAAAGAAAGAAAGAAAAACAGTAAGGAAGAAGGGGTTGGCTTCAGAGGAACAGCTATCCATCATCCAGTCAATGCTGAGTGCTGCGTGTGGTGAGTGTAGTGAAGTGTTGGGCGGCATGGGTGACTGTAGTGGGTGAATTTCCATATGTAACGACATGAGGGGGAAATTTGGAAGTAGTGTGTGTGTGTACTTATGTGTGTACGTATGTGTGTGTGTGTGTGTGTGTGTGTGTGTGTGTGTGTGTGTGTGTGTGTGTGTGTGTGTGTGTGTGTGTGTGTGTGTGTGTGTGTGTGTGTGTGTGTGTGTGTGTGTGTGTGTGCTGGGTGGGCGATTGATGCAGCAGGAGGACAGAAGGATGAAAGAGAGGGAAATCAAAGGTGAAATGTGGGAAAGAGAGAGAGAGAGAAAGAAGGGATGTGGGAGAGGGGGAGAGGGTGAAGAAAGAAGGGTAAATTTAGATGAAGGACACTACTGTATAGTGGAGAGGAAAAGCAAGAAAAATGAGAAATGAGTGTGGGGTGGGAGAAAGAAGTAAAGAAAAAGAGGGGGGGGGCGCAAAATTATGATTCACAAGAGCCAAATGCAGAAGACATGGGGGATAAAGCTAAGGTCTACTCCTAATAGTACTGTATTTCCCAAAGTCCCCCTCCGTCCCACACACAACTGACAGTACTGCAAAATGTCTCTCTGACTAACTCTCCACTTCCTGTGGTATGCTGGACACACGCTACAGTTGTATGACCAAGAGAATTACCGTCAAAAAAAAAAAAAAACGTTTCAGCCTATTTGCGGCCAGAAGTACCCCTTGTCTCGCACGCATGGAACAAACGCTCCAGATTGATGCTGTCTATCAACCACAGTGGTTTTGGCACCGCTCCAGTTGTCAAGTCAAGTCAAGTCAAGTTAAGTCGGTTTTATTGTCAATTTCTTTACACGCACTGGTCATACAAAGTATTAAAATAACGTTTCTTACTTTCCCATGCAGACATAGACATAGACTTTAGGTGTGGATATAGACAATCAGACATAGACAGTACACAAACATTACACCAGTTGTTGTCCTCACATCAAGACGCAGTTTAGAGAGAGTCCCTCTACTGCTCACTCTAGTACAGGCCAGAGTATAGACTTGATGCAGAATCAGCTGTCACGACTCCATACATATAGTTGGGCCAAATGTTAGTGTTAATTCCAGGCAGCCACATTTTAGACCGGGCAGACTCGCCTCCGACTGAGCCAAAGCAATACTAATGGATGCCATGACATGGTTGTAACCTTAATTTTTAACATGGAATCTCACTGAGATTGAGACTGGGACTGAGACTCAAAACCTCAGTTTAAAGAGGATTTTGGCCGAGATAGAACTAAGTAAACAAAGTTTGGTCATACTCATGAAACCTACATACACTGTATGACATATTTTTATTACATACATGGTAGGCCCTATTTCAATCATTCAATTATGTATTACTTATACTTACATAGGCATATAGTTTCATTATTAAAGTATTTTCATTGTATTGCAAGATGTTGGTATTAAAAGATGTCATATTATATAAGGATTACATTTACTGTATGACCGAATGCTGTTTTTGTTTGCATTGTAAATGTGGAGGAACTGTTTTGGGCAGCTGGACAAAGTTGCTTCACGTGAGAATTTCAGTCATTTAGTTTGTTAAACCCTGTTCAAAGAAACACCACTTGGGGACTGATTGCGTGGTCAGACGCTTACAATGGAGCATTATGTATACATCTGGGTCATATGGTATATAGTAATTCAGTGTGGTGTAATGTAATGTCCTATTTTGGTCCCTTTTCTGTAATGTTGAAATCTGCACACACAGCTAAGGTGCGGGTACATGCAAAGTAAAAATAAGCACCAGAGTTAATATAACTATTAGAGTTTAAATTAACTCAGGTAACATTTGGTCCCACTCAAAAATAGTGTTGTTCTGACCTTCAGTCAGTGTAACATTTTAGTCAATTGTACTAAATTCTTCTCATTACCTCCGCCAAGGAGGCTATGTTTTCAGTCGCGTTGGTTTGTCTGTCTGTTTGTTTGTCTGTCTGTCTGTCAGCAGGAAGGATAACATTCCAGTTTCCAACTCCACAAAAAGGGTCCAATGTTCTATCAAGCAGCTTCCTTGGTGGAGGTCTGCGCTATCTGAGTGCTTCTAGTTTCTACTTATTTTTCTCATAGCCTTTATAGTTAGGTTATTATGAAATACTAACATCCTTTTTAATGTGTAACTAGCTTACTATTTTTATGCAGCTATTTTTTTGTCCATGGCCTCTGCATGGTCTCTGTGGCTGTGTAGAGCACAGGGCTCTTAATTTTATGATGTGCTATATGTTAACTCATTCCTCTTGACCTGGACGGCATTTCTCAAAACCATAGTTGCTAACTACGGTAGCTACTTTGTTAGTTGCAATGCAGTTTCCCATTGACAACTACCCAAGTTGCTAACTGCTAACAACTACACTTTCGAGAAATGCACCCCTGGACGGCTTCTTATTAATACTGAGAGAGAGAGAGTGGGAGAGAAAATCCCAGATATCTCTTTCCAGTGGCCTGGATTTAGATGTCTGGCGCTGTGTGTATGTGTGTGTGTGTGTGTGTGTGTGTGTGTGTGTGTGTGTGTGTGTGTGTGTGTGTCAGTGC
Organism: Engraulis encrasicolus; assembly: GCF_034702125.1. NCBI lineage: Eukaryota > Metazoa > Chordata > Actinopteri > Clupeiformes > Engraulidae > Engraulis > Engraulis encrasicolus. The sequence continues at coordinate 21,163,223 of NC_085877.1, read as the reverse complement.
TTGACACTAACTTTTTCGCTTACCAGCCATTTTGGCTAGTGGTTTTCCTGACTCACTAGCCATTGGGCCTTTTCACTAGCCATAATTTTCTTAACCATCATAGCAGCTTTAATGAATTATATAATAGGCTGTAGGCCCTAATAATGTAATGTAGGCTAATATAATATAATATAGGCATAATATAATATAATATAATATAATATAATATAATATAATATAATATAATATAATATAATATAATATAATATAATATAGGGCCTAATAATTAGAATTGTTAGGCCTATTAACTGGTCCATGCATGCATGCTATGCAAAGAACAGATTTACTGATCTGAGGAATGGCATAGCCTATAGTATATTTAGGCTACCATGCAGAAACACCAAGCACAGTGTTGTGGAAGGGCACAAATGTAAGCTACACGAGAGCAAAATATTTTCGTCTTTAATCTGGAGGGACTTCTTCATATCATAGGCCTATCTGTGGAGGTCGCCGTCCAAATTCATGCGCAAAGTAGATAGCCTAAAGTCATTGCCAAGTTGGCCGGTCCTCGGTCATGGATGTGGAATAACACCTCTTCTGGAATATTTGCTTATAAAAGTATCCACTAGAAAGCACACACAGATGCGGTAACTACAGAAGGGGCTACGACTTCCTTTCATTCCGTTTAATAGTGAGTTGTTTAAAATACAAACGGGCGAGACGGGCACCTGCGAAGGGACATGCAATGGGATGCTTTTGTGCCGTCTGGAAGGCTACTAGGCTACTGCGCGTTTTTCAAGAACGGTTTGACAGTCGGGAACAACAGCACAAGAAACATGGAGGAATATTAAGGTATGAAGACACAGGCAAATCAGAAAATAATTTAAACCAAACATTATTAATGCCGCATGTGTCCTTGTCTTATCACTGCGCTAATCAGTCTTGAGACTTTCACAAGAGTAAGACAGACTGACATGTTTTCCTCTCGCTTTGGTCATTTTAATGACCACTACTACTAAGTATTGTACTAATGACAGATCGCAAAACAGGTCAGTTGAGATGAACTTCGCTACTTTATTTTCACGTGAAGGTTTCCAGTGACATTTCCAAACGCACGCTGATGTCCCGGTAGCTCGCTGTCACTCCTCTTCGCAAGACTAGCAGATTCCTATCAGATTCCTGACTTGCGTGAGACACAGGTGACACGTGACACAGGTGCTTCATGGGTATTGTAGGCTCGCGAAATCGCATTGTATTGCTTTTGTAGCAAAGACGGTCCGAAGAAAAAAACTACAAAATGCGGTGCCTCATCATTCAGAATAGTAACGGGCCCGCCAGAATGGCTAGTGAACCTTCGGTATCTACTAGCCAACGCCGACTTTCACCCGCATTTGGCTACCTGGCGTGTGTTAGTGTTAAGCCCTGGTGTGTGTGTGTGTGTGTGTGTGTGTGTGTGTGTGTGTGTGTGTGTGTGTGTGTGTGTGTGTGTGTGTGTGTGTGTGTGTGTGCACCTGCAACATTGCAGACATGGCACACTGCACTCATGCTTTTTAGACGTTGAATTTTGAGTGTAGTACTTACGGACACCATAGAAATAGCAATAGCGATTTAATCAAAAGCGGATAAAAATAACGTTGTTTTTTATTTCTTTTTTGTGCATGACAATGTTGGGCCAGTTCTAATTTCACCAGAAAGCTGGTTCCAGCACTTGGTAGCATAATGCGTAAATGCCAACTCTGCATTATACCCATGCCCTGGACGGTAGTGATGCGCGGGCCGTGGGGCGCAGGCCACGGGGCGGGTGGGTTGGCCCATTATGTTCTTAAGAATCCACATGTTGTGGTCGGGTCAGGTCAGATCACAGACAGTCATCATAACTACACTGTTAAAATCACACCTACTCACATCCGAGACAGCAGCATGAGAATTGACAGCGACTGCACTTGTGTGTTTGGCTGCTCTCTCTCCCCCTGCGCACGGCACCAATGCTGAACGGACTGGTACAATTTAGAGACTGTGCGTCAATAACAGCCACATCCGTGCAAATATGACATTGGGCTGGAACCGAAGAAAAGAAGGCTTTTGGACAAAAAGCCGACTGCCTTCCAAAAAGTCCTATTGCTTAAAACTACGATGGGCTGAATGACTGAAAATCTTCAGACATGGCCGGTCATGGTCATTACCCTGCTTTTCGCTGGTCCAAGTCTGTATGCACAGAACAATTGGACCCCAAGGTACTACTCTATTCAGTTAAATGGATTTCCAACCGTGCAACCGAAAAACAGGTTTCCTGGTTGGAACCTATGACAAATGCTTACTTGGCGTCAAGGCGGGACATGATATCAATTGGGTGTTTCTGAAACGTAGGCAACTCTACACAGAAGAACAGTTTTTCAGTTGGAAAATCAACAGCTGAAAAAAATGTGTCCAACCTTTTCAACCATAATATACATGGAACAGAATACACCGTAGAGTCATTGGGTTCACCAACTTGGAGACTGAGAGAGTTGAGTGTCAATGTGATCCTGTTCTCTTTGTTTGCCGTGATTAGTGGTGAGGGTGGTGAAGAGTAAAGTAACAACATGGCTGCAGGGCCCGGTTGCACAAGGCTCTGGGTAATCCTGAGGAATTTACTCAGATGTTCCTTCAAGTACCTGTGAACTTTGGAAAACCTAAAGTGGGCGTACGGTAGAGCACACAGTGGGAAATGCAGTGTTCATTTAACATTTAAGAGATTTAACATCTTCTAGAGCAGTGTTGCTTTTGAATAAATGCCCCCTGGACCTCATCATAAGCCTCCCAACGCCCCCTTGGAGTCATCATAAGCCTGTCAACGGCCCCCTTAGTATTGAAAATAAAAAATAGAATAGACTAATGTTGGGGGCAATGGCAACTAAGCTGGAAAAAGGATCTGACAGTGTCAGTGCTTGACAGTGTTTTTGCATTAATCAGATCACACACAGTATCGTTAGGCATAAGTCGTTACACTACCTTTAAATTGAGGCACTAATATGTGGCTGGAGGTACTAACTATCCACAGGCATGAATTTAAACAAGAAGGAGTGCTGGAATACTAAGTGGATGATGTACATTAAAGGGACACTGTGTGAGATTTTTTGTTGTTTATTTCCAGAATTCATGCTGCCCATTCACTAATGTTACCTTTTTCATGAATACTTACCACCAGCATCAAATTCTAAGTTTTCATCATGACTGGAAAAATTGCACTTTTCATACATGAAAAGGGGGATCTTCTCCATGGTCCGCCATTTTGAATTTCCAAAAATAGCCATTTTTAGCTGCAAAAATGACTGTACTTGGCCCATACTAGAAAATATTTGTTTATTACTTAGTAAACTTTCATGTAAAGATCAAATTTGGCAATAGGCAGCCCAGTTTCAATGAGCAGCATAGTTGCAGTACCTTTTTTGACCATTTCCTGCACAGTGTCCCTTTAAGCACACATTGTTTTTTTCCCAATATCTGAAACACCCCTGACTGTTAAGGAGTGTCTCAGCCAATAGTACAAACATTTTTACTGGTCTCTCAGTAATATGTCAAAATATGTCATCCAAAGGGTTACTAAGGCAAGACAGTTGAGAGATGACAGGAAATGAGTGGGAGATAGAGACAGGAAAGGAAATCAGGTTCAGGAAATGACCTGAAACCAAAATCAAATCTGGGTCTCCAGGATGATGGTATACTGTACGTAGAGGACAAGGCATTGACCCGATGTATAAAAACATGTTGACATAGCTGTCACCATTTTTGCTGTCGCCGTTATTGCTGTCATTGTGAAATGTAATCTCTTAAGACGTTCACTTACATCAACAGGCCTCTAACCAACAGCAGTTCTGGTGTTTTTTTAATGCAAAATAATCACAGGCTGCTGGCTATTTAACCAGACGAGACTCGTATAATAAAGATTTAATCAAAGTATGTTCATTGCAGAGGTCATGTTGAGTCAACATTTCTCCCTAAATGGCTGACTGGTTTGGAGAATGTTAAAAAAAGACAAAGTTTCAGCTGCAAGGTTACCGGGCGAATACACCAGTCGCGACGAGATTCAAGCGACAGAGAATCGCTTCTGTGCAGCAAGAGCGATACGAGCCATTGAAACGACTACTAGAGTATGTCCGTTAAAGGCAGAACGCAAGCATTCAAACATTCCCATTGGCTGTGGTCACTGACCTCTATACAGTTATTGGCTGTGGCAGCTCGTCGCCGAACCCCGTCATAGCTCATTTGCATAACAAGGTTCTAGCTAGCGCAAAAGTGCGTGACGGCCCGTTACGCTATAATTTTGGACCGTGACGCTTATTTTGGACCGTTACGCTTATTTTCAATACAGCGTAACGGCATTTTGTCTGTATTATGTAGGCTACAGCCAGATCAATGCCACATCGCCCTTCTGCCAAACCTGACACATGTCATACTCACTGTATTTAAATGACAATATAGCACTCTACTACTACTACCAGCCTACTATTTTTATTTGTCGCGGGGTTTTGACGGCTTTTATTAATCTCTGTGACAAGCGTATGAAACAACAACAAATGCACGTGTAGCATCGCATCCTTGTTTCTCCAAAGCGTAGTTGCCAACCTGTTAGCAGTGTCAGCAGTAGTGCTGGGTTCGTTACTTGTTACCATACAAACAAATCAGGAGACATTGGGCGCTAAGCGCTGACATTGGGAGTTGACACTATTCGAAAGAGGACAAAGTAGGTGGGAGAAGACGTGACATCTCCGTAACGGTGAGAGGCACTTTTTTCTAAGCTTGCCGGTTGACATAGCGTGACTACAAAAAAAACCCCGCATTCGTAGCAAAAGGAGCGTCTTCTGTGGCTAGGCTAATTGCATGCGAAAGGCACCCGGCACCAGTCCTGTGGTTTTAGGACGCGCAAGCTGTAGCTACAATAGCGCGACCTCGGAAAATGTGTCAAACTGCACTTGTCTCGGAATCGGATCACTCGGACATTGATATGCCCTATTATTAAATGCACACACGGTTCACAGTTCTCCTCAACGTTTTCAAAACTAGTGCAACTGTGAGAAGGAGGGGACACCGCGACACACCTCTCTCTTCCTCTTAATAGATCTCTATTTGCGCGTATGCGCCCGAGAGAGGGAGTCATATTTACCTCTCCAATCGCAAAAGTTCACAGACAACGGTGTTTCGTTACCAACTTTTTAGTAGTAACTCGTTAGGCCTACACTACTTTTATCAGAAAAAAAGTAGTTACATTACTGCAACCCAACACTGATAATTTACCTTTTAGGTACCCCTAGAATGGCCTATTTTTACCTTAAAATGTCAAAAACTCCGCACCGCGGATGGGGGGAAACCCTCCTTCCGCACCAACCCCCCCGCTTCGCTCCCTCGACCGCTACGCTATAATTTCATCCTAGCTAGAACTCTGCATAATATTCCCAGGAGTTCAACTACAAACTGTTGCTCTCGTCGCGCGAATCGCCTCTAGTCGCCCGAATCGCTTTTGTCGCGCGACTCAATACAAAGTCAATTACTTCCGTCGCTCGCCTCGCTCAGGTCGCGGCCGGTGTATGTGTGTTAAGTGGGGTTTTTGAAGGCCATATCCAGATGTGCTGGAATGTTGAATGGATACACAAACATGTCTGTCAACATTACTGAGCAACTTAGAGCAGTGTTTCTCAACTGGTGGGTCGCGACCCAAAAGTGGGTCACGGAGGGGTCATGGGTGGCTCGCGGAGCCGTGGTGTAAAAAAAAAGCGTAATTAACCCCTTAATGTGCGCCGTACCTCCTGTGGCACGCTGTAATAGACATTGAAAGTTAACTACTATAGTACTACACTACTATGACAGTGCACTGGGCCTTTAGTAATACACTATGACTTGGTCATTGCCATTCTGGTAACAGCTACTTTATAATGCCGTGTCTTAAGGGGTTAATTAATTCGCTAAAAAAAAAAAAAATCCAACTTTTCCTGCAACAAGTTACAACGTTTATTTTTATAGGCGATTGAACTTGTGTCATCTGTCGTCATAGATGAAATCAGAATGTTTATGCGAGATAGAAGCGTGCAAACCAGTCATTCGAGTGTCGCTAAAAAAATTGGGTCGCGACCGAATGAGAGTGGGAAATGGTGGGTCTCAAGACTGTTCCAGTTGAGAACCACTGACTTAGAGTGTCATTACTCAGCTAATAACTTACTCTTAACAACAGAGTTTTGTTAATGTAATGATTGGAATGGAATGTGTGTCTGACTGTCTCTCTGTCTCTCTGTCTTTCAGTCTGTCTGTATGTATGTTATGTATCTGTGTGTGTGTGTGTGTGTGTGTGTGTGTGTGTGTGTGTGTGTGTGTGTGTGTGTGTGTGTGTGTGTGTGTGTGTGTGTGTGTGTGTGTGTATGTGTGTGTGTGTGTGTGTGTGTGTGTGTGTGTGTGTGTGTGTGTGTGTGTTAAATATGTGTGAGTGTGTGTGCACGTGTGTGTGCACATGTTTTGGATGAGAGACTGAACAAAACTGGCTCATGATGCTACCCCTCCGTGCAGCACATACAAAGAGCAAAACACAAACAAACAAACACAGTCAAGACTCAGCAACAACACCTAATGAATCCACAAGCTTAAGCTTTGTCCTCAACTCATAAATGCTCATAACGATGTAATAAAAATGTTTCTACAAGCCAAGAACTGAAATCAAAGGGAGTGTGTGTGTGTTGTAGTTCTTCTGGCAAAGTGCATGTGAATGGCAAAAATTGGATGAAACAATGGATGAAACAAATGAAAGGCGTCCAACTGAGAGAGGAGAAAAGAAGAGAAGACTGATTACCTGGAGTGGAGATGAGGTCTTTGGTCCGGCTGGGGAAGGAAACCGGGAGACAGAAGACAAACAGTAAACAAACAGTAAACAAACATGACGATATGATACCGCTGAACTAGCATGAACATCCATAGCATCCGAGTTCTAATCTCTTACGTTGACAACACAGTAATGAATGTAGCATTGCCTTTTAATGTCACTGTACCAGAGACGGTCTATTATGTCAGAATTAAAAAAATCTTTGACTGTACTATTGTATATATAGAACAAGAGACAGTCAGCCAGCCAGAAACAGAGATACCGGGACCTGTCTTTTCAGGCATGTACGTACGTACATATACATAACATAATGCGCAGACACACATGCGCGCACACGCGCACACACACACAAACACACACACACACACACACACTTCGGGATCAATAAAAATTATACTCTACTCTACACACACACACACACACACTACATTGCACTCACACATACACATCATCTGTACTATATAAAAATCCCCATTTATTCATCTTCACCTCTCCAGACTGGGGGAGCGTGCGAGCAGGTTAGCGGAGGACGCCGCTTTCTTGCCCAGCCTCTGCTTCGTCCTGTCCGGCGTCTCCCTCATCTGCCGCTCGCTGTTGCGCCGCACCCTGACCACACATCACATCAAAGGTCAAAGGTCAGAGACACAGGACACAGGGAGAGCAAGTGACGCGCAACTTGGATTTACTAGAAGATATACAACACAGTGCCACATATACCAAATTGCCTGCTTTTACCTGTCCAATGGACCTTTTGTCACGTGACATCAGAGACCTTCGATTCCATTAGTTTGAAGCAGAAAAAGTAGCATCCAGTGGCATAGAGATACTGAAAACTTACACTCCACTGTTTGCTATGGAAACCGATAGTCGCTTTTGCCACTTCGCTTCTTGTCTAATGTCACGGTGAGAATGGCTAATAAGGGCATTTGACAGGTAAAACCAGGGCAATTTGGAATACATGGCACTGGATAGTAGCTTCTGAATCAAGGTTGACCATGGTTGATGCGATACTGTACCATTTCTGGAAATAAGCTGTCTTTACTCTCCTTCAGTTAAATAGCTGAGTTTTACCTTTCTTCTGTTCTTTCAGCACGTCGTAGAGTGGTGATACTCCTTATAGTTACAGGCTAGCAATTCATGCTGACTCTTATGGGTCCAGCTACATGCTAGTTGGACCTGTAAGATTTACATTGCATTACATTACATTACATTACATTGCACTTAGCTGACGCTTTCATTTATTCAAAGCGACTTACAGTTATTACTTTTCAGGGTATTGGTTACAGGGCCTGGAGCAATGTGGGGTTAGGTGCCTTGCTCAAGGGCACTTCAGCCATGGATGGAGATGTAGGGAGAGGTCAGGGGGCATTCGAACCTGCAACCCCTTGATTGATAGACCAACTCTCTAACCACTATGCCACGGCTGCCCTTTAATGATATATGCTAGCTAAGAGGTCAAATTTGCACTGCCTGACTCAGAGAAAGGCTGGAAGGAGTACAGGAGAAAGGTAAGACTCAATCATTGTAATTGTACAGTACAGTATCGCTTTAAGGTAGGGAAACACACGTCACGCATCACTGTTGCACCACAATCTGACCAAAACACGGTGAGAGGTCAGAGATGTGGACACTAAAAAACATTCATCACACAGTTGAGGTACAGGCATGCACACCCCACACCAGGTCAATTAAAGGGTAAGGTTTGATCAGAGAAAGTAAGAATGTAGAACTGTAGACACACGGAAATCTACAGATTCTGAGGTCGGCATTGTGCACATCCCACACAAAGCGAAACAAAGGGTTAGGTTTTAATCAGAGATAGAGTATAATAGAAGAATCAAAATTGCGGTAGGTACGGTAGACACATGTACCGTATATCCACAGATGCTTAGGTCAGCATTGTGGAGATACAGAGAGGCTGTGGAGATGGCTCCTCCTCACATGCAGAAGTGCACCACACACCCACACATGCAAAGACATGCGCCATGCAGAAACTACTACCAACACGTGGGCCAACTCGTGGGCCTCGTCTGTGTGTGTGTTTGTGTGTGTGTGTGTACTGTGTGTGTGTGTGTATACTGTACAGTCCATCTGTGCAAATGTTCAAAAGTACATTGTGAACGGGGAAATAATGTATTGCACACTTTGTCCATGAATCACCAGAAGACATGGGTTTAACAGGACCTGTTCCTGTAAGTCTGCTTGTACGTAAGGGACCCATAGTCCAAAGAGGAAGTTGCTTCCTGAGTCACAGACTTAGCTTCCTGCCCTTGGAGTGCCTGTGCCACTCATGGCTCATTCCATTTAGAGCATTAGTGCAGACATGTACAGGAAGGGCTGTCATGTGACCTGTGAGGATGATTATGACATCATAGGAATAGAAGAGGAAGGGAGTCATGTGACCTGTTTGTAACAGTAACATGACTGGTTCAGCGACATGGCTGGAAGTGAGTTCCCGGCTTAAAATGGCAATATTTTGGGTGAACAACCTCCAACGAATGTCACTGTGGGTTATGGCATGGTGGCAATTGAATTGGTGCTTAAATCTCACTAGCTCAAGTTCAAAATGGACTGTCAATAAAACCACTGGATCAGACAGAAAAACATTTGAGACAAACCAGTAATGTGAAAATGTCCAGCTAACTGGAAATGCATTCTGGCCTTTTAGAGAGTGAATTCCATTGGCAATCTTGTCTGAATGACCCCACCTGACTGAGTAGGTAAGGCAGTATGATACGGTGATGTTCAGATGAGATGGTGTCAAAACAAAAAATCATACTGAACTCAACACTACTCAACTCAACCCACTCAGTCATGTCAAACAGGCCCAGAGATTGAGATTGTGATGTCAAATTTCCGCTGGCGTGGGAAGTGAAACCAGCTGATGAGAAACCTCCCGCTCATACTCCCCACTCCACCCCTTCTCCCCTCCTTCCTCCCATATATGAAGTCAATAGAATAAATACAAGTCCATCGATCTATCTATCTATCTATCTATCTATCTATCTATCTATCTATCTATCTATCTATCTATCTATCTATCTATCTATCTATCTATCTATCTATCTATCTATCTATCTATCTATCTATCTATCTATCTATCTATCTATCTAAATGTGATTCCGACAGGTAAGTAACATGCAAAAAATAAGAATCTTCCAGGATCAGGTCTGACTACAGTCTTGACAAAGCATCCTGGCATTTGGCACAAGGAAAATTATGGGTTTTTTTATGTTTTTGGGCAACCTCCACCAAATGTCACTGTGGGTAAAACATATTGGGCATATTAAGTCGGTGTGATACAGTGACAACTGCATGAGATGGTGTTAAAAACTTCAGTAGTTCAAGTCCAAACTACTTTGATCAAACCATTTAGTCGGGTAGTCAGATATTTCAAACAAGCCCACAGTGTGAAACTGGCCGCCTGACTGACTGTCTTAAAGAACTGCATTTTGGGCTTTTAAACAGTGGCTTTCTTGGGCAATCTTGTCTGAATGGCCCCACCGTAACACTGTGTGGGTGGGTGTGTACAGGTACTATGATACACGGTGCTATTCAGATGAGATCAGATGAGTCAAAAGAAAATCACTTTTTCAAGTCTACTATAATACCATACAAAAGCCACTAAAGCCAACCCCCTCAATCGTTTCAAACAGGCCCAGAGGGAGATTGAGATTGTGATGTCAAATTTCCGCTGGCGTGGGAAGTGAAACCAGCTGATGAGAGACACACACACCCCCTGCCGTCCGCCCCACTTCCTCCAATGTTTACCTCAGCCGTGCGGTAACCTCTTGCAAACACTCACAAACAAGGGGTGCATTTCTGGAAAGCGTAGTTGCTAACTATGTTAGCTACTTTGTTGGTTGCAATGCAATTTCCCATTGGCAACCACCGAAGTTGCTAACTGCTAACAACTACGCTTTCCAGAAATGCACCTAAGCACGGTTATGAGTGAGATACCGATGTAACTGTGTCGCCTGGAAACTATTGTACTGCTCTCTCTCACACCCACGCCCCTAAAGCACCATACGGTACCTCTTTCCCTGTTCTCACACACCCACTCTCTCTCTCGCTCTGCCATACACACACACTCACACAAGCACACACACGCACACACACAGTAAAACACATGATTGAGCGTACAAAAAACGAACACAATTAAATCAAGTAATTCAATAATTAGTGAACATCAGCTTTTGCCATTGTTTTCAACCAAGGATTAAGTGTTAGCAAAGCAATGTGATTCCCGCAGCTGATTAACATGCAAGAAAAGAAGAATCAACCAACAAACAGGGTGAGGTCAGTCTGTCTGGCTTAACTCTTGCCAAAGAGTCCCCTGACATTCGTTATTTGGAAAGAGGTAGAGAAAGAGCCAGATCCAATTGGCAGGTTAGTGTGGCGACTCGAGTCACAGAGATGATTGTGGTGTTACCACTGCCAGGAATGATGGTGATGCAAAACCCAGCAGCAAAAAATAGACTGTTGCTCAAAGATTGCTACTGCACTGCGCAGATGTCTTTTGACCACAAGATAAAATAAAACCAGAAGGTATCCTTAAAATAAAAAAAAGAATACTGCTACGTGTCGTGCCCACAGTAAACTGATACATCTTTTCCTCTTTTCGATGTTTGGTTTGTTGTCTGGCCAATGGTACATTGTCATTGTATGAGGACATATAAGAATGGATGTCTGTCTCAGATTTCAAACCCTCTTGGGCGTCTACAATTGGTTTTGGGTTTCAAATCCTTCTTGTCATCAATTGGATTTTCCAAATCCTTCTTGTCATCTCTCTACTTTTCTACAATTTGTTTTATGTTCAAATAAATCTTCTGTACTGGCTTTGCACAATTGGCTATAGGCTCAAATCCCTCAACCTAGCTTCAATCTACAGGTCTCTGGTTCAAACCCCAAACACTGGCCTATCACGAGAGCCTGGTATCACTTTTGGCAATTTCTGTTGTGTGCCCACTGGTGCACCATTTTATCAGTGGAATGAATGCCTCACTACTCGACTTTGGAAAGTCACTAGGTCTTTAGGAATCAGTGTTACAACAATTATCATATTTGTACCATAATTTTGTCCTCTGTATGATCAAAAACACATGATGTACGATAAGTTCAGAGTTGTCATTCAGTTCATTTAGTTGCCTTGAGAGAACCATTTGGTTCTTGTACAATAATTTCCCCCAAAAAATGATAATTTTGAGGTTTTGGTACGATAGTTCAACATTTTCCACCTGGCGACCCTGTTAGGAATACACTACGATGACGGCTTGGTTACTGAAATTCTGATAAACATACTGTTTAATATGTATGCAAGTATAAACTATATGTTTAATCTGTCCCGCAATGTATAGGATTTGTGCATTTGTGTATGCTGATGGACACCTTACAGTACATAATTGCCTTCAGTATCAATTAACTTACTCTACACCAGGGGTGCCCAACCAGTCGATCGCGAGCTACCAGTCGATCTCGAGGGGAGTGGCAGTCGATCGCGAGACATGTAGGCTAATGTGACGAGGAAAATACTGTCTTTCAAAAGTAGGCTATGTAGCAAGTTGCTGGTACTATATTGGTTAGATAAGTAGTCCCACGGTAACACAGAATGAGGGAAAACATTAGGAAGTGACCGTAAGGTATTACAGTCAGTTGATTCATGTGTGCACACATGTAACATCGGGTGAGTAACAGAACATGTGCGCAACGATGCGTTATGACGCGGCGATATGCGAGGATCTTCCTCCAAATCGCTAGTCGCATGCATCATCGCTAACTGCGTTTACATCGCGTGCCGCGTGTAAGGGAAATGTTAGTTGTTGACATGTATGGAATTCACTTCAATTTGTGCTGTTTCTTGCTTCAGTTGTGGACAAAACGATAGGCCAAACTCACAATAGAAAGCCTTTGCTGTGCTACTGTCCCAGAGAGCTGGAAAAAAAAACGCTTCGAAGAAGTCACTCTTAACAGAGGTGTTAACCAATCGAATTAGTTCTCTCATTGCTCTCTCTGTCTCTCTCTCTCTCTCATTAGTAGGCCTAAAGTAAACTTAACTAGCCTACTATTTACCCATAACAAATGGTGAATTTCTGAGCCCTTTTTAATTTGTAGCCTACCACTGAAGGCATAATAATGCTTCATCATATTTTAGAAATAGGGCCTATGTGCCTACATATGCCTTTTATATACCAAATGTTTATCATTTTGAAATTGTTTCAGTTGTTTATGACTTGTGTATGACTGAAATTATCTCTGCATACTATCAGTGCTGCATTGCTTTGTAAAGATAGGCTATTCAACACACTTTAAAAACACACTGAAAAGATAGACCATAGTAGCCTACTAAAAACATTTTGTTCATAATAATGGTGATTAATAAATGGCGGTCTTAAATTTTCACACTGACATCCTTAAATTTGACTTGGTAGATCACGGCAGACCATCAACCTCAAAAGTAGATCTCGGTTAAAAAAAGGTTGGGCACCCCTGCTCTACACTATTACTATTACTACTCACAACAAACGTATAACAAGGCCTATGTCTTAATACAATATATTGTTCTGCTGTTGACAGAAATGCCCTGTCCTTCCTGTTCTTCCTCCCTTGGCCTTCACTGCTGGCCATGAGGGTTTTTCCTTTTCCCATCACCTCTCTTCAAGGCCAAGGGCATGCTCTCTCTGCCTTCTGTGCCCAGTCCAGCTGCAGTGTTTTTAATCTTTAATTTTTAGATTATTTTAGATTTAGAATTTTAGATAATGGTTGAGTATTGTTTTATTTTGTGTGTGTGCGTGCGTGTGCGTGCGCGTGTGTGTGTACGTGTGTGCGCGCACGTGTGCGTTTGTGTGTGTCTGTCTGTCTGTCTGAAAATTAACAAGGAAAATGAAACGGGGGAAACTGAACAGCTTGGCAGACATTCTATTTCATGATGTGAATGTGTCTTACATCACATTTTTTGTCAGAGGACGCGCTCAACTTCTTGGAAAAAATTAATGTCTTTGGGTGTGCGCTAAAAGGTATCAACTTAAAGATGCACCCCTTTCTTTGTTCTGAGTACCACGCACTGATGAAGGCTTGATAGCCGAAACGCGTTTGCTTGTGGACATGGTGGTAATCTATAAATAAATAATGAGACGTAGTTTGTGAGTGCGGATCTTACATCACATTGCCACTAACAGCTTACTGTCTTTTCCTTTCTACACTGACTCATGAGCTATCCACTAGCTGCTTGCCGCCCTAATAAAACCTGATGCCCATATCATACCATTACATGCCACACTTCCCTTACTTCAGGGTGCATCTGTCCATAAGCAGCGTAATAACTGTGGAATTCAATACGAATGACTTGTTCTGCGGTAGCCAATTCCAGCATAGCGAAACTGACACGTGACGAGAGCTTGGTAGTGCAAAATGCCTCAGCGAAGCTCGACAACCGACTTATAATAGCTTCTGGGCAATGGCCAAATCCACAGGAATTCCAAAGCAAGCAAATAAAGTGGCGAGCAAAGTCATTTTTTTAAACAACACTGGGTTTTGCATCCACGGAGGGCCGCTGACAGCTTTGGTCGGGTGTGGGACAAAGTCATCTGAAAGGCACCCCCACCCGATTTCAGCTCCAGTTCTGGGCCCCCCACCCTTGCCCTGGGCCTAGGACCTCTTTGTCCCACCCCTCACTGCCTCCCTGCATCCATATACTGGCAGCAAAAAAAAAACCCAATCATGAGTCAGTCGTTAAGGAATGCAAGCCATAGAAAGCCCCTCCCAAGGCCCCTAAGGACCTGGCTGAAGAGACTTAAGGACACGGGACAGAACGGGAAGAGGAACGGAAGCCCTGATGAGACGACAGCCCAGACGGAAGAGTAGAGTAGGGTAGAGTAGAGTAGAGTAGAGTAGAGCAGAGTAGAGTAGAGTAGAGTAGAGTAGAGGAGAGGAGAGGAGAGGAGAGTAGAGTGGAATAGAGTTGACTAGAGTAGAGTAGAGTAGAGGAGGGAGGGGGGTGCAAAGGCGGTAATGAAAGACGCACAGTGTCTTCTTCCCATCCTCCATGATCGGGGGCAAGGGGCTGTGGCACTGCTCCTTGGGGGGCGCGGGTGACCCCGAACTGGGGGTGTGTGGCGCCGACGAGGGGGATGACCCTCCCTGGTCCTCCGACGACCCGCCATTGTGGTCCTGAGCCTCCGCCCCGACCCCCCGACCCGACCGGACCAGCCTGGTGGGCTGTATGGCGTCCTCCACCCCCGGAGCCCAGGTCGAGTCCTTCATCCTCCCACCATCTTGCTCGTCATCCTCATCCTCCTCCTCCTCCTCCAGCTCGCCCTCCTCCAGGGTGGACAGGGTCTCCTGCGCCACCGACAGCCCCCCTCCCTCCAGCAGGGCGTCCTCCAGGGAGAGGCTCTGCACGGCCCGGGTGAGAGCCAGGGGCACCCTCTCCTGGCCCGGGCCCTGGCCCATGCCCTGCAGGGTGAGCTCCGTCTGGGTGGCCCGGTCCTGGCACGCAGGGGGGGTGGGCCTCTGCTTGGGGAGGTTAGCAGCTGAAGGGCCGTGGTGGCCGTGGCTGTGACCGTTCTCTTCCCCTGTGCTGTTTGTGAGTGGGCTACAGATGTAATGATACAAATAATACAGATAAATGTATACATGTTTTATGTAGACATAGAATATGACATACAATAAATAGATACATAACATACAGACACGCGCACATATACACGCACACAATACACACGCACGCACGCACGCACGCACGCACGCACGCACGCACGCACACACACACACACGCACACACACACAATTACGCATGAGATCATACGGTATCATTAGTCCGGTGAGAAATGGATACAATCCTCTCGCTATTTGTTGTGGGGTGAAGACAACGCTCAGAGGTGCAATTACATGAATACAAAACACGTTTTTGTTCATTCATCCCCATGGATGCACTGGTAACACTTTACAATAACGTCCTATTCACAGCTTTATACTTTATAACACTTATACTTTATACCTTATACTTTATAACACTTTATTAACATTTAAGTAAGGGTTAACGTTCGGCGAGAAGGTCGCTACCGTGGAATAGCAGCACGACAGAGAGAATCTTTAGACCCCGACGCGGAGCGGAGGGGTCTTGTTCTCTCTGAAGTGCTGCTATTCCACAAAGCGACCGACTCGCCGAAAGTTAACCCGCTTATTATATGGATATACTTACATGATTCACACATGCGGGGACATTTCTTTAGACCTATTTAATGTTAAGATTGTTGCTGCGCAAAACAAAACAGTGCCGTTGTGGAACACCGCTAGGCAACAGCTAGGTAGGCTAGCCAGGACAACAGGTGTTGTCTATCACAGCAGCTGATTAGAGTGACAAAAGACCGGACCCCCTGCGGAGTGATATGAAACATTCGCTTTAGCCACTGACTTGTATACAAGCAGTGGCTTTAGCAGTGAACGTCTTGTTGCCATTGACAGCGGTAGCCAGGACAACGGGTGCTGTCTATCACAGCAGCTGATTAGAGTCTTGTTGAAAAGTCGCTTTAGCAGTGAAAAGTCTTGTTGCCATTGACAGCGGTCTGTTATAGACCAACCCGTCCGTTATCGAAAAATAACAGACGTCCGAACGTTGGGGAGCCCCGTTGAAATGAATGGAGCATTC